>NW_023270436.1:22198010-22374629 GCF_011800145.1 Mirounga leonina | reverse complement strand
CCCCCCCCCCCCCCCCCCCCCCCCCCCCCCCCCCCCCGCCCGCCCCTTCCCGCCGCCGGCCCCTGCGCGGTCGCCCCTGGCCCGCCCCGGGCTCTTTCTCCCCTTCGCCCCAGGTTCCCCTTTCCCCCAGCGGAGGATCACTTGTCTCTCGCCCCAAGTCCGCAGCCACCGGGACCAAGGTGGGGGTGGGGCCCTTCCTCCCTGCCCCTTGGCCCGCCCCCACCCCCGCACGAACAGAGCAGGGAACTGAGGACCAGAGACCTGGCAGCGAGGTGAGATGGGCCCCAGGCGCCTGGGTCCTGGAGGAGAATCATACAGTATTGGTGCCAGCAGGGGCTCCAAGGTGGGGAAACTGAGGCTGAGAAAGAAGGGCGTTGACCAAGGTCATAAGGCGCTGGCGGCAGGCAGGAGCTTGGGACAAATCTGGGGCAGGCTCCCCTGCCCGTGGCTGAGACCTGGCAGCTGACCTTGCCCCCCACAGTAGAGCCCCAGCCCTGGCTCCTTTCCAAGCCCCCGCCACTCTGCCTGGGGAGCTGCCAAGGGTCGGTCTCATGCCTCTCCCCACCCCCAATTCAGGGCACTGAAGAACAGAGAGGTGGCTGGGTGCCTGTAGAGACTGGTGTGAGAGCCTATCAGTTCACATGGCTGGTTAGACCTAATGTGTGTGCAAGGCTCACCCAGGCCCCAAGGCATGTGTGCACATTAGAGTGAGGGGGCTGGTGTTTGTGGGAGCAGCATGTGTGTGCATATATCTGTTACCCAGGAGGGTGTGTTCGTGTGTTTTTGAGTCCACACGCAGATGGATGCATGTTGGGAGTGTGTATGGGAACCTGTGTGTACCAAGGTTGTGAGCTGGCAGGGGAGGGGAGGGCAGGAGCTTCTGGGCGGGAGCCTATGGGTGGGCGGGGGGCGGTGTGCAGGCCCATGGGCTAGGAGTGGCATGGGCATGGGTGCACAGATGTGCGTGCGTATATATGGGGGGAGGGGTTGACCTCCTGGCCTCTCCATGGCCCCAGCTGCTGGACCTGTCCCTGGAGGCCCTACCGGAACCACTTTCAATTAGCCAACAGCCCCAGCGGGAAAGCTGATTGCCACGGCCCTACCCGGCCCTGCCCTTCCCGAGCTGATTACAGTTTTTCTGTTTGTTTCTGCTTTTATCGTTGATTAATCACAGCTCTATCTTGGGGCCTGGGGAGAGGGGGCTCAGGGAGAGACTCCAGCCCTGACCGAGCTCGGCTGGGCCAGACCTGGGCCCCAGTGCTTCTCAGGCATGGCTCGGGAGGGGCATCTCAGCAGCGTCCACAACCTGCAGAGAAGCCAGGAAAGACCCCAGCTATTTGTCTCCCCAGCCTCTAGGGATCAGCTGGGTGCCCATTAGAACCAAGGGCCAGGGGGGGGAGAGACCCCCGAAAAGCCCTACCCCAAAGCCCTCCTCATCCACCTGTCTCCTGGTCTGACTATGTACCATCGGAGTGGAGTGTTTTGAGCTCCCTCGGGTCTTCTGGTGCAGCAGAGGAGTGGGGAGGAAAGAACCCAGAACTTGGAGCCGGGCAGACCTGGGGCTCCCGCATCTGCCACCTCCTTGCTGCCATAGGACCTTAGTCTCCTCCCCTAACCTCCTGGGGCCTTGGTTTCCCCCTCATGAAGTGAAGGCAATGCCACGTCCCAGGCAGTGGTGAGGATGGAGGGATGTAACGTGGGAGAGGTGCCCAGCAGTGTATCCCTGTATCTCTTGGGAGTTTCCTATTAGCATGAAAATTCCCCCAAGGAATATGAATTAATAATAATTATAGCTGCTATGTGTTGATTGAGAACTTGAGCTACAGCAGCTCTCTTTCGCTGTCTGCTGAGTGACCAGGCTGCACCAGCCCAGGCCAACCAGTTCTAAATCAGGACCCCTTCGCCAAGGGAGGCTGGGCTGGAGCTTGCTAAGGGTCTGATGGGAAACTGGGCTCCCAGTGGCATCTAGAGAGGCTGCTACAGGGCGTGTTGCCACTCGCCTGACAGAGGGGCAGCTCCTTCTATATCCTCTGTAGCTCCCAGCCTGGGCGGTGGAGAATTTTCAAAGGACAAGGCAGAAACAGTCCATGGGTAATTTAAGCTAAAATCAAGTAAATGGGCCTACTCAACATAGCCAGGCCCTGAGGGTCTGTGCTGAGGGAGGGCATGAGTGTCCGTGGAGACACAGGCCTCCCTCCAGTCTGTGGCCAAGGGGTCAGGTTCTATATCTTGTGACTGGGCTGCTCCCTGGGGCAGGCTCCCACCGGGCCAGAGGGACAGGACCTGATGGGGTTTATAGCCCCAAGGTCACAGTACACCCCACTGCTTGGGCCATCCCTGACACCCCTGCCTCTGGAGACTCAGGCCAGTCCCTGTCTCTCCCCTGATGCAAAGCCATGACCCACAGAGCTGACTATGGGCCTAGGGGACTTCCACGTGTCACCAGCCTTACCTGTTCCCCCTTCTTGATCTGCCCATGGGTACTTGGGCTGTGAGTGTAACCTGAATGGCATTCCCCGAACTTCTGAAAGCAGTTTGTCATTGCCTCCATTCGTGGTTGAGGGCACCCCTGCTTAGGGACCAGGTTGGGTCATGTATCACTGTGAGGCAGGGCTGGGGTTCAAGTCCAAGGCAGGAGCTGGGTTGGGATGGGGGGAGGGCTTCAGGAGCCAGACTCTGGGCCATTCTGGTCTCATCCTTCCAGGCTCAGAGGAATGCTGCCTCCTCCGGGAACCATCATAGACCTCCTCAGCCCTCCAGCACCGTGCACCTCAGGTCACGGGGCAGCCCCTCAGTGCTAGGTCCTAAAAGCAAGTCAGGCCAGGAGTCAGAGGATGAGAGGGAGCTGCTCGTACCTGGGGCTCACAGAACAAGCATCAGAAGGCTGAGCAGCACGGTTGGGGTGGCAGCTCACTGTCTGGTGAAGGGCGGGGTTGGGGGGCAGCTTTTGTAGAGGACGGTCATGAAACCAGCTTGAAAAGTCTCGGACGTGGGGTGGGTGAGGCAGTGCCATGAGCTCTGCAGGGAGAACCTAGAGCTGGGCATATGCCTTTGGGTGGCTACACTCACCTCTCTGAGCCTCAGCTTACTCACCTGTTAAATAGCAACAGATCTAGCTCCCAGAGTGAATTCTTAGATCCTGCATGTGAAGTGTTCAGTGTGCAGGACATGGTAGTTCTTACTATGAGTCAGGGGATCTCCAGGAGGAAAAACCAGGGTAAGCAAAAGCTCAGAAGTGTGAGAGGACCACCCTTAGCTCCGGAGGGCGGGCTCTAAATCTGTATGCCCCAGATCTGCCGCCTGGCACAGGGCTGGGCTGGGCTTGGGAAATTGGCAGGGTTGGATGAACCTCTGCTGGATGAATGAGTGAGAGAATGAATGAATGAATGATCACCCACCAACCCACCAGCCCTTCGGCATTGCAGCCCAGTCCTCTCCTCTGCACGTCACCAGGGAGCAGATGGCGTGATTGCAGGGTGTGAATTATGTCTGTCGCTCCCCCATCTGGGGAAGGTGCTGCCGCCATCACACTACACCCCCTGGGGTGCCATCGGGAGACTCAACTCATGGGCCCCTCCGGAGAGGGGTCTCCACAGACTTTGCCCACTAGTCTTTGACTCAGGGTGCTAGAGACACTGGGAGAGGTGAGCCACCTGTGACCCTGGGAGAATCCACCAAGTGGCAGGGAGGAAGGGGAGAGGAATGGAGATCACCCTGTCCAGAGGCTGGGTGCCTCCCTCCCAGAGAGTGGGGCCCTCTCCTCTCAAAACTAGCAGGCTTGCCGCGCCCTGGCAGGCTGGAAACCACTCCTCCAATGCCGGCATTCTCCTGCCACCCACATTCAGCACCAGGGAGAGCTCCTGGCACAGCCCTGGGCCCAGCCACATAGGGTGCAGTTGTGGAGGGATGGAGAGGCTGACAAGGCAATAAATGAACCCACTGTCCAGAAGAGGATATCAAAGTGGAGGGAGGGCAAGTGCCAAGCTCAAGGTCAATTCAGGACTGCTAACCACAGCCCTGTCCAAGCCAGGGGGCCTGCTGGGGGACACAGCGTGCTGCTGAGGGAAAGGGGGTGTCCAGGGAGGGCAGAGGCTCTGGCCTCTGCTCCTTGGCTAGGGAACAATATTGTTCCAAGAACCCTCTGGGGACAGTGTCTGGAGGTGAATAAAATATTCATCGTCTAGGCAAACTCACACAGTCACTTGATGAATAATGGAATTTATAGACTTGCAGAGGCCGACCCAGCTGGGAGGGTGTGTGGGCCAGAATCTAGAGGCCCCTGTCGGCTCTGATCCCGCCCTGCCATGGGCACCCCGTCTAAGCCTTCAGATCTCCAGCTCCCGTAGGTGACAGGGGTAGACACGACAGAGCAGGAGACAGAGCCCATCAGAAGGACGCAGAGCAAAGGGGACGGTCCTTGAATTTGTTGCTCCTTGAGAAGAAACTTGGTGATGGAAAAAAAGAGCACTGGACTCAAGAGTCCAGTGTGGCTGGGATGAATCCTGACTGCTGTTACCGGTTCTATGTCCTGAGTATGTCAGTTCTGCCTCAGTTTTCTCCCCTGTGAAATGGGGTTGATGCAGCCACCACACAACTGGGGTTGCTGAGATCTGATGAAGTGAAGAAGGTGACAGTACCTGGTGCCTCTGTCCCTGGCACACACAGTGCTGCAACCTGTTGCAGAAAGGCTGGACCTTTAGAGCCTCTTTCTCTGGCCCCCAGACTGTCCTGAGCCCAGGAGTGGTCTAGAAGGCAGAGAGAGGCATGGCCACACAGGTAGAGAAACTTCTAGTCCTCAGGGCAGGGTTTGCTGTCTGTAAGTGCAAAATCCTAGCCCAGGAGAGACGCGCACGTGCACTCACCCAGGCCCCCCCTACCCCAGAGAGTCAGCTCCCACTGGGCTGGGCTTGGGCTTGGGCCTGGGCAAGGGTATTTGGAAAATGCTCCCCGGGAGCTTCTAAGGTATAGCCCTGGTTAGAGCCACTCCTCCAGGGGAAGAAGGCCTGGAGGGGGAAACAGCCTGAGCAGGGGTAAGAAGAACTTGGGGATGTCCCATCCAGGAAATGACAGATCCCTGTCCCTCGTGCCCTTTGGGCCTTTGTCTCCCCTTCTGGGAAGTGGGAGCCTATGCTCAGGGTATGGCTAGGCTGCCAGCTGGGAGTGGGATCGTGGGTGCCTCTAGCCCAGCCCCTGCTCCAGCCCTACTTCCTGAGTGACAGCCGTGGCAGCCGGCAGGAGACAAGGCGCGAGCCAGCTCCTAATTGCTCTGGGCTCCCAGATCCCTGCCTCAGTCTGTTGCCTCTGATGAGACACTCAACTGACCTGCCCAGGGCGGCTGCTTTGCCCAGAAGAGGCCATGTCTCCAGCTGGCCCTGGCATCATGGGGGTGGGTGGGGGAAGTTGCCTCTCCTTGCAAGGTCTTGCCACCTCCGGAGCAGGGTGAGGCTGGGACCCTGCAATCCCGCACGGGTCTGCCCCCTCCTCTCTGCATCTCTCTGTGTGACATAAAGAGCTGTGTGTAAACTTCCCTTTGAACAAGCAGTGACACAGGTGCTGAGATGTGCAGACCCTGTGGGTGGGCTCTGGGGCCTCACCTGGCATACCCTGGCCCCTCCAGGGGGCTGGAGCATGTCCTCTGGGCAAGGGTATTTGGAAAATGCTCCCTGGAAGCTTCTAAGGTATAGTCCTGGTTAGAGCCACTCCTCCAGGGGAAGAAGGCCTGGAGGGGGAAACAGCCTGAGCAGGGGTAAGAGGAACTTGGGGATGTCCCATCCAGGAAATGACAGAGATCCCTGTCCCTTGTCCCCTTTGGGCCTTTGTGTGAAGAACTGTGTGACCTCAGGCAAGTCATTGGAACTTGGAGTCTTGGTCTTGGTGTGTTTGTGTCTGAGGATGAGCATGGACAGAGGAAGGCACGGAAGGTGCCGAACCCAGGGCCCGGGGCTCAGCATCACTGTCCCATCGAGATGCTGCAGACCGGCAGCCTTCAGCACACCCCCTTGGGCTGAGTTTTCAGTTCATGCCTGCCTCTCTTTCTGGTTGCCAGGACCCCCCCCACAACCGCCCCCTCCCCTGGCCCCTGGCCTTCTCATTCTGTGGAAGCACCTCCAGGGCAAGATGTGGAGAGCAGAGGACTGAACCTTGTGGGGATTCTCAGACCCTGACATCTCCAATTCTTTCTCAGGAGGACCAAGGTATTTACCTGGTTTCGGTGATCTAGCCCAAGGGTTACCCTTCCCCATGTGTGAGCTGCTGTCTCCACCTGTTGCCATGTGTTTGCACACCTCCAAGGATGGGAAGCTCACACCCCGCTCTCTGGGGCAAAGCCAACACTTGCCTATTCCCTGGGCTCTTTGTCCTCCAAGATCCCCCTTGTTCTGAGACAAGGCACTCAGGGCCCCCAAAAGGGGCCCCTGCATGTCATCTGGGAGACAGTACTGACCTCTGAGCAGCTTATCAGAGTGGCGCCCTGCCCCCCCACAGTGGGGACATGGAGTAAGAACAGCGTATCAAGCCTATGGGCCAAGAAGAGGGCTCTGTGGTGGCAGAGAAGGAGCAAGGGAAGTGGGGACCAGTCTTTCAGATGAACACCTTGTGGGAGCCCCTTCTGCCCTGGCCATCACTAGTTCTAGAGGGAACCAGGCTATGATCCTTTGGAGTCCCTGATGTTGAGAGATGGGGCTGGGGCAGGGTCCCAGGATGCCAGGGGTGGTGGATGGAAGACTTCCTTCTGAGTCTCTGTCCTCCAAGGCTGAACTAAGCCTCCTGCCCCGGCCCCAGCCAGCCCCCCACCCAAAGGCCCGCTAAGGGGCCTCTGCGGCCCACAGTGCCCTGGTCGTGTTGAGCCTAAGTGATGATAAAATCGACAGCAGTTTAATTGGTAATTTTAATCCTGGACAGAGCAGTAATGGCGTTACTAATTGGATCGTTAGAGATTTGTGCTTTATGGCTGTGTAATTAGAGGAGCTGTGGGGGGCCGGGGTGAACTGGGGGGCCCTGTGGGGCCAGGAGCAGGAAGCATCAGGCAGGGACCCTTCCAAAGCTGGGGCTGGGTCCTACTCATCTGGGTCTTACTCCTACTCATCTGCTCCTTCCCAGCAGGGCCCCTGGGACAACTGAGGGCAGTCCCAGTGTGGGGGACTTGCGCCCCTCCCAGACCTAGAGTCCCAACATGTCAGGAGGAGGAGGCCTTGGAGACCACTCCACAAAAAGACCCCAAAACTCACACCCCAGCTCCCCATAGAACAGGGTGGAGGGGTTCCCCCAAGCCCAGTCCTTCCCCGTATCCTCATATGCATGTCCCCTGTGCTCATGGGGGCTCCTGCGGCTCTGGGCAGCCTTAGCCGTGTGCTTACTGCATGCACTGATGTCCCTGTCTGCGCAGGTAGACCTCAGCCCTGTGTCCTTGAGGTCTGGCCCCCTGAGCTCTGGGTAACCACAAAGTGTCCTCATTTAAAATAGGAAAGGGTCTTAGGTCCTCCCACCCTGCTCTTTTCTCATATGGGGAAACTGAGGCCCAGGGAGTGTGTTCTGTTCTAGTCTCATCTGTGTGTGTGAGGCTTACCAGCCCTGAACACCAGTGTTTGGTAGGTTTTCTGCACACGTGCAGCTGCCGTTCTGCACCTGGGGAGGGGGCACGTGGGCTGACACGCGGGCCCAGCCCCCACTCCAGGCGCCTGGGGCAGACATGGTGAAGCGTGCAGGGGAGGCAGGGTGGAGCATCCTTTGGATTGAATTCACAAAAGGTTCGAACCATGCCTGGCACTCCACAAATATTTGCTGTCTTAATTAATAAAGAAAAGAAAGAAAAACAGAAAAGAGAGGGAGGGATGGAGGGAGGACAGGGAGATCACGGGCCAAGGGCCTCTGTCACATGCCCCTCTCCTTGGTCCCCTAACCTACCACTGGTTGTCCTTCTAAACTCAGGCATGGTCCCCTCACAGCCCTGCAATGGCATCCACCTTATTCCAAGGGAGAATCAAGTCACAAGGGGCCCCAAATACCTCCCTCTTTACCTCTCCCCCCCCCACCTGCTCCCCTGCTCCAACTGCCTTACCTGGCGGCTCCTGGCAGAGTGCCAGGCACACTCCTACCCCAGAGCCTTTGCACTGGCCATGTTGTTTGCCGGGAAGGCGCACTCCCCCTTGACATCTTCATCGCTCTCGCCTTAAACTCTTTACTCAAAAATCACCTTCCCAGCGGGCCTTCCCTGACCACTCTAGCTTAAAACATTTAAAAAAACACACACACACAGAAAGACAAACGGCCCCTATCCTCCACTGCCCTGCTTGTCCGGGCTTGCACGTACCACAGTGTAACTCTTCCTTCTTGCCTGATACCGGATTCTGCTCACTGCTGCATCCCTATCGTTGTTGGATGAATGAACGAATGAATGAATGAATGAATAATGGGAGCCTCCCTACAGATGCGGCCCTGGGAGGTGAGGCAGGTTGTGCGAAGCGTGCCAGTTGAAGGGGCAGGAGGCTGATGCCAGGTAGGGATGGTGGCTGAGGTACCCCGGAGCTGTGAGCCCTTCCCTCTGGCTGACCTGGCTCCCACCCCCCCAACCCCCGCAGTAGCTCAGTTAGGAGATGGCGCCCCATCGACCTACATCAGCAAATGAGACAGGTGGGGGCGGGGGAGACAAAAATCTCTGTCCTCCTGCCAAATGCTCTACCTCTGTGCCCTCCATCTGACGGCCGTCCGCTCAGCCTCCAGTCCCCTGCTGCCAGGTCATCCCGTGGCCTCTGACCGCCTCTGTTCTGCTTTCCCCACAAGAAGCGGCTAACTCTGGGGGGGAGCACTCAGGGACTCCCAGGAGACCCCTCCTCTGCTGGCCCCAGCTCCCTATTCCCAGGCAGGAGATGGTGCCTGAAAGGCCACCACCGGCGCCGGGGTGGCTCGCACTTGGGCCAAGCACTGGGGTCCAGAACTCTCAGCAATGCCCTGCCCGCCCGCCTGGCCCGGCTGCCTCAGGCATCATCAGGTGATGTATGGCCCACTGGCCCTGCCAGGAAGTGACAGTAGATGGATGGGCAGTGCCGAAGGGTGGGCTCAGAGCCAGGAGCAGGGAGCAGGCAGGGGGGAAGTGCCTGGCTCCAGAGAAAGCCATTCCCGGAATGCCACCCTCCCTGGCCGAGGGCAGGACGGGGAGTACCAGAGTCATCTCAGGCATGGCTCCCACACAGGGGCCCTTCGTGTGAGGAAGTGCAGGAGGCTGGGGGGCTCTCGGCACCTCAGGGTGTCTCTACAGGCCTCAGTTTCCTCATCTGTAAAATGGCAACGAAGCACCCCCTGGGAGGTGTCAGGCACACCAAGAGAACGCACACCAAACTCAGTCCCCAGACTCAGGGTTGCTCCAATCACCAACCACCCACCCTGTTAGGCTTGGTGCTGGGCCAGGGTGGGGTTGTCCCTAAAGCTCTGCTTCCTTCTCCCTGTATCTCTCCACCTGACCCCTTCCCCCATCTTCTCTCTCCTGGCCTTTGGAAGAATTGCACAGACAGAGATGGACAGGATCTTGGTAAATTTCTAGTTCAACTTCCCTCCCATTTTCCAGAGGGGAAAACTGAGGTCTTGAGAGAAGAAGAACCTGCTCAAGGTCAGTTAGGAGGGCTTGCAAGATTCATCACCCTTCGGTGATTCCTGAAAGAAATACCTTCCCCACCATGGCCCCAGGAGGGTGGTGAGCGGGGGGCTCATGTTGCTGCCAGCAGATGAGAAAGGGCAGGCAGGACAGTGCTGGGCACAGGGAAGGGGGCTGGGACGGGGGGGGAGGGGAGCAGTGCCATTGCTTCGGCCAAGTCAGGATGCGCCAGACGCTGCCATGGGCTCTGTCTGCGTCCAAGGAGACCAGGACATTGGGCTGACGGACAGCATGTCCTTGCTGGCTGGTCCTGGAGGAGGGATGGGGAGTGGGGGGAGGGGTCATTCTGGGAACCAGGGCTGCCTGCAGGACCAGGCGGCGTCTCCCAGCATCTGTTCACCTGCCCTGCTCCCCAGAGGAGCCCGGGCCTCACGTGGTTCTCCCAGCGGTTGTGGGCATGTGACCCAGATGTACACGGACAGGTCTGGTGGATGTGTGAGGGGGTGTGGGCGTGCATGGGTGCATGTGGGCATGTCAGCACAGACGTGTGCATCGGTGACCGGGTTTGTGCACGTGTGGGGGTTGATATGCACGTACAGGGGTCTTAATGCCCGGGCCCCAAGAACCCAGGGCCGGGGCAGGACGGTGTGGCATTGCACGTACCTATGTGAGCATTGCACTTTGCACGTGCAGGCATCTACGGCTACTCAGGTGTAGATGACATGATGACATATATCAGTGGGTATGAGATAAGATGTGTGCTCAGTCAACACCCACCAAGTCCTGTACAAGCTCGGCCTCAGCTTCGGTGAAAAGGAGCGGTGTCAGGCCCCCATTGTCAGTGCGGAGACCAAGGACAGCAGCCTGTCTAAGGCCACCGGGGTTCCTGTCTGTAAATCCAGGAGAACAACCCTTGCTCTGTCCTCCAGGTGGGGCTCAGACAAGAAAATGTCCCACCCAAATGGGAAATGGGTTTGGCCCCAAAGAAAGGCTCTGCCCAGATCACAGGCCCTATTCTGGAATGTGAGGCTTGCTTTGGACTTGTTCTTCTGAGTAGGGACAGGGCGGGGGCCATGGAATCCCAGGGTTGGATGGGCCTTTGGGGTCACCTGGGGCAGCCCTCTGCTGCTAATGTGGGGGCTGATTGTCAGGACCCTTGCAGAGGAGGGAGCCCCAGCTGGAGGGCCTTGCCCCCCCCCCCTCCTTAGGGGCTGCTTCCTCACCTGCAGAATGGAGTGCCCCCTCTACTCCTTTGGGAGGGGATGCCATGCTGGAGGGCTGAGACAGAAGGTCAGCTGAGGGACAAGCGGGTGGTCCTAGCATGCTCTGCTGCCAGTCTGGGAGGGGAGATTAGCTGGTGGGGCGGGGAGGCAGGAAGAAGGAGACCAAAGGGATCTGAGGCAGGGAGGCAGGCCTTCCAGTTCAGTTAGTGAAGGGATTTGTCATTTTAATGATGTGATATTTCTTGCCTGGCTCTGGGCCGTGGCAGCACGAAGGGGCCAGCTGCCTCCATGAATGAGGAGGTGCCTGTATTGGTGGAGGGTGTTCTCGGGCTCCAGCGCTCGGCCAGGCTGGGCCTGGGGACAAGGCCTGGATGCCGGGGGCTTGGGGACCACTGGCTGTCACACGACCACATCTCTGGTCCAGCTCTGCTTCTCCCTCCCTGGGTGACATTGGGTGAGCCCTTCCCCATTTCCGAGGCTCAGTTTCCTCATCTATGAAGTGGGGCCAGTACCGTCGCCCCTGGCTTCCGACACTGACCACTGTCGGCAGCTTTCACATCCTCCCGTTTGCTGTCTCTTCCAGTCTCACCACCCGGACCCTCTCTGCTGCGTCTGCATTTCTGCAGACCCTCGGTAGGCCCCCTCCTCCGGGACGACAGGGTTTTTTGGAAGTGCTGACCTGGCTTGGCTCCCCCACCCCCCGGCCTCCCTTGGCTCCCTGCTCCATCCCAGCTCCAGGCCTCCGGCATTCTGTATGTGTCCCGGAGGCCTGAGAGCGCCTTGCCCTCCCTCGCTTCCAGGTCTTTCTGTAAGCTGCTGCCTCTGCCATCACCCGGGTCCCTCAGGTCTAGTCAGAAGCCTCCTCTGGCTCTCACAGCCCCCCTCTTTTTGTCCCCTGGCCACATTTGCCACATTGGAGGGTGACAGGTGGTTTCCCAGTCTGTCTTGCCTGTCCCATGTCCCAGCACATAGTAAGCCCTCGATAACTGTGTGTTTGTTTAACGACTGGAGGGGCCGAGCTGCCCTCCTGCCCCTGGCATGCAGCAGCGAGGGTGCGGGTGGTGGCTGCAGTGATCGCGGCCCAGCGGGTGGCCTGTCCATCAGCCTGGCTCTGCGCCTGACCAGATGGCGCAGAGCCCCTGGGGAGGGGAGAGGAAGAAAAGATCCATCACCCAACCGGTTGGTCTGCGGGTGTGTGGGTGTGTCACCCCTGCCCCCAACGAGATCCGCATTCATCATGCTGTCCCTGGGATGCTGGGATGGGACGAGCAGGCGGCACCCCCTCTGGCAGGCTCTGTGGGGCCCGAACCTTCAGGAAGTCAGCAGCTCTCTCGTGCATGGGGAAATTGAGGTCTGGAAGAGGGTGGCCGAAATGAAAAGCAGGGAGCCTGGGGCCAGACTGACCAGTGTTTGAGTGACAGCTCTGGGACTCAGGTCTGCGACCCTGGGTAAGTCTCTGGCCTCTCAGAGCCAATGTCTTCATCTGTAAAGTGGGGGCACAGCAGTGCCCCCTCACCCAGAAGAGGGGAGGAGTCCTCTCGCCCCTTACCCAGCTGAGCCCTGCTCCTCCAGCTGATGGAGGAGGAGGCAGCGGTGGCTGTAAGTGACAGGCCCACCAGATTCAGGCGGGACCGGCTCATTGTCTGGGCATCAGGGGGAAGGCGACACTGATGGATGCTCCTCTGGGCCAGAGGGGTTGGGGGAGGGGGGCGCTGAGCGATGGCCAGGTCTCTGGTGATTACAGCTCAGCTGACCCGACCAGCTGGCCAGGGGGACAGCCCGCCCCAGACTCTCTCCCAGCCCCCCAGCTGGTTTGCTGGGAAGTCACAGCCTCCCTCCTCCTCAGCATTTTAATTATAAAAGCAAACGCTTTCTGAGCTAGCATTTCACCTGAATTGCACAGCCGCCTAGGGAGTGGGATAAGATCCTGGGGCATTAAGATCCCCATTCCACAGATGGGGAAACTGAGACCCTTTCCTTCACTCAGCAAATACGTACCGAGCACCTACTCAGCGCCAGGCTCTGTGCTAGGCACAGGGAAATCGGACAAGAAGATTTTGGCCACCTGCTTGCCCCCAGGTATTCTGGAAGTTACAGGTGGACCGGGACTGAGTTTTGCATCCCACGCACTACATCCATGAGGATGTGGGAGCAGAGCATCCGTTCGGGTGGCGCACGCTCCCGGGCAGTCACAGGGCGTGCTCAGCGCCAGGCGCCGTGCTGAGCACTTGAGGTGTCTTGTCTCATTACTCATCCAAGGCAGGCATCAGTGATCCTGTTTTCCAGCCTCAAGAACTGGAGCGCAAAGCGCTGATGCGACTGGCTCGGAGCCCCCCAGCTGGGATGAGGCAGAGCCCACCTGTGCACCCAGGACTTGGGTTCTTTCCACCCTCCTGGGGCCATGTAACTTGGCCAGGCATGGCTCAACGAGGAGCTGCCAAGTGGGGGGCCCAGGAATGAACAAGCACAGCTACCCAGCAGAGCTAAGCCCAGCTCAGAACTCTCAATTCCTCCTGTGCCTTGGCGGCCACGGCCAGGACTAGAGCCTCTCCTCCCGGAATCTGATCCCACCCCCAGACAGCCCCTCCCACACCTGTCCTGTCCTGGGCTTGGCGCCACTGCTGAGCCCCTTCAGAAAGCACATGGCCACCCACAGGTAATGTAAGTTGCGGGGCGGGGGGCGGGCTCTGGTCCATTCACTCTGAGCTGGGCCAGGGGGAGGAACTCTCCTCTGAAGCTGAGAAGCAGAACGGCCCCAGGCTGGGGGTGGGGGTAGGATGGGCACCCTTGAGCCTCAGGCTCCTCCCATCTCACGTGGGGGCAGGGGTGACTGCACAAGGCTTTCATGGGGCCTCATGATGCCACCAGGGAGGGACTTACCGGGGAGCTGCTGCCGTGGACTGGGCCCCGCTGTGCACAGTGGTGAGGATTAAAGAGAGGGACCCAGTACGCCAAGGCAAACACAGATCAGTGCTATTCTTTTCACACTCCTTGGTGCCCGGCCAGAGCAGGTGCTCAGGGGACCCTGTGGCCCTGACCGCCGGCAGACAGGATCGCTGCTGGGGTGGAGTTTTAGAGCCTGCTCTCCTGAGCCAGGCCTGGTGCTGGGCCGGCCGGAAGGGGGTGGGGGGCTCTGGGAGGGGGCCGTGCTTGGCCTGTGCTGACGTACCCAGTGGAGCAGAGCTGGCTGTAATGAAGTGGGCTAGCCCCAGGCTGCCACTGTTTTCATGTCTCGGTGGCCACTTCCCAGCCGGTAAATGTCACTGGAGAGAGCAGCCGTGGCACTTGGCATGGGCCCATTCGAGGGTGGGGGCGGACAGGCCGCCAGAGGGGCCAGGGATGCCCATGGAATGCTGATGCTGGCTCAGGGTTCCCAGGCCCTCCAGACACCCCTCTAGGTTCCAAGGGGCTGTGCCAACCAGCTGCAGCTGTCACCCACTCAGGGACCTTTGCCACCACCAGCCCCTCTCCTGCATCAATCCACAAAGGGCCTGAGCCCCAGCACTGGGAGGGCTCCCCAGCCCCCGCCATTGGCCACATCCCCCACCCTGCCACTTCACTGGGGTAAGCTCAGGGAGGTCTGGAGGGAGGCACAGCTGCCTAGGATACACAAGTGGGAGGCTGACCTCTGGGAGATCCCCTCCTGGCCCATGACGGCCCCCGCTGCCCTGAGCTGTCTGCTTTGATAACTGAGTCCAGAACAAGCTAATAGTAAATAGCTACAACCACACAGTGACTGGTCTTGTTTAATAAACTCTCACTGCAGCAGGCACTGGCTCAGAACCTGGTATCCGTGACCCCATTCATCCCCCACTATGACCCTGTGGTCAGTGGGAACTGATTCCATCGGTCAGGGGAGGAATGTGAGGGTCAAGAGGCCAAGCCCTCTCCTCCAAGCAGCGCTGGAAGAAAAACCCCTCCCCATCCTGCCGGCCCCTCCAGATGGGCTATGCCACCTAGAGTCCTCAAGGGACCCTCCCTCTGCTCAGCCTCCACCCCAGAGGAGATGGGGCCTGGCCCACCTGTCTGCCCTGCATCGGCTTCCCCTTCCCCGTCCCCTGGGATTGCCAGGAAGCAGCAGGTGGGACGGGAGGTCATCTGCCGGTGGCTGGCTGTTCCACTGCTGGTCTTAGGCCCTCAGCAGCCCTCAGCCTTGGAATCCGGGCCAGTGAGTGCTGTGCAGAGGGAGACGGGCGCAAGTGCCTTCCAGGTCTGGACCCGAGGAGGAGCTGGGCCTCCTGAAAGACTAGAGAGCAAGAAGGGCCGAGGGCAGGCGTGTCACCACTTACTGTTCTCTGCCCGCCCCCCCACCACCACCACCGGGTCCCCTTTCTCTCCTTCTAGAACCTCCTTTGAAAACCAAGATCTGTCCAACCCACACCCAACCTAGACCCAACATTTCCTAGGTGCACCCACCCTAAGTTGCACAGACGAGTTCCTGGCTGACAGGCTGTGAGGGCGGCTGACGCCAGTGCCCCTGGGGCAGACACACGGCAGCCACTGAGTCAGGCCTGCCTGTAATGCTGTGACTTCCACAGCGTCCCTGCTGGGGCCCTTCAGCCCAGTGGGAGCCAACCCCGAGTTCTCTGCATCTCCTGGCCCCCATCCCTGCCCAAGGAGCTCCCCCTTGTGTGGACACCCACTGCCTTACCGGGCCTCTCCACCCTATGCCCAGCACGGACTGGCCCCAGCAGAGAGTGGCAGATGGGGTCCTGGGTCTGGCCTGGGGAGGGGGCTGTCCCTGGAACGGGGTGGCCTCTCAGAGCATGGGGCGGGGGCAGCTCTCAGGCCTGCCCTGTGGGGACACGGTGCCCGCTCCACCTGGAGGCTGCTCCCTGCGCCCCCTTCCAGAGCTTCCCTGGATGTTCCTACGCGGGGCGGGGAGCCCTGGCATCCCCAGCCGCTCTCTCTCTTCCATGGGAAAGAGGAGGGAGGAGAGAAAAGCCGTATTAATAAAAGAATAGGATACTGCGACTAACTCTGCAGCGTGTGCAGCTCAGAATAGCAATGTGCTTTCTCAAGGCAAATGGAACTCCCCAGGTGTTAATGCAAATTCACTCCAGTTAAGATGAAAGAGGGTTGTTTCCCCCTTTGCTGGCTAATATGAAGGACTTAATAGATTCAGCTTTGGGAACTTCGGGCTGGGAGCAGGAGGCTTGGGGGGGGGGTGGAGGCGTGGGCAGAGAAGGGAGGTCCCCACGAGCTTCAGGGCACAAGGCAGCTGCCACAGAGCTGCCTCCTCCCCGCCCCCAGGCTGACAGGAGCTGGGGCACTGCTCGGGAGGAGGCACTGGGAAAGCCCAGGGGGGCAATGTCAGCCCCCTGTCCCGGTGCGCGCTGCCCTTCACATTAACTTGGGGTCTGAGGCCACAATTGCCAGTCCCTCGTTGGTGCCAGAGGAGCGTGGAGCTCGGAGAAGGGAATGACCGGGGCACCCGGTTCCAGTCCAGCTCGCGGCCGTGAGTGCCTCTGTAGGAGAATGGGTCACTCACTTCCCATTGGGCTCCCTGGGAGGGTGAAACTGGTTTGACAGGGCCTGGGGAGGCCAGGCCTGAGGAATTCCTTTTTTTTTTTTTTTTAAGAATTTTTATTTATTTATTTGACAGAGAGAGAGCACAAGCAGGTGGAGCAGCAGGTAGAGGGAGAGGCAAGAAGCCAGATGAGGGGCTCCATCCCAGGACCCTGGGATCATGACCTGAGCCGAAGGCAGTCGCTTAACCAACTGAGCCACCCAGGCGCCCCTGAGGAATTCCTTTAAAACATGAGATTTGAAGACTACTGGAACAAGAAAGGGCCTCAGAGTTCCTCTGGCCCAAACCTGACCTTGTATAGCCAAGGACTTGGAAGCCCAGAGAGTAGAGGGACTTACTCAAGGCCACACAGCTGCAAGCAGAGAGCTTCTGAAGGACCATACCGCAGGGCCTGCTCTCCTGGAAGCCAGAGTGGCCCTCTGTGGGACACAGTCTGGGTGGCTCTGCCAGCCACAGGCCCCTTCATCCCATGACAGAGGGCAGGAGGGTGGGGGCGTCCTTCTCCAACCCCGGGGTCCCTGGGCTAAGCTGCCTATCCCAGACCAAGCAGATTTGGCACACATATTTCCCCCAGAATTATCCTCCATTGAAAATTGCCCGCGGTCCCCGCTGGGCCAGTCCAAGGAGGGGGAGGGGGACACCACGCAGGGGCTGGCCTGCAGCTGGGACCCTGAAAGGCGTCTCCGGGCTCAGCTGAGGACAAAGGGCGACTTCAGGGAGATCCAGGGGGACAGAGGGCGGGAGCACGGCTGCCCCCACCAATCCATTTCTCTTGTCTGCATGTCTTTCAGGGCAAATGGCACAGCAGGTGCCCTAAGGAGACACCTCCGCAGCCTCTTCCCTTTTGTTTACTGACTTAATTCCTTCAGATCAAAGACTGCCCCTTCCTCCCCTAGCAGGCAGGCGGGGGAATTACATTATTTATATTGGAAATGGGCAAGAGTCCGTGGGGACTTCTTCCTTATGCCTGATAAGAGAAAATCAGGTCACTGCCATGCCTCCCTGGTGTCTGCGGGCTGGGTTCTCACAGCCCAGGCACCCACAGGCTCAGGAAGAGCACCAGGTGCAGAGCCGGCACTGCCCACCCAGCCCGTGTCACCCTGAGCCTCCGGTAAATTATTGACCGGAGCAGCGGGTATTAATGTGACAACACCAGAACATCCTTTCCATGCAGCCCCAGCCTGGGTTATCTATCATCTCCTTTGCAACTGGCACTGGGCAAACACAGCGAAGACAAACAGGCCAGATGCAGGTTCATTAAGTTCCCGCTGCAGGTGGAGGGATGGGGCCCCCCCGTGGGGGCCGCTGGTGGGCTTGACCCTTCGGAGTCACGGCTTCCTCTGGGTCACCACTGCTTCCTCCTGCAATGCCCACCTCGACCCCCACAAAGAAGCGTCCAGCTAAAGAGCCACCCCTCACCAAGTGGCACCGTGCTTGGAGCTCTCTTATTAATCCCCACAAAACCCTGTAACTTGCCCCGGGTCACACGGCTGGCAAGTTGCTGAGGGGGGATTGGAACCCAGGTCTGAGTTCCAAGTCAGAAAGGGCTGAGCCCTTCAGCTCTGTGGTCTCCTTAGCCCTCTCCCCCGCTGGGTGTAAAGAAAAAAATGTGTTTCTTCATGAGCGCTGCTCCTATTACTTGTAAATAATGGTGACACTGCCCCACATCCGCACCCTTTTTCTTAGAAATCTGAGTACTTTTTGCGTCTGCTCTTGACGTTATTCTGACAACATTCCAGAGGTACCCAGAGAGGTCATTATCAACCCTCTTTTCAGAGGGGGAAACGGGTTAGGGAAGCAAAGCTCCTGGCCGGCAGGAAAGGGGGAGCCTCTCCCCGCTCTGACTGCAGCAGTCCTCATGGGTCTTGATTTCTCTGGCTCAGAGGCAACATGCCAGGTGCTATTCTGGGGCTGCCGCCCCAGTGAGATGGGCATCAAGTGGGCACCGGGAGAGGACGCGGCGAGGGTTCTGCTCTGAGTCAGCTCAGGGGCTCGCAGTGCTGATGAACGGCCCGAGCCCACTCCCTGTAAGCGAGCTCCTGACTCCCCCCAGAGCCGGCAGCAACCTGCCATAATGCAGTCATGACAGGCTGCCAGGGAGCCCCATCGCGGCGGCCGGCCGAGAGGGGAGATGGGCCCTTGGCCTCCCGGCGGCCTGGGGTGAGAGGGAGACAGAGGATGAGCGGATGGCTCGACTTTCTCTTCCCCCAGACGTGCAAGAAATTGGATTCAACGTGGTTGCACCAACACCTTTCCTCCCAGAGTCCTGCGGCCAGAATTCACCATCGTACGTGGGTGGCTCCCTATCCATTCCTCCGAAGTCAAGGCTTCTGGGGTGGGCAGCCCCGGGAGCAGCCACCAGGCACTCCGTCCTCAGGCGAGGACCAAGGCAAAAGGACCAACTGCTGGTGGGGAGGTCAGAAGGAGCCACTGAGGGACCCCCATTAAGTCCTACCATTAAGTCCTGAGGTCTGGCCAGCAGCTTTGGGGTTATAGCACTGTCAAAACAAACTTTAAAAAAAAAAAGCGGAGTAGAACTCAACCGGTCTCCCCAGTACCAAAATACCGGGTACTATTATTAGTTCTCATCCCACTTAACGGAGCTCTCAGGATCTGTACGGGCATATTACTATCTGTTGGGGGTTGGCTTTAAAAGGTCAGGTAAAAATATCGTCTGGGCACTTCAAATAACCAGTATTTATGAAGTACTTTTTCTGGGTCACACTACAGGGGAAACCAAACTATGTCCAATCACTGAAAATAACAATCTACATTTTTAAAAAGTGAAGCATTTTCGTATTGTTTATCTAAGTTTAATTAGCTACCGGTTTTATAAATTTAAAACCAACAAAATATTGTCTACAAATTTTGCAATTTCCTAATTCTCTAACTTCAAACATATCTTTCCAAGATATATTTTAAAACTTTGTATTTACCTCCAACTCCTGGAAATTTGTGTGTATTCTGATAGGTTATTTTCGTGATTGGCCCGTACAATGGAGACCTGAAATGTATTCTGACATGTGGCAGGCCCCTGAGAAGTCCTGATAACGCATTGTGCCGCCTGAATTTTTCATTTTAGGCTGCATGATTTGAGACAGAGATGTCCTATAGGAGTTGTGGTCTTAAAGGATTTTTATTGATTGAAGAAAACAGAAAACCATAAGCTCTGCAGCAATGCTTCCCAACTTGAAGTGTGAATGCCACGTGGCCTGTGACAACAGCAGGCCTCATCTGTCCTGTGGACCGTGCCCAGGACCCTCTGCAAGCCCCCACCCCAAACCCCTCCTCCAGAGCCCAGAATGGGGACAAGGGCAGGCAGGGGGCACGGAAAGGAAATGCACCAAGTGCCCCGGGGGCGGGGGGAGGAAGGGCGTTCCCAGGGGAAAGTGTAGTAAGGGGTGCTGTCATCAGCCTGGAAAAGGTGATCCTTCTGTTACTGGTGACATGGGGCTGGAGTTGAGGTCCCGGGGCAGTTAGGGAGGGCGGAGGCCCCGTCTCCTCAGCGCCCGCAAGAGTGAGTGAGCCCTACCACCCAGCCCATCCTGCTGCCTCCATGGCTGGGGCGGCAAGCAAACCAAAGAAGCCCGAGATACTTTTGACGGCTTAGAATTTTTATTAAAACAATCACTTAAATTACAACAATCCCCCGGAATAGAAAATAGCCTTGGAACAAATGCGGTTTGACATCTTGGAAAGGGATGGAGCTTCCCTGGAAGCCCACGGGGGCCAGCCTGGCCCCCGGGCAGCCGGGAGGGGCTGTCTCCCCACTGAGGCGGCCCCTCCGGGGGCTGCAAGGCCCCAGCCCTGTCAGCGAGCAGCACTCCGTCCCCGTCCTGGTTGTCAGCCTCTGGATTTGCTGTTTTGATTTGTAAGAGAAAAGAGAGGGAGAGAGAAGCCTGTCCCCAAGATTACAAAACACAGTCACTTAAGAAGTGTTACGTAATGCCACGGGGTGTTGTCTAGCGTGGCCTGGCAGGTACAGGGATAACTGAGCAGACGCCACAGGTCAGAGCGTGGCTGGGGCTGAGGCAGGGCCCCAGTCAGGATGAGCGAGGTGGTCTGTGTGCAACAGCGAAGGGCCAACAGCGCAGCCGCACGGGGTGTCACCAGCTGGGCAGCCTGAGAACCCTCAGAAGTGCCCGTAATGAAATCGCTGTGGCTAGGGCCCTGCTCTCGGGGGGGGCACAGAGGCTTCCTTACCTAATAAGCTCCTGTGCCCCCAAAATGTTCACTTGAAAAGAGCACGGTCACCTGAGCCACAGGCACGAGTCCCTGAAAACTGAGCTCCTCTTTCCTTCCTTTTCCTTCCACTGTGGCTCAAGGCCTTTCTGAGGGCCACCGCCCTCTCCAGCCTCCAAGGAGAGCTGAAGTGTTCCTGGGTGAGCGAGGCTCTGCTGCCCCCCTCCCCCAGTCCGCTCTCGGGCCCCAGGGTGCCCCTGCCACAGCTCAGATGCTAGCTCGCTCCCCTGTGGCCACGTGGCTCGGCAGTTCCCGGACTTGGAACACACACACAGCAGTTAAATAATAAAAACAACAAAGCCCGACAACATTTATATAAACCACTACCATGCTCCTGTGCCCACAGCCACTGTTACAGATTCAATTTACAGGTCAGGAGAAGAGTAACTTGTCATGGAAATTCAGGGATGGCTGGTGAGCCTGGGGAGACAGAGCCTCAACACAAGAGCCAGGCCCTACATTACAAATGCCTCCCTGGGACCACGTCTCGGGGGAAGAGGCATTTGAGGGACGGGGAGACACAAGGAAGCTCTTTCAGCCACAGCCATCCCACCCTGCATGCCCTAAGCGGCCCTAAGGGGCTTGGGTACCCACAGGGCTGCCTTCCTCAGGGCAACGTGGCCCCAAATAGCAGGGTGGCCCGCCTGGGACACTGTCAGGTCGGCCTGAGTGTGGAAAGAAGGCAGGATCTTTAGGAGTTTCTCAAAACCACACAGGACAGCCAGAGCCACCCCCACTCTCAGGAAATCTCCAGGCCTTCACATGTCTTCACTTAGTAAGCCTCTTTTCGCTGGTTCAGACTTAACTCCTGCTCTGTATACCAGCCCCGTTGGAAGGATCTGAATGGCCAGTGGGTCACAGAAGCACCACCAAACCACAGAGCAAACAAAGTAGCCCCAAACTAAGGCGGCTGGTGCCACGGGGGTGGCTCTGTGGCCTGCTGCTGCCCGAGTGGCAGAGCACCAACAGGGAGGGGACACCTGGCTTGTGCTGGGAGGGGTACGAGGGACCCCACATGGCCCAAGGGGGCATATAAAATAAAGGGCCAGCTGGGGTACAAGGGCAACACCAGAAGGAGGCCCAATACAATCAAGGCTTAGGAAGGGCTTGCTGGCACGTGGCCAGAGGGAGAGGGGATTCAGGTCAGCCACACAGACGGAGGCCTCAGCAAGAAGAAGTACCTGCGGGGCCTCAGAGCCCTAACAGAGCCTGGCGGGGCTCAGGTGCTGACTACAAGAGCCCGGGGAGTTCCCCAGCCCGCCACAGGCAGGAAAGACTAAGGCTGAGGGGGTGAGGAAGATGCAGCTCCCGCCTGCCGCTTGGACCCTGGTCTGAGGCAGCAGAAGGGGAGTGAGTGTTCTGTGTGGAGCAGATTCCTATACAGCTCTGCTGGCCTCCCTGCCCCTCTGCTGGCAGCCAGCCCGTCATCACAGCTTCTGCCTAGAGTCTTCCCCCTTCACAGCTGCCTTTCCCATTCCCCACCAGCCGGCAGCCAGCGCGCGGCCTCGGGGGCGCCTGGGCTGAAGACCCATCGCGTGGCCTGTCATGAGCCACAGGCCAGCTCAGCGATGATGTGCAGCAGGCAGGCCGGCAGGCAGGCCGCTCTGGGCCTGGGCTTGGGCGGGCCACACTTCTTCGCATGCCGGTTCCTCACCAGTGGAGATGAATGTTCTGGGACCTAGCATAGGGCGGGGGCAGTGGCGCCAGCCTCCCTGTCTCCAGGGCTCCTGTGCACTTCACTCCCTACAACCACTTCCCTGAGCTGGGAAGGTCAGCACTGGACGTGAGACACACACCCCAGGGTGCCTCTGACAAAGGAAGTATGAAACCCCACGTCAGATGAGGAAAGACAAATACTTCTTTTAAAAATTTTAAAAAGAACTAGAACCCCACAAGAGAGCTCTCTGCAGGTCACAGTTCAAGGCAATTGCACATGAAGGGGGTTGGGCTCTCCACTCAGCTGGGGAAAGTTCCAGAGCTCCCACGGAAGCTCCCAGCCAGCCCACCTACGATGACTCCCACGGTGTCTGACCCATCCCTCTGGTGCCAGGAAGCAGCAGATGTGACAGATCCTGGGGTGGCTGGGCACCTGCTAGAGCTCTTCAAAGAAGGCCACTCGGGACTTGGCGCTCTGCAAGGTGAGCTGCAAAGAAGCAGAGAAGAAGTTAAAAGGGGGCTGGATTTCTGCTTTCGCGACAGGTGCCGTCCTGCCTTAGGAACTAACCTCAGGGCTGGTTTGGAGTGGAAGGGAAGACTGCTCAGACAGATGCTGAAGAAGCTGGCGGCCAATCCTAAGTAAGTTTCCAGATTTGCCCAGGAACTCAAATTAGGAAGTGACAAATGAGGACATGCCAGGAGGGATGGCTGGTGGACAGAAGCATGTCAGCAGGAAAATGTCATCAATGTCATCTTTTCGAAGAGGGCAGGAGATCCCCAGACACTGTAATAGAGTCTCATGTTCCCGTCTACAAGAGTCTCTAATGTGCCTCTGTAGGGCCCTGCCTGTGGTCGAGTCAGCCTGGGATGCTCATCCTCTCCAGGGCTGAGAGGACCAGCTTGGTAGTACAAGCCCCAGGCAAGGCAGGCCTGTGTCAGACGAGGAGGAGTGTGTCCCTTCCACTGCTGGTTCTCCCGGTGGCCCCAAAGCAGTGACCAGTGACCTGGCAGCTCAGAGGGGGTTTCCATCTACAAGCTGGGAGGCAATGAGCTTTCTAGTTGGGGCCGGCTCGGGCAAGGAGGACGGTGCCGGCGGGGCAGTGCTCTGTCTGGAAACAACCAGGCCTTCCCAGGAAGGCTGCTCCCCTGAGAAGCACAGGGCGGGGAAACAGCAGAAGGGAGGGCAGAGGATCAGGGGTTGAGCTCCTGGCGTGGTGGCAAAGGCACTAGAATTTGTGACCCCCTGAACTGCTGAGCCCCAATCCCCTGACTCAGGAGGCCACTTCCCAGGATCTCCCCCAACAGAAGCATCTGGCTTGGGCCTCTTGCAGTGCCCTGCTCCCGGCTCCCCTCCTGACATCACCCACTTGGGGGAGACTGTGTGTTCTACATCCAGCTCCTGGACTTCACAGAGGAGGGTCTTCAGGGAAGGGGGACACAGGGTACGTACCGTCCATCTTCATATCCCCCAAACCCACTTAGCTTACTGCTTCATACCTAGTAGCAGCTCTGACAATGTTTGTTGAGTCAATCAGATGTAGGCTAGAGAGAAATGGTGGGATGCATGGAAAAGGCAGGAGCTCCACATGCGGCTGAGAAGGTCCAGGCACTAATTCTCCTCTCACCAGCTTGCTGTGTGGCTTCAGTGGACACCCTTGACCTCTCTGAGCCTCTTCCCTCTGGAGTTAAACCACAGAAGCCGGCTGGACGGTCTGGCCCATTTCCTCGACCCCTGGCAGTCTCTAAATGTAAAAAGCCCTTGGTACTATCTCAGCTCCCTAAAGGGTGTGGGAGGGAGGCTGGAAACCCATCGCTTCTCCATCAAACACAAGCAGCGGCAGTGTGCTCAAATGAGACAGCTTGAGAGCCGGCTCTTTAAACCCTGCCAAGTCTCATGGCCTTGAAGTTCCTCACTAACAAGCTGAGTGTAGGGAGGCGTCTGAGCTGTCTTCTTCAGTGGAACCAATTTCAGAAGCCCTCTGGAAGACCCAGCTCTAATAGGAACGGAGAGAGCTTTCATTTCTTTGCTTAAATGGAACTCCCTCTAGAAGGGAGCCAAGTTTGGATGGGTTTCTCCCTAAATGCAGTCAGAAGAGAACGTCCAGGAGTTATGTGCTCTGTGATAATGGGACTCACAATGGTAACCGGGAAAGAAGAAAGAGAACCCGAGAATCACTGGGACAAAATCCTTTTGGGGGAGAATTTAAATCAAAAGCTGTGAAACCCAGGGGCACCTGGATGGCACAGTTGGTGAAGAATCCAACTTGGTTTCAGCCTGGGTCATGATCTGTGTCCTGGGATCAAGCCCCGTGTTAGACTCTGCTTGAGATTCTCTCCCTCTGCCTCTGCCCCCCCACCCCCACTCATGTTCGCTAACACGCGCTCTCTCTCTCAAATAAATAATTTCTCTAAAATAAATAAATAAATCTTTTTTTTTTTTTTTTTTAAGAAAGGTGTGAAACCCAATGTCTTCACTCAGGTTTCCTCCACGCTCCCAGGGAAGACCTAGGTGGGCTCCTCAGGGGGACAGGGAGATGCCCACAGCCCTCCCCCACACTGAGTCACACACAGGCACAGCCAGGCTGCCTGATCCAAAGCCACTGACCGGCTGGGTGGCCCTGGGCAGGTCACTTACTCGCTGTGGCCCCCAGCTGCCTGCCGTGAAGTGGGGGTGGTGGCACCCCTTCCTCACAGGGGGACACGCAGAGTTACTGGGAAGCACTGTGAGGCACTCAGCACCATGCGTGATGTGCGCGGAGAACTCAACAGCTGTTATTAGTAATCACAGCACCATTTTCTCCCCCCTAGCCCCAGCTCTGGCTCCTCTCCTTCCAGTGGGGGAGTGGGCAGAATGCAGGTTAGAGGCGGTGCAGGAGAAGGCAGGGTCACGCACTGTGCTGGCTTCACGGCCTCCGAGGCAGGGCAAGAGGATGCCCCCGAGAGGCCTGGCCACTTCCCCAGGCAGGAAGCCCAGGCTGTGGGGGCCTCTGAGAGCCTTCCGCCCATTTGTACAATGTTGGCTCCAAGAATTCCTGGATCCTCTACCCGAGTTGCGTGCTGGCTGTCCCCTCGAGGTGCCAGAGGAAGGTTTTGGCAGCTCCGGCAGTGCCAGATTCCAGTTACTCAAGCATGTGTTTGTTGGGATGCAAAGCCCTCTTCGGGTGGGTAAGATGCTTCCCTGGATCCCTACCCGACACTGCACGCCTGAGGAAAGGTTTGGAGCAAAGTCCAATACTCTGGCCATACAGAAGTAGGAAAGCACTGTAGACACGTGGCCTTGGCAAGAGGAGAGTGTACCATGGTCTCCCATAAGGCACTAGGCTGCTACAGGGACAGGCGGACCTACCAGACGGAGGCGGCTGACAGGACTGCTGCCACTGAGGACACTGGGAGCCTCCAGCATCGGCCCACAGGCAGACCTGACTGTTGTGTGATTCCTGGCAGTCCTAATTCCATTAGGGACCCCGCCGTCTGAGGAAATTACCTCCACAAGCGCACTTATCTGCTGCTGGAACCCGTCCAGTGACCACCCCGGCCTCTGCCTGCTCCCCCTTCAGCAGCAGCCTTTAGCTTAGACATCAGAATGTCCTCCTCCGGAGCCAGGCAGCTCTCCCTGTGCTCGTGCAGGAAAGCAGGTGGTGAGAGGAGGGTCTGCAAGGAGAAGCCTTGGGCTTCTTTCCTCTGGGCGGGGACTCAGACGCCCAGGGGCAGAGGTCAGGAGGGCCTCCGGGCACCACCACCAGCAGCTCCCAGCTGCGCTCCGGCCTGGTTCCTCTCACCTGGAATCTGTCACCACCTGCTGCTTCTAGAAAGCTCACTGCCTGTCACGTTCACTGTTAGGCTACAGGCAGGAGGTATTCATAAGAGAGGAGGGGAGGGCTCAGAGGGCATGGCACAAAGCAAGCCCTTCAGAAAACAAACTGCCTCTGTGGATCTTTGTGTGCTCATGAGAACTGGCTACCAAGCAGCCTGGTTCCCCGCCACCCGCCCACGCCCTAAGGTGTCCGAGCCCATGTCAGTGTTCGGTTGGCCTTCACGCTCAGCGACTGGCCCGGCTCTCTCCTCACAGCGCCACGGAGATGGCCTGAAGAAGGCCCTCACCTCCCTCTCGCGGGTCACACTGTGAGAACTGAAGCCAGTCTCGCGAGCCCCCCACTGCCACCCTGCGCTCTCTCTGGCGGCCCAGCAATACCCCTCCTCGCCCTCCAGCCTGAGCTGCTGGGAGAGGGGGGCCACTGCCTCTAGGAGCAAGGGGAACTCCCCAAGTCCTCGGGGTGTGGGCTCAATGACCACACTGCCGTGGCTTATCTCCGCGCTTGACCAGGAAGAGGTCTCCTCCGAACTTCAGTAGGTGGTGAAGCAGAAAAGCCTCAGGATGCCTCAAGGCCAATGGCTGCATCATTCTGGGACCTGCTGAATCTGGTGCGCCTTCTCAGAGTCCTTCTGAGGACAAGCGGCTAGAGCTCTGCCTGAACACAACTAGTGACCGTGTCTGCCACGCACCGTTCAAAAGTCACACTGAATCCAGACAAGGGCCAGCCCTGGGGCTCCCAGAGGTCATTCCCAGCTCCTTTGGGAAGCTGTAAACCACAGAGGCCCTGCACAAGGCCCCCAACCCGCAGTGCTCTTGCCAGTTCCCTAAAGATGACTAAAAGAACATGAAGTTTCCTCACCAGGCACGGGGCTGACCCGCTTCTCTCTTCCAGCTGTCTCTTCACATCTGATTAAAATCAGCCGTGTGAATAATACAGGAGGAATTAAGTTCTCTCTTGACTGAACCGGCTGTTCAAGTCTGTCACTAATCCAATTCCATTCTGAGGAGACAAAGTTCCTTTGCTTTCCCTGCTGCAGATCTATATGGCTTGGTTTTTATCTTACAGGGGCTCTCATCCACCTGTTGGGCCTGGACCCTTCATCCTGCTCAGCCTCGACAGCCTGGCAGAGTCCCCTCTCCTCCTGCCCATTTGTCCGTCAAACCGCCAGGCTGTGAAAGGGCAGGAGAAGGAGCCACTTGGAGAGCTACACCTCTCCAAGCAATCACAACCGTGTGTGGTATCACCACATGGACACATCCATCTAATCTCAACAACTTCAGATTCGGGAGACATATATGTCTCCTGAAAAAGACAGAGGAGGCTGGCTCCTCTCAAGCCTCAGCAGGACCAGGTGCCCAGCAGGTTCTACCTAACCCAGGCATGCACGTCAGATGCAGACTCAACTGGTTCCTGCTCACTGGGTAAGCATTTCAGGCAGCCCATCAAGATACAATGATCTGGCACTTGCCCACTTCTGAGAAATGGCTCCGGGGTCTGGGGATGGCAAGCCTGGAAAGGCACCTGTGACAAGCACCAGGCTTACCAACCCTTCCCAGCCTGCCCCACCCCCCCACCCCGGAAGGCGGCCTGCTACAAAGGATCCTCTGGCATCATTCCCAAGAGTGCCCCCTGCTGGAAAAACACAACATGAGGCGGGCTGCCAACTCTCTTTCCAGCTCTCCTCTAAAAGTCCTTTTGGGGGAATCATTTCCCAAAGTGATGGGAGGGTAACGAAATGTATTCCGGCACGGAGCCTGCAGCAGCAAGGCTGCTTGATTAAGAATGAATTACACTTTCATCAGCACATGGAGAAAATTGATTCACAAGGCCACATTGTGATAATCTTGTTCCTAAAGCAAAAGGGGTGGTGTGGGGGTGGGCAGGACACAGAGCCACTTCGGCTATCAGTGACCAGAGAAAGGAAGCTCTGCAGTTAAGCTGGGAGAACAAAACTAATCAGAGCGCCAGGATTCCTCCAACTAGTCTCTGGAGGCCTTGCCTCGATCCACTCATCCCCAGGGAGGAGAGAGGAAGGTGGGAGGGGGACCGTCTAATTCATTTTAAACAATAAGACAATAAAACTAAAATGAACCCATTTTAGATACTAACCTAATAACTCTAGGCTCAGAGACTCTGCTTGTCCCATAAAAATGCAGTGGAATTGAAACACAAGCCCTAAAATCATGTTATACTTCCTCTCCGCCACTACATATTGAAAATGAAGGAGTGGGGGAAGGCACAGATTCAAAAGGACATGCAGATTCTCTGACGCTGGGATCTACCAGGAGAAAGCCAACTCTGGAGCAGAAAGGTGACAGCCAAATCCAGCAGCGGCAATTCCAACATAATCTTTGGTTTGGGGTGTAATCAACATTCCCCCTTCCAAATCAGAGGTGAGGGGGCAGGGCCAGGGAAGGGGGACAGTTGCTGTAAAGTGGCCAGATTAAGCATTTCTGCCATCTTGCTAGTGACGGCTTGCACCCAAATGCCATCTGGTGATGTACGCGGGGAGAGAGCTGTGCGCACACTTATCCCTAAACAGAGGTGGGATGAAAGGCCAAGTCCATCCCAATTAACACATTCATTCTTTATCTGCTCTGAAAGAAAATGGCCAGGGAAAACCCAGAGGGTTTCTTTCGTAACATTAATCCTTCAGGGACCTAAAGCAGGAAGATGCCTGGAAACTGATGTGTGCCTGTGTCTTGAGGTGCCCGTGTGATGCTGGAAGGGCCCTTTGCTACCCCGGTTCCTCCGCCTGGAAAATGGACTAATCAGCCTGATTCACCTCACTGGGCAGGTAGAAGCTAACTCACAGCTACGGTGTGCTCTGAGCGCCAA
This sequence comes from Mirounga leonina, assembly GCF_011800145.1. NCBI lineage: Eukaryota > Metazoa > Chordata > Mammalia > Carnivora > Phocidae > Mirounga > Mirounga leonina. The sequence continues at coordinate 22,345,739 of NW_023270436.1, read as the reverse complement.
GGACCTCAGCAAAAAGGTGCAGATATACTGATGTTATTTTCAAACTGCCAATATCAGAAGGGAAATCACAGCAAGGACCGTAAGAACAGAACCTCCAGCCCGCAGAATGAGTTTGCATCTCGTCTCTTCCCTCCCACTGTTGCAGTAACAAATCAGGTGCCGGAGGAAAGCTGCACTGAAACACATCTTCAGTGCTGAGGGACCAAATGGGATGTTTTACTGCATCAAATAAGGCCCAATAATGTCCTCAGGCACTTCCAAATGGTTGTAAAATATCCTAGGAGGGCAAAGCAGGTTCCGTAGGCTCCTCAACGCCTCCCCAAAGGGCAACTGCTTGACTGGGTAAAGTCTCCCAACCAAAAAGAGGAACTAGGTTGTGGTCTTTCGGAAAAGAGGCTGACAGAACCTCCTATCTAGAGAGCTACCAGAAACAAGCAAGAGAACAGTAAGCCCTCCCCAGTGGAGAGGCCCGTGGTGTATGGGAGGTAGGAGTGGCCTTCGGGGATGAGCCCAGGCGTCAGGTCCAGGAAGACCACGCTCCCTGAGACCAGCCTCCCAACGCCTTCCCTGGGCTTCCCACAGAGCGGGGAAGAGTTCGCCACTGCCCTCTCTCTCTTCCCTATGTTTTCTATCCACACCTGCCTTGCTGTCGTTCCTTGCTAATCCTTGCTCCCACCCTGTGCCCATCCCCCTTTCTTCTCTGGCCCCCCGCCTCCGGCCTCTGCCACCTTTCAACAACAACAAAAGAAAGGTTCTGGAGCTGGGGAGCCAGAGGATGCTGCACCAGGCAGCGCCCAGTTTCCAAAGCAGGCGGAGCCACTCGGATCGAGCAACCGGGGTCACCAAAGGCTGAACACATGAACCACACACAAGCGACAGAAATTGTTCAGAGGCAGAGGACCAGAGGTCACCAGGGAGGCTCTGGCCGTTTGTTTTAATTGTGGGAGACGCCTTTCACGCATATTCAATCTCGCCTGGTGATTTATCACTCCCCTGGGTGTTTTAAGTGTTCTACTTCACTTCGCCAGCCCTGCATCTCCAAGGGGAGTCCGCACAAAATTGAAGATGACATTGGACTTTTATGTCTTCCTGATCCAAGAGGCGGCTACGGCTTCAGAGAACTGTCAAGACTCCATTCCTGTTCCTCCACCAGCGTAAACCACAGCTGGACCTTGATGGCTCAAACCATTTACTAATAAAACAAGCTCTCTAAGCTCTACGACCCCCATGGTTTCTCATCTGTCGATTTCCTTTGAAATCCCGTGCTTCCTTGGAGATCAGGGGTACTCAGACCAGCTCAGGATTGGGGAGTGAAACCTGTCCCTTGAGAGGGAATGAAAGCAAGACCCTGGAATGTGCAAGCTCCCAGACTGGATTTTCACCTCCCAAGTGTGCAGCACAGCTGGCCGCCGCTCACCTCATCAGCACTATGGCTCTGAAGCCACGACACCCCAGCCTCACTGTCGGACCTCACGCTCTCACTCGAAAGACTCAGAGGCCAGGAATATGTGTCACTGTCGCTCTCCCTGAGAATGAAATGTATCTCGGTTCTTAGGGGCGGCTTTTGATCACTAGGTGCCACTCTGAGTCAGTGCAAATGCCAATCCAGTTGCACTGATTATCAATTGGGGGGAAAAATGTGGGGAGCTAAGATTAGCAGGAGGAGCAAAATATACCCTTGCAAACTCAAATCAGATAGTAAAAGAACCAGGGAAGTTAATTCTGGCTTTTTCAGTTTTAAACTCCAAACACATGGAAATTAATTGCTGAGCTCTTACGGTGAACTATTTCCTGTGTATTACCTCATTTAATCCTCATAACAATCCTGGGGGTTAAGGAGTCTTTTATTCACTTTTTACAGGTGAGGACACTGGGCTTTAAGAGAAAGTAAGAATTATGGACAAAGTAAGTGGCAGAGCAGTGGTAAACTCAGTTAACCAGACCAGACAGCCTCTTGGCATTTCCAAGGGAATATGGTAACCCCTAAACCGAAGGGTAAACCCCTGGAATTAGCTTAAGTGCTCCTCAGCCCCCAAGGGTACTATGTAGACAGTGTCAGGCGCAGAGGCCTCACGGTCAGGCAAAAGAGTACCGAAGGCGAGGAGGAGAAGGAACACGCCCGGGTCATGGTAGGTAGGTAGACCCATTCTTTTTTTGAAGAAATCTATGATCAGAAAATATTAAAAACAAAATAAAAAGCAGGGCAGGCTGGTTTGAACCAAGACTAATGAGTGAGACTGTCCAGTTCACCATCAGCCTTCCCATATCTCGTCCGGGACTTTGTAGATGGAGCTCTGCCCTTCACATTCTGGGTGGCCACACTTACAAAGCCCACCGTGGTGTTTCTCTTCAGTTAGGCTGACTTTGGCCCAGACAGGAGCAGGCACAACCCCAGAGCGACCCCCACACAGGCAGGTGGCTGCTTGGCAAGCGTGGTCGCTGGCCCCAGCGACCACACAAAGTCCAGACAATGCAAAGGGTATCAAACTTCATGTGTAGCAAAAACTCCATGATTTCATCTAGTAATCCTGGGATAAGTCCAGCTGTATTAAAAGCCAAGTCCATGCTTTTATTAAACCTCCAGTAATCAGAATTCTTGATTAACTGGAACATGGCAGCCTGCTTTGAGAACAAGTTCACATCAAGATGCTTAAAAAAAAAAAAGGCTTCTGTGAATGTCCTAGGAGCAGTACAAATTTGACTACAAATCAAACCTCATTTGTCTATAATAAGAGCTCAGTGAGAACTGACGGTCAAAATCAGGCCCCCGAAGAATCTAAACATTCTGAATCATTACAGAAAGAAGAAAGATGAAATCCTCTCGAGGTGGAATGGTATGGTCATATGCAGGCAGAGCTGAGAGGGCAGGCTGAGACAAAAAGGGACTTTCTGCTGGACCCTGTGCTGGCCACAAAGTCCAGGAACCCACAGTGGATCCACCCCACGGTCTTCTGGGCACCCTGGGGTCACTACTTGAACAGATGATCCACCTGGCCTGCCCAATTCTGGGGTTGGTCATACTGCCCTGCTCAGAGTGTGCACTGCTTGGTGTTGGGCCGTTCGATGCCAACGTGTGGTATGAAAACTGAAGAAATAGGAGTCTGCTAACTCAAACACACAAGTCGGGGTTCATGCTATGGGTTCTTGGAACCACTGACAGATAGAATCCATCTTGTAATGAGACCCATCTGGGACTTTAATAGCTAACCTCTCTTGCTTGGATAATGACTGCAAGTAAGATCTATCTTATGCCAGATCTCACTTTTTGGTAGAGGGCTTCCAATGAGCTTATTTTATTCTAATAGCAGAAACTGTGCTGAGGACACCAAAGGACACATTCCACACGACCGTCAGGTGTCGGAGGGCTCACTGGCTTGTGTACCACTGGGGATCAGCTGAGGAGCAGAGGGAGGATGTTGTTATTACTGGGCATAATAAATTCTCCCCACTGCCGAGGCATGTTGGGAGAATGATGAACTGTTGCAGAAGGAAAGCAGCAATCATTCCATTAATTCACTCAACAACCACTGACTGTTCATCTACCGGGTGCCGGCGACTGTCCCAACGTGAGTTCACGCTGACCACAACTCTGCCCCAGGCTGTGACAGAGCTTAAGCAATAGACAGCCTTTAGAGCGCCAACGGACAGACGGTGCACTTAGACGGACTACAGATCAGACCGCTGTGCTAGTGGTTTGCTTTACTTGGAAAGAAAACGGATGTGTACAGAAAGGGGAGGATCTAAAGGAAAACGAGGGAGTGCGGGCACCCCTCCATTCCACCAGCAGAAGTGGCTGGGTATGACCATGGGTCTTCAGAGGCTGTCACCACATGAAAGGTCTTGATCTTGAGTTAAGGACACCCAAATTTATCCCGTTTCCATGCTAGGGCTATTTATCTAAGGACTACACCACTGAGACAAAGAACTTTTAGACAGACCTCACTGGACAAGAAGCCATGACCATCCCCAGCCCAACAATGACACAAGATGTGAAGGACAGCCGGTCCTACAGCCCCATGACATGCTCTTCAGAACGAGGCAGGCTTCTGGACCCCTGGAGGCTGGTCTGGCCCCACAGGGTGGACGCCTGCTCTCAGACTCAAAGCATGCTGCGGCCAGTCCCCAGGCTCCACCTGCCCTCGGGAGGGCTCAGCATGGCCCAGGGACAGAGACAGGCAAGCTCATGCACGGGTTAGTATCACAGAGGGTAGTACCATCACCACATAGAGTACCTGGGAATAACCTACTTTCAGGGCTCAAATGCAGATAGGTCTTCTGCCTTGGGCTTGAGGCTAAACCAGCAAAATAAAATGAAGAAAAACAAAAACATACCCTGTGATATCAACAATGCCACATGTGCCATTTGCAAAATGCTCAGAAAGACCTGAAATTGTGACAAGTGACTTCATTTGTTTTTATGGCTTGGGAACAGGTCTCTCCGGCTCTCAGCACTCCAGGTTCCCATGGCTGAGGGCCCAGCTCACCGCAGCAGCTGCAAAGATGAGACTGCTTCGGGTGCCCAGATGAGGAACTGGGGGCCGGGGGGGGGGGGGGGGGAGGCCTGAGGCAGCTCCTTCGAGGGCTGACTGGCTCACTAGCCCAGCTGTCATTTTACGTCTCGGCTCCTGGCTGAGGCCTCACTTTACCTCCCCTTTTGCTAACGGTTTAGTAATTTCATTTTGGAAGGGAAACCCAGTAAATGACGGGAGCCAGAGGAAAGAAGAATGTGGAATGGGGAAAGGCCTTTCCTCTTCGGTTATGCTAGTAAAAGGAATTCTCTACCGGCTGCCAATACTAAACTGGAGTATGGAGAGAGAGTTTAGGGCTCCCGAATGTACCCATCAACAATGGCAAGGAGCTACGGAGCCCTTGGAGTACCTGAAAACAGATACTCCTGAGGCGCCTGGGTGGCTCAGTCGGTTAAGCGTCTGCCTTCGGCTCAGGTCTTGATCCCAGGGTCCTGGGATTGAGTCCCACGGCGGGCTCCCTGCTCAGCGGGGGGCCTGCTTCTCCCTCTTCCCACCCCCTGCTCATGCTCTCTCTCACTATCTCTCTCTCTAATAAATAAATAATTTTTTTAAATAAAATCTTTAAAAAAAAAAAAAAAAGAACAGATACTCCTTAACCTGGAACACCACTTTAAAGACTAAGGTAAAGGGCGCCTGGGTGGCTCAGTTGGTTAAGCGACTGCCTTCGGCTCAGGTCATGATCCTGGAGTCCTGGGATCGAGTCCCGCATCGGGCTCCCTGCTCAGCAGGGAGTCTGCTTCTCCCTCTGCCCCTCCCCCCTCTCATGCTCTATCTAATTCTCTCTCTCAAATAAATAAATAAAATCTTTAAAATAAAAATAAAGACTAAGGTAAAGAATAAAAAATTAAACCTATCTAAACCATCATGATCAAAACTCAATGAACAGTCTGATTTTAATGACACCTCTTTTACAGGTATGAGCCTGACCCTGGGCTATCAGTCAGGAGCAGATGACTGGCGGGACAGGCCATTTCTGCTCTGCCGGACGTGAGAGAAGTGCGCTCTTGGGCTGACACGTATATGGGATATAACCTTCTCTAAAATCCTGAAAGCTCAAAATATCAGTAGAGAACTATCTGAAACTGCTAGCAACAAATGAAATCTCACTTTTTAAAACATTAAGGTTCTTCTAGACACTTCCGTGTAAGTATGAAAAAATGTTAAAAATTCAGAATTTGGGTTTCTTTAAAGCAAGAACAGAATTTTTTTTTTATAGTCCTTGCCGCTTAAAAACCCAAAAAGACTAGAGGGAGAGTCCATTCTCAACAGCCTCCATTTCATTTTGCTTTCTCATGAAGTAAGGCAGCTCCCTGGGCAGAACTCCCCTTGGCTTAAAAGACAGAATCGCTTTACTGCTAAATGATGGATCAAAACCCATCTCGTAACAGTGATTCATTTCATCAGAGCTTTTAACACAGGCTCCCTTTCTATCAAGCCAGTGGGTTCACAGTCATTTCCTCAACTGAGTACACATAAAAATGTTAACAGTCTAACAACTCGGCTACTCAGGAAACCAGATGCCAACCTCACATTTCATTAATGACTGTCCTGATCAGTGAAGGACAGGAGACTCGGTACCTTTTTGATGGTATTGTGCTTGCTGCTGGTGCCACCCCGGTCGGAGTTTTCGTTGTGCAGAATATCCAAGGCTGTCTCCCTCTCTTTGAGTTTCAGGGCCTCGATCTCAGTCTTGAGCTCATTGAGCTGCTCCTGCAAATGCTTGCTCTTCTCCATGTACTCCACTCTGCCGGCAAGAGGACATCGTGCATCACGGCTATGGCGAAAGTGAGACATGGGATCCAGGGTCTGCAGCCTAGGGTCCACGTCTCTGCCTGGGAGCCTGGGTCTGTCACCTAACAGGTCTGAATCGGTTTCCTCGGGATAACGCTCACAGAGCTATGGTCAGAATTAAGTAAAATAAAGCGTAGGAAAGGCCCCTGGTAAACTCTCATAAAGTGCTCTACAAATACCCATTACCGCAGATAGCTTTTAGTTCTGCACAAGTAATGACATATGAATCAAGACTCCTGGCAGCCAAAACAATCTCCTTGTCTCAACCTTTCTTGGATAAGTGATTCTATTCAAGTGACCTCTTCTGCTAGGCCCTGGCCACATCCCTACGCGATGTCATCTCCTAAAGAGTTCGGTGGAAGTTCGCGCAGCCAACACCAGGAAGGAAAAGATCCCCACCATTGCCTGCAAATAGATATTCTTTATCTATGACAGTGAAAATCTGGAAATCATCCTCAAAGTGTCCACCTCTAAGGGCATCAGGCGAACCACACAACACAAACACCAGGAACATTCTGCAGTGATGCCCATGGCTACTGGTATGTGGAGTCTGTCATGTGCACGGGTAATAGGAAAACACAAATTAAAAAAGCAGGACCCAGAAACAGGATGTAGCCTCACCCCTGTCACAACCATGAAATGCTCACATGCCTGGTCAATGGAGAAAGGCTGGAAGGGCAACTCGGACAGCAGACACCATAGATAAAGAGGCTCATGGTTGCTCACCCTGGACCCCAAGGAGACACTGTCCCAAGAGAGCTATCCCAAGGATATTGGACAAGGTGAGAGCACAGGGCCTCACACGGGCTTGGAGCTGAATCCTCATTCTGCTCCTCATCAGCCGTGTGATGCTGGGTGAGTCCATCAAACGCTGTAGATTTCATTTATAAATGGCACACTAAAACCCACCTCTGATGTCAGCCTGATGTTAGTTAGCGGGAATGAAATGAGACAAAGCTAGAAAGCCCTGCCACCCAGGCACTCAGTACATGGTTCTCCATCAAGCCGTGGCACAAGTGGCCAGTTTACCTACGGCTGGGACCTGGGGGGACTGCAGTCAGATTTCTTCTGCAGTGAGACTCCCTGCCACCTCGGTTCCACCAACCATGAAAGGAAGGAGGAGCGCACAGCAGAAGCTGCTATGAACAGAGCATGCGGGGCTCAGCTCAGGGCTGCCCCATGCAGCAGGGCTAGCCTGACTCAGACATTTGCTTTCCACGGCCTTGAGCCCAAGGCTCTCCCTTTACCCTTGCTCTAGACATGGGAAGTGCTGCGGGTCTCAACCGCCGGAGAACACAACCAGGAAACCTGTTCTGTTACTGTGTTTGGACATTATCACAGGCTCTATCCCCACGTGAACCGCAGTCTGACTGCTCGGAGATCCCTGACAACCAGTCCTAGACTGTAGATGAGGTTTTGAGCCACCGTAAACTCCAGGTCACCAATCAAGAATCATTGTTATCCTGCAAGACTGATTGCCCGTGTCCTTCACTTCTGATGAGGAAATTCTTTCTCCGGAGGGTGGGAACAGAGCAACCCCTGCAGGAGCTAGTGACAGGCTCCCGCGGTGACCCTCCAGTTTCCCCAGGCCCAGATGGCCCCACTCTAGCTCGCCAACTGGGGGCACAAGGTCAGGGGGACTACATACTTTTCTTTCTCTATCTCCATGGAAAGCCGCTTCATGTCAGTATCCTTGAAGTCGAAAGACAGGCTGTCACCAATGAGGCTGAAGCTTGGTATGTCGGGAGGCAACGGTGCTGGAATTGGGTTCATGGGCTATGAATGAGAAATCTCCAGTTAGGGGGGCCAGGTTCTGTGAGAACAGGGGCACTGCTGTGTTAACCACTCACCCTCCAGCAGCCATAGTGGCAACAGGCACAGCTCGGGCCCTGCCTCCCTCCCAGCACCACCATGGCCTCACGTCACAGCTGTCAGCCCTCTCTCTCCTCCTCCAATCTACCTACATTGGCTGCTGCCAGATGATCGACCCCAAAGATCTCAAATCCAGGTAAATCATTTCTCTCCCTTCAAACCTTTACTAGCTCTTCATGCTCACCAAATTAAACACAGGCTCCCACTCACTTCTTCGTTGAGGAAGCCCTCCGGCTCTGGGCTAGGAGCTGGAGATGCAGAGAACAAGGCAGAGTCCCTAGCTCTGAACAGCTGAAAGTATTATTCAGTAAACAGAGGTGCTCACAGATCATCATGGCTACGTAAGGTAGACACTGTAGCCAGAGAGTGAACAGTGGCCGAGGATGCTGGGAAAGGCATGCTAGAAGGGATGCTGCTTCTGCCGGCATCAGAGGATATGCCAGAGGAAAAAGCTTGCCAGGCAAGAGGCATGGTACTGGGCAGGGCAGGGCAGAGAAGGCTCAGCGAGAAAGCTGAGGGAGGGGGGTGGGAGACTGGGACCAGACCATAAAGAGCTCCCCTGCATGCTGAGGGGTCTGGATTCAGAAGATGGAGCCAAAGCAGGGCTTGAAGCAGAAGATGAAGAGATTAGATTTGAGGACTTTCTCATCCCAGAACAAAGGGTCACCTAAAATATGGCCCCAATCTAGTCTAGCTTCTCCTACCGTTTGCCCTAACAAATTGTGAACAGTACCATTTCTGTTCCTTTGCTTCAGCCATTCCTCTCCCTATAGGCCATCTCTCTTTCAAGGCCCTTCTCAAATACTAGGATTTCTCACCAAAGCCTTTCTAGATCCCTCTCGGCCAGATGGCAACTCTTTTCTTTGCTATGCATTAACATGGTGTTTCTGGTTCTGTTACGGCACTTCCCTAACTCCACCCTGTAAAAACTCCTTTCTGGCTGTGTCTTCTTCTTTTCCTGTTGGCAAGTTTCCTAAGGGCAGGATCTGCCTCTCTCACCCTTGGATCCTTGGCTGAGTCTGGGACAGTGTCTGGGAAAGGGGAGAGGCCCAGAGCATTCATCTGACATGATGACAAGGCCTGAGGCAGACTGTCTGCGTGGGCGTTAGAAGGTGGCGCTGTGAGGGGGCTTCTGGGGTACTGGAACGTTCTGTTTTCTGATTTGGGTGCTGGGTGCATGGGTGTGTTGAGTTTGTGAGAATTCATCAAGCTGTACAGTTATAATCTGGGCACTTCTCTGTACGTATGTTATACCTCATCAAAATTTCTGAAAAGATGGGTGCTGAGTGCCGTGCTGTGGGTGAGAACAGACACTGGTACGACCTCTGTGGAGAGCATCTCGATGGAAAACCTGACCCCACGGCTCTGTTTATGAGAATTTATTCTACCAGTATATTCACCGTATGTGCGAAGATTTGTGCTCAGGGATATTTTCCGCAGTTTTGTTCACAACTGCAGATGAAAACAGACTAAATACCCATCCATAGGGGACTGCTTAAATGAATTACAATCCATCCATACCACGAAATAGGATTAAAAGGCTGATACGGATGATCTCCTCCAGGACTTATTTATTTATTTACTGTTTGAAGAGCATATAAAGTTTGCTCCAGTGTTATGTTTTATTTTACTTATTTCTATATTTTTAAAGATTTTATTTTTGAGTGATCGCTACACCCAACACGTGACTCGAACCCGCAATCGCGAGATCAAGAGTCGCATGCTCTACCGACTGAGCCAGCCAGGAACCCCGCTCCAGTGTATGTTTTAAAACCACACACATCTCCGGTGCCCAACCCAGATGAGCCCCCAGACGACTCCAGTCCCGGCTGCTCTGCGACCACCGCAGAGATCCTGAGGCAGGACCATCGGCCCATTCAGCCCACCGAGCCATGAGAGAGAAGGAATGGCTGTTTTGGGCCACACGGCTGGCTTGGGGTGGCCTGTCACACAGTCACCGAGGACCAGCACAGATGACGATAGCAAACTGCTCACATTTCCCTCCACCTCAAACCCTGGGCTGCTTCTGTCTCTGTGCCCCGTGCACCTCTTAGCTGCCTCTGCTGTACGAGTGTGCACTGTGTGTGTTTGCGCCAGGCGCCCATCTGTGGGTTGGCTGAGAATACCCCACAGTCTCTTTCCCACCTAGCTAGTTCCGACTTACCCTTTAAGAGCCAGCTCAGGTGCCATCCTATGCCTCTCCTGCCCCTGCAGGCTGGGCTACATTCTCCTCTAGGCCCCTGTGCACCCTCTCTGAATACAAACTCTGCATCTGCCTGGTATTACATGGACCAGAACGGTTTGCTGAACTGAATGCACAGAGGAAGGGAAGGAAAGAGACTTTTCTATTCACTGTGTGACCCTGTGTAATTGAAGTCTGCCTCCTCGTCCCAAAATTGAGTTTGGAAGCTGGTTCTTCTGTGGCAATAGTTCACTCTGAGGGACACGGGGTACCCCTGCCAGAACTATAATGACGGTATATGGTATACACAGGTAGTTGAAGATTACATTCAGCGTGGTATCAAGAGGCTATCCTCTCTTGAGGATAATTTGGGACTATTATTACTTAGAATAAGAAAAACATTTCAGAGCTGGGAAAGGCCCTGCTATCTATTATCTAAGCAACCGGAGAAGTGACTTGTCCGAGGCCAAATGGCAGACCAGCGTTCTATCCAGTCCCCAGCCACAGGCCCTAAGCAGCACTCACTCTGCCGTGGCACCACCAAGGGAACGGAAGGGCTGGGAGGGAAGAGAAGGCTATGAGGTCTGAAGCAGCTGCAGGCCAGCAGCCCCCAGCCAGGCTCACCGGGTATGTGGGCTTGGTGGTGATTTCCAGGAGCTTTTGCTTGGCTCTTCGCTCTGCCTCACGGGCTTCCTGCAGGTCCTGCTTCAGCTGATCTGCCTCCTTGGCCCTGCAAGGAAAGGAGGAGCCAGTTAGCTCCACGAAGGTGACAGGTGGAGGAAAGAGAGCCCTCTTCCCCACTATCCCCCTAGACAGGAGGGACGTGGGTTAACCCTGAGGATGGCACCAGATCAGGCAAACAAGGCCAGTGGCTGGGGGAGGAGGCATTTATGTGAAAATCAGAACTTCCAAAGCAAGGACAACATTCCTGAGTGCTGTTCATTGCAATGGTAAATCTAAACGGAAGAGCAGGGAAGCCAGTGGGCAGGAGTCAAGTTCAAACCTTTGCAGTTGGTAGATGGGGAGGAGAAGTGGGGGAGGGGCTAGCAGCTTCCTCTGCTTCACTTCTGGGTGAGAGTGGGCTGGGCCGAGGTACAGTACAGTATATTGGATCATGAAGGGCAGGATGTGAGAGAACTGATTCTTCACAGCCCCCAAGTAAAACAATTGCAGGCCTGGGGCCAACCTCAGGCAAGAAGACGAGCACCAACGCTGAGGGTCTCGCACTTCACCCTGCAAGACACAGGACCCAGGGGGCCCGGCCTAACATGCATCAGTCAGCAGGGGAAGTGACCTGCACACAGAAAGAAAGGGGCCCGAGACAGGGCAGGAAACAAAGAACCATATTCCCAGAATGACATGCAAAAAGCAGAGAGGAAACTATAGTGAATGCACCTTGGTAGCAAAAAGCAAATTCAAGTGTTCTAAATCAACAGAGCCAAATGCTGTGGGGAATGTGCCAGTGTTTATCTGAAGGCTGCAGGACCAGAACAATCCCAAGCCTAGAACGGTCTTTGGAAAGTATAGCCTACAGTTCCATCCTTCAACCTGGTCGTGAGCTGGCCACAAAGAGGATCCTGGCCCTCCCCTATCTGCCTCAGGAGCCTTAGCGCCAAGAAGGGCTGCAGGGAAGCGGTTCCTCCTTACTTCGTTAAAGGTAAATAGCTGCTGTCTCCCCACATGTCCCCTAAATGAAAAGGGAAAAGAACCATATTTTTTAAACGTAAGAAGAGTCTCCTTATAGCTCCTCAGCTAAGAGCAGTCTGAGGCCGGGCTTGATGGCTTTCCTGCAAACACGGCTATCAGAGGGATGGCAGTTTATCACAGGCACAAGCATGACCAGACGTCCACTCAACAACAGAACTGTGTTCCTGAGCCTTTCCACTAATTCCAGCCCCCAAACCCCACACTGGCTTAAGTACCAGTCCTCACCACCAACCTGTCAAAGGAAGAGCCTCCCCGCTGCCCCAGAAGATGGGGAAGAAGCTTGCGGACACATGCAATCAAGCTCTGCCTCAGAGCCAGGTTACGACTGAACAACCCCTCGCCTGAGCCCCAGTGCCCAGGACTCCCCACCTCTAACCTCCTCTCTGACTCCTCCGCCATCTTCAGCGCCAGCACCTCGGCCTCCAGCACCTTCTGCTCCATCAGGCGCTTCTCTTCCTCTGTCCGAATGGCTGTGGCCTTGATGCGCTGCATTTCCTGTTCAGCCTCTGCGGCCTTCTGTGCCAGGAGTTTTGCCTCCTCCTCCGTGATTTGGGCCTTTTCTGCCAACAGGTCAGCCGTCTCCTCAGACCGCATCTGCAGAAGAGCGCTGTCAGCTGGGATGGGGATCACATGCCCATCTTCCCACCCAGATCTGGCCTCAGACACTCAGGTCAGTGAGAACCAGAATCTCAGACTCCCTGGGGCCCTGAATGTCCCGTCAGATGACACTCGGGCAAGGGATGACAAGCCACACCCTCAACTTTTTGGAAAGGCCCTTTGGGTTCTGCCCATGGGAAGCAAGAAGAAAGCACTTTTCTGACTATCCACTTGAGCTGAGGCGAATGCTTTATGAGGGAGAAAACCAACTTTACCTTCTTTCCTTTTATTTTTTTTAAATGTTTTTATTTATTTATTTATTCATGAGAGTCAGAGAGAGAGAGAGAGAGAGGCAGAGGCAGAGAGAGAAGCAGGCTCCCCGCCTAGCAGGGAGCCCGATGCGAGACTCGATCCCAGGACCCCGGGATCATGACCTGAGCCGAAGGCAGACGCTTAACCATCTGAGCCACCCAGGCGCCCTACCTTCTTTCCTTTTAAATCAGTGGTTTAAACCAGCGGAGACTTTGCCCCCCTGGGAGACAGGTAACAATGCCTGGAGACATTTTTGATTGTCACAAATGGGGGGGGAGGTGGTACTACTGGCATCTAGTGGGTAGGGGTCAGGGACACTGCTAAACATCCTCCGATGCACAGGATGGCTCCCACCACAAAGGGTGATCTGGCCCCAGTGCCAGCTGAGAAGTCCTGCTTTAAAGGCGAGCCCCCGTGAAAGTGGGGCTTGGCTGCACATGAACTCCACCAGAGTCTGCCTCTGCCAACACAGGTGGAAAGAAAAGGCACTGATTTTTTTTTTTTTAAGCTGAAATGTCAAAGCATATGTTACTAATCTGAGGTCGTCGTCGGGAGGCCTAAGTCCTGAAATCCATGCAAGTGCCCGTGTAGCCTCCAGGGGCCCAGCACCGCCCCCAGCAATCACCAGAGCTTCATTGGCCATTGTCGCTTCTTCTTTCATCTGCAGCAGCCTCCTCTCCAGCTCATCCCTCGTGCGCTCTGCTTCCTCCCTCATCTGCTTCTCTCGAGCAAGGCGCTGTCGCTCCATCTGGGGGCAACAACAGTGGCCACTGAGTCATGGGACCCACGGCCTACAGTGCCACAGGGGCCCGAGAACACCCAGTGTCCTGAGTCCTGCAAGGAGACCCTCTTTTCTCCCCTTTACTTTAGGTTGCCAGTGTCATTCTTGTCACCCGCCTCCCTCTGCCCTCCGAAACCAGCTGTGTCCCGTGAAAAAACATCTAGAGGTGAGGTAACAAACAAAACAACAAAAAAGCAAGCCCTGCCAAGTCTACCTGGATCGAAGGAGGCGTTCTTACACACCGTGTGCTGAAATGGCCACCCTGCCAATAACCCTTTGTGTTGCAAGACCTCACGTGCCTCTGCCCTGCGACTGACCGCATACAATGCAGGTTCCTTCTCCCTGAGACGCAGCCCCAGAAACAGACAGCTCTCTTCTGCTTGGACGAGCCACCTTGCCATTTCTCAACCACGCGGACCCCTCCCACACCTCCACTTTCCTCCACAATTGCTCCTGCCTCTGACCCACGGAGATAGATGAACGGCTCTCTGCGAGGCGTCGGGGGTTCACACACTGTGTGTCACGGGGAGGGGGGCCGCAGCACCACTGCACAGGGACCCAGCCTCACGCAGAGGCGACTCCCGGCCAGGCCAGCGACAGGAGGGAGCTGAGCAGGGAACGCAGCCCCCTCCTCCTCCCGTCCTTAAGGCATCAGTACAGAGCCGCCGCCGACCCTGCCTTCTGGATCACTGTATTAATTGGGCCACATGCAGAGCTTAATAAGGGGAACAAGCATAGGACAAGTGCTATTCTCTGTGATCTTCAGGTATTAACTAAGTTCAGAAAGCAGAAGCCAGAAGTGACCACTGCACTATTTTCTTCCTCAAATAGAGCACATTTAATTACTTCTTGCTTCAATCTTCTCCCAAACAAAAGATTTTTAAGACTGCTGCCTTTTCTAAATACTGAGCCAAAAAAAAAAAAAAAAAAAAGGCATTGGGCCTCGAAGGAATAATGCAAAGACAAGCAATAAAATACTGTAAATTCTTCTCCAATTTTCCTCTTACAGGTCAGTGAAAAGCTTGGCCAATTTGTTCTCTAATTTCCACTGCATTACAATTTCCATTAAGAAGATTACTGTATCTCCATTATGCTCCACTTGAAAAAAGCCCAGGCAACCACCTTCTGTTCCCAGCACTGCACTTTCCCTGAGACCTCCACCCACTAAATAAGGGGCCTCCTGTTTGCAAGGTGGTTTCAGCTCACAAAGGCTTTCAGGAGCAATGTGTCCTTTGATCTGAGACAGAGAAGACATACCATTAGCTCCACTGGACAGATGAGAAAACTGAGGTCTGGAAGGTAAGTCATTTACTAATGTCACATACTAAGTTTCACATCTGGCTCTAAGGGCAGTGTCTGTACTACTACTGGGCCATGAAGCCACTGGCCTGCCAGATGCCAGGGACCTGTCTCTGCTGTTCTACAGGCAGTGCAGGTTGGGGGTGTGCACATGCTCTTCTCTGCCACAGCCCCGAGGCTGACGCGCTCATTGCCGCTTTCAGATCTCTCACTTCTAAGTTTTGCTCGGCTGAAAAGAGGTCAAAGAAGGCTCTTCTTGAAGTTGCCACTTAGACTCGTGCTGGCTCAGGAGTATTTCTTTGTCCAAGAAAACCCATTCCACCACCGTGGCCCCCAAAGCAGCCCAAAGAGTCTGCTGTCTCAGAGCGCAAAGGGACGGAACGCCGAAAGCATGCTGGATCAAACGGCATTTCATTCCAAATCTCAGGGAGTCCCCACATCAGAGAGCTGCACACAGACTAACGATTACACCTCTGAGCCTGCAAGTCCTGAGGGGCAACTGCTGCTACTCCATCTAGGAGTTGGTCCAAAACCACAGCGGATAGTCTCAGCAGTGAGGCTCAGATTAGTTGTGTGAGTTTCGGTGAGTCAACATGGTTTATGAGTAGAAAACAACGATGCGGACTGTCCAGTCTGCTGATGAGCGCACGCGGCACCTCCCACCGCAGGCACTGTGCCGCCTGGGCTGACCTGTGGCGGGGAAGTGCGGCCGGAGTCTAATTAGCATTCCCACAGCAAGCACGAGACGCTGCCGTGCATTCTATCACCATCTAATTAGGAAAAGGACAAGGCCAGGCAAAGGAGACAGGCAGGCAAAAAGAAAGCGAGCTAGCTAGGTAGACAGGCAGACGGATGGATTGATAGATGGATGGATGGACAGACGGACGGACAGATGGATGGACACAGGCTTGTCTATCACTTCCCAAGCCTGCATTAATCACACTTCACTTACTTAGATGGGGAAATAACTAGAGATGTTTCTTTTACATATGCTATTGGAGTTTATTACTCATTTCCAGAGCGGACACCCCACCGGCTGGGCATGAGCCAGTAAAGATCCAACAGAGATAAAACAAGAGAAGGTGTATCCATAGCCAAATGACACCTGTCAGCCCACGATCGCTGCTTACCTCCAAGGCCAAGACCACGACTCAGCGACAACAGTGGTTCTGACATGGTCTTGCTCACCTGCTTTCTAGCCTTCTCCTCCCTGGCTTGGGCTTTCATCTGCTGAACTTCCAAAGAATCAGCCTTCCTTCTCCTCATAAAAAGGTCATGGTTCCCGATACAGAGCTGGAGAATCTGTGGTTGGAAGCAGTGGAAATGTTAAACCCACAAATTTACTTCACTGCCTACCAGCTCACCAGCGCTATGGCATCTTGGTCTCAGGGCTCTTGGGGGCAGCAGGAAACCTGAGAAGTAAAGCACAGCGTGAAACACCAAGGCCCTCCCTACTAACGTCCTCCAGTGCTCCCCCAAAGACAGGCAAAACGAGGTGCCTCAAGTGTGCCGGGGGGCAAAAATTACACGTGAGGAGAGAAACATGACACTTCGGCATGTCTTCTGGATGCATCTCATTCTCCTAAGTTAAGATGTGGCTCTGCAGATCAGAGAGGCTAGGAAAGCTTGTTCAATAGGTTAGGCTGGGACGACAGGTTATTCACGTGGAAAAAAAGAAACTGGATCCCTCCCTTACACTGTACACAAAAATCAGAAGGATTAAAGATTTAAATGCGAAGATTGAACCCTTGAAATTTTTAGAAGAGAATATAGAAGAATATCTTTATGATCATAGGATTTAAAAAAATGCCAAACAAGACACAAACAGTACAAAGGATTAAGGAAAAGATGTATATATTTGCCTATATTAAAATCAAACATTCTTTGTTAAGACATTAAAAAGGGAGGAAAAATAAGCCACAAGCTGGGAGAAGATATAACTAATAAAGAACACAAACCACCCAGAAAATACTAACCAAAGGAAATGAAACAAGTGTTCGACAAAAGAGACAGTAAGTTTCGAGAGGGTATGTGTTGTAATGAGCACTGGGTATTATATAAGACTGATGAATCACAGACCTGTACCCCTGAAACAAATAATACATTTTATGTTAATTAATTGAATTTAAATTTTAAAA
The DNA here is from genome assembly GCF_011800145.1 of Mirounga leonina. Classification (NCBI taxonomy): domain Eukaryota; kingdom Metazoa; phylum Chordata; class Mammalia; order Carnivora; family Phocidae; genus Mirounga; species Mirounga leonina. The sequence continues at coordinate 22,328,531 of NW_023270436.1, read as the reverse complement.
AAAGAGAGACAATAAGCTTGGTCAAAAATATTAAAAAAGATGTTCAACTTCATTAGTAAATATAAAGATGCACATTAATATGACACTGAGATACCATTTTTTTTTTTAATAAAGATTTTATTTACTTATTTGACAGAGAGAGACACAGCGAGAGAGGGAACCCAAGCAGGGGGACTGGGAGAGGGAGAAGCAGGCTCCCTGCTGATCAGGGAGCCCAACACGGGGCTCAATCCCAGGACCCTGGGATCATGACCTGAGCCGAAGGCAGATGCTTAACGACTGAGCCACCCAGGCACCCCGACATACCATTTCATATGCACAAGAGTGACAGAAAATTTTAAAGGCTGATGATAAAAGCGTGGAAGATATCAAACAAAAGGAAGCTGCACCCACTGCATTGGCTCTGTCAATTAACTCACCTTTTTTTGGAAAACACCACGGTGTAATCTTGAATCTGGACATACACTACAGCCCTGTACCTGTACTCCTAAGCAGATACTCTCGAGAGAACCTATTACATGTGTGCAGCCGGAGGCAGGTACAAGAATGTTCACAACAGCCTTGTTAAAATGGCAGAGAAGTAGAAAGCACTTAATTATTCATTAATAGGAAAATGACAAGTACACATACACACACACACACAAACACACATATATCCACAAAAGGAATACTATATAGCAATAAAAATAAAGGGATCATATCTTGAAGCATCAACATAGCTACATCTCAGAAAATAATGTTGTCCTGGGGCTCTTGGGTGGCTCAGTCGTTAAGCGTCTGCCTTCGGCTCAGGTCAAGATCCCAGGGTCCTGGGATTGAGCTTCCGTTGGGCTCCCTGCTCAGCGGGAACCCTGCTTCTACTTCTCCCACTTCCCCTGCTTGTGTTCCCTCTCTCACTGTGTCTCTCTCTGTCAAATAAATAAATAAAACATTAAAAAAAAGAAAAAGAAAAAGAAAATAATGTCTTAAAAAAAAAAGAACACAGACAGTTGACAGCAGTTGGTAAATTCCGAAAGTTCACAAAACTTAATAGTATATTCATTTTGCTATATATGAAGTCAAGTTCTGAGGAAAAGCAAAGGAATTATAGGCACACAGCTCAGAATGGTGATCACCCTTGGGGAGGCGGGTGGGGGAAGCCAGCAGAATGCTAACATGAGGGGTTCTAATAGTATTGGAAGTGTGCTATTTCTTAAAGCTGGGTAGTGGGTACGTAGATGTTTATTTTTGCCCTTCTTTATACCTAATACACATTATCCTTATCCTTTTGTATGTATAAGGTACCTCCATAAAAATAATTTTTTTTTTAATTCCACAGCACAAAATTTAGGTTTGACTCGCTAGGTTAAGCTAAAGGGAAGAGTCTTTCAAGGTCTATTGGCAAAGCGTGTAGCAGGTGAGCTATCATTCTATACCTCACAAGAAATTACTCTGATACTCTCTCAGAAAAGGTGCTCAGTTTCTCAGAAAAACTACAGTTATCAGTTACAAAAATCAGGATCTCAACTTACCAGCTTATTAACACGAAGCTTTGAGGAGTTGAATTTGAAGACGTCGATTTTCTTATCCAATGGTTTAATAGTAAACTGAAAGAAGGAAGCAGAAAACAGTTTCAGTCTGACAGCCTAGAGTGTGAGCACCAGCTGGGAAATTCCACAAAAGCAGCAACCACACTGACAAAGATCCAGCACGAGGCTGTGCCTTGTCCTGGCTTCCTGGTGCCCAGGCACTAAACCACAGTGAATTATAAGTGGCTGAGAGCGCCAAGTCTCGGGCTGTGGAGGTTCAGGATCCAGGAAGGTGTGTTGTCAGTACCATCTTAGGCTTGGAAACCTGAAATGCCAGCCTTCAATGGGCCCCACAGTGAGGCCAACACTGGGAAGCCCGCTGCAAAGACACAGGCCCAGTTCTGCCTTCAGGAAGCTCACCACCTAGTCGGAACTAGATTAATGATAGTCAGTTACTTGAGAAATTACACCATCTATTAGTGCCTCACTGGGCGGAACAAATCACAAATGTCATGGGGGTTCAGCATCGATCTACCGTAAGTAGGAGGGGAACTTCAGCTGGTCATAGACAAAGAGTACGACAGGGAAGCTAAAAGGTTGGACAGAGGGCCATTCCGGAGGGCAAGCAACAGAAATGAGCGGGGGTGTGTGTGTGTGTTTGACGTTATTAACCCTCTGATTCAGGACAGGGCAAGTAACAGAAATGAGGGGTGTGTGTGTTTGTGTGTGTTTGTGTGTATTTGACATTATTAACCCTCTGACGACTAAGATGGTATCATGGGCTCAGACTGGGAGGAAGGCAGGGGTGGGCTGGGGGTGGACAGTCAGAGGGGCTGGGGTTTGATGTGGCAGCATATAGATCATCACTCCGGGTTCTGAACATGGGGATTATCAGCTGAAAGCTGTTAATAAAAGGAATAAAGTGTGAAGAAGAACAGACTGTGGTAGAAGAGGGAAACAGTTCCTGATCAAAGGGGAGAGAAAGCTGAATAAGGACAGGGTGGTAGCGAAGTAGGTGACCCCAGGGCCAGACCGCTAGGCAGGGAAGCATATAAAGAGCAAATGGAAACTGCTGTTCTCAACCATTCCTGATCAGACCAGACAGATCCTCCATTTCAAAGATGCACTTAAAAAATGGGGTACCCATTCCCGAGAAAGATGTGCTAAGCAGATAAATACATCTGGGAAGATAAATTCTTGGGTATTTCTTTTGCATGTTATTTTGTCCGAGGAGGAGTTAGCACAATGAGGAAATGATCCTTCGGTTAGCTTTTGGTCAAGCTAACTTAGAAGCACTATTGCTCTTGTGTAGGCTGCTACTTGTGAATTTCATGAACTTATTTTTGGCTCTTAAGTCAAACCCTGGAGCTGTCAGTGGGAAACCACAAGTAGTGGGGAAACCACAGGCTCTGTGCTGTGCCGGGACGCGCACAAAGAATCAATGGATCACTTAAAATAAACCAACATTTCTGTTTTGACAGCACGGCTGTCATGCATAACTACTAAGACTACTTCCTATTATGTCAAGTCAGCTTGAGGTCCTCTTACTGCATGAGTTATTGACATGATGGAACATGATGGAACATGACGGTGCCCTGCCCCTGGAGAGGGTATATTAGAGTTTATTGTGTCAGGCCATACTAGGGGAGACTTTAATCCTTGAGTTCTGTGAAAAATGAATGTTTGGGGAGCCTTTAGCACACAAAAATACACGAATATGCAGTAAACAGACTTTATGAAATTAGAGATGACAAACTACCATTCCACAGCACACCTGCTGCTTTAAGTCATGTGGAGCTTTCAACTGAAGTACTTTAAAAAAGAAATACCTAAGTGCTCCTCTTCTGGGCTATAGAAACTTGAGAGCCAGAATGTTTTGAATTAAGAAGCTCAATCTGTCTCATCAACCATGGCCAAGGAGATCTCAACCACGTTATTGGAAACCAAGAGCTTGGGGTTCCCTTTCTCAAGTTGCTATTTGGGAAGGGAAAACAGGAAATCTGCTCCAGGTGGGGGCTCTGCAGGCAACCACATGAGCTGTCACTGTTCCTTACTCGACACTCAGCATCCCAACTGTGTGGGCACCAGTACGTCACTGAGCGCCGTCTGGGCCTGCTGCCCTCTGCCCTCTGCCCTCTGCCCGGTGCCCTGTGCTCTCAGGACTCACCCTCTGTACCCGCTACCGGAAAAGCTCCCCCCCCTCCGCCCCAGCTATGACTTCAGGGAACGTGGAGCTCCCCTCACCGATCACAGCTAACCTGATTCCTCTGCATCTCCACTTCCTGATGTGGCACAGATACCCCAAACCTGGCCCCTACTCTTGCTGCATGTTCTCAGGAGGAGGGAATCAGAGTTGGGGTGAGAGCACTCCTATGTGGAAAAGCGGAAATGCAATGGGTCATCATCACGTGCATCATCAGTCCCTTGCACTGTAGGCCTGTCTTACAGCAGTCGGGGCCTTGCTTGACTATAACTTCTCTGAGGGGTGAGACTGGATTTTCTATATCTTTGTTTCCCCCACGAAACCTAACACAAAGCAGATGCTTGATAATTCCTTTAAAATTAACAAAGAACAGGGGTGCCTGGGTGGCTCAGTCGTTAACTGTCTGCCTTCGGCTCAGGTCGTGGTCCCAGGGTCCTGGGATCGAGCCCCGCATTGGGCTCCCTGCTCGGCGGGAAGCCTGCTTCTCCCTCTCCCACTCCCCCTGCTTGTGTTCCCTCTCTCACTGTGTCTCTGTCAAATAAATAAAATCTTTAAAAAAAAAAAAAAATCAACAAAGAACAAACGAGTGAACGAATGAACCTAAGATTAGTGTTTGGGAAAGGTCACCATCCTGTATAGAAATATCTGACTACTTCTTCTTTTTTTTTTTTTTAAGATTTTATTTATTTATTTGTCAGAGAGAGCGAGCAAGCACAAGCAGGGGGAGCGGCAGGCAGAGGGAGAAGCAGGCTCCCCCCGGAGCAAGGAGCCTGACGCAGGACTCGATCCCAGGACCCTGGGATCATGACCTGAGCCAAAGGCAGACGCTTAACCGACTGAGCCACCCAGGCATCCCTAGAAATATCTGACTTCTAATTTAGAGTGTTCAGCCAAGTTATTCAAACTTAGTTATTCTCAAATTCTCACAAGTAGTTAGTTCTGATATCCTTATTTATATCATCACTGTGAGAGAGAGAGAGAGAGAGAGAGAGAGACACACACACACACACACACATATATAGGGAGATAAATAGATAGATATCCCCACCACATGTATCAAGCACTGGATAGTGAGAGAGGGCTTAATGTCCACCACACTTAAAAATACAAAGAGAGGGGTGCCTGGGTGGCTCAGTCGTTAGACATCTGCCTTCGGCTCAGGTCATGATCCCAGGGTCCTGGGATTGAGCCCCACATCAGGCTCTCTGCTCAGCGGGAAGCCTGCTTCTCCCTCTCCCACTCCCCCTGCTTGTGTTCCCTCTCTCGCTATCTTGCCCTCTCTGTCAAATAAATAAAATCTTAAAAAAAAAAAAAATACAAAGAGAATTTCTCACTAGAAATAGAAAGGCAAGTAATAGGAAAAGGTTACTTTCTGGTTTGTTTACTATTCTTTGGAGGCTCGTCTGGACAAGCTGAGCTCCCCAGCCTCTTGTTAGTCAGCAGGGGGGTGTTTAGCGATGCCATCTGAAAATAGGCTGCCAATACTGTTCTGTAAACGGAAAACAACAACCCCAAACCCAAAGCCTGGGGATTAAAGGATTTTACTGGTAACAAGGAGCAGTCTGGCTGGGGACCACTACAGCAAGGAGGAGAGACAGGGAAAGCCCGCAAGCTGCGCTGCTGGTGGGTCTGCATGCGAAGCACGTCCTACCTCCTTGTCGCTGTATGAGATGTTTCGGATTTCATTCCATGGGAAGGAGATCTTGGGGGTCAGCCTGTTCTCAGGGTCATAGATGTGAAGGCCCAGAGCATCCACTCCAAGCAGCAACTCTGTGCCCTTTTTATTCTGTAGATTCAACAAAGATCAGCCACCGTCAGCTCCAGCGGAGGTTTGAGATTTTATTCAACTTCCCAAAGAACCTGGCACACACTATTACATGTGACAAGTTCCAGTAGGTCCCAACAGAAGTCACAGTGGCTATGTAACCCAGGGGGCCTCCAGCTTCCTGAATTGGGGCAGGCAGAGGCAAAATACCATTCGCATGACTCGTGTCCCAGAGGGATCACTGGGGCTTTCTGTTACTGGCTCGATGGCTAAAGTAGCAGCAATCTAAGCACTGTTACCTCCAATTAAATACAGTAGTCGTCACCCGCCCCCCTTATCTGTGGTTTTGCTTTCTACGGTTTCAGTTACCAAGGTCTGGGAGTAGACGATCCTCCTTCTGAACCACTGTCAGGTCCCTAGTGTAGCCTAACCCTACATCCCAACACCTAAGTCATTCACCTCACTTCATCTCATCATATAGACATTTTATCATCTCACATCATTCTAAGAAGGGTGAGTAGTACAATAAGATGTTTTGAGAGAGAAAGAACATGTTCACGTGACTTTTATACTGTTACAACTTCTTTTTTATTGTTATTGTTCATCTCTTACAGTGTGCCTAATTTATAAATTAAACGTATCACAGGTACACATATATAAGAAAAAAAACATAGTATATACAGGGTTTGGTACTATTCATGGTTTCAGGCATCCATGGGGGGCCTTGGAAAGGTACTCCTGTGGATAAGAGTTATCATACATGTAGAAAAAAGACCTGTAGAATTAGGGTGACTGAGTGGCTCAGTCATTAAGCGTCTGCCTTGGGCTCAGGTCATGATCCCAGGGTCCTGGGATCGAGTCCCACATCAGACTCCCTGCTCAGCGGGAAGCCTGTTCTCCCTCTCCCACTCCTGCTGCTTGTGTTCCTGCTCTCGCTCTCTGTCTCTGTCAAATAAATAAAAATCTTAAAAAAAAAAAAGAAGAAAGAAAAAAGACCTGTAGAATTAAACATCTCTTACATTAAAAGAAAATGTAGTTGTACTACCAGAAAGTTGTTTTTTTTTTTTTTAAGTAGGCTCCATGCCCAGAGTGGAGCCCAACACGGGGCTTATAACTCATAACCCTGAAATCAAGACCTGAGCTGAGATCAAGAGTCAGATGCTTAACCGACTGAGCCACCCAGGCGCCCCACCAGAAAGAAAATTCCAAGTGCTGCGATCAAATGGTTTTATTTTATGTTAAAATGTATTCTCAGTGTGATAAAGCAAATATAGTAAAATGTTAATTATAGAACTTAGACAGTGGGTATATATGGATATTCACTGTGAAATTCAACTTTCTTATATGTTTGAAATTATTATAATAGGATGTTGGAAAAAATATACCAAAATGAATTGTATATAAATTATACCTAGGAGTGCTTGGGTGGCTCAGTTGGTTAAGCATCCGACTCTTGGTTTCAGCTCAGGTCTGATCTCAGGGTCCTGGGATCAAGCCACAGTTCGGGCTCTGTGCTCAGTGGGGAGCTGCTTGAGATTCTCTCCCTCTCCCTCTGCCCTCCCCACCACCCCCCACTCTCTCTCTAATAAAAAATCTTTAAAAAAATAAATTATACCTCAATAAAACTGTCTGAAAATTTAATTGATTGCACATATGTTGGTTGGCAGTCAGAGTAGACAGAGGGCAAAGTGCCCTTGGCCCTCAGGTCACTGACCCAGCTAAGGGCCTAGAGCTACATCTTCAGGCTGGAGGCCCATGCCCCTGCGCTTGTGTAGTGGTGGAAGGAAACTCCCTGCATAAGGACCCAAAGCACCTGACCCGTTGCTGACAACTAGGAAATCGAACCAGATTCAAGGGCAGCAAAACAGGTCTGCAAACCGAGAAGGTGCTCAGACTGTGACGAGAAGGACCAATCTAACAGCAGGTGTCAGGTGGACAAGTGAGTGCTCCAAGATAAATCTTAGTCCCTTGAACACTTCCCAAGTCAGGCGCTATTACCAAACCCTGAGAGAGATTCCTCTGTTTGTCTGCAAAGCTCTTAAAATTACTGCATTAACATAAGTGAGGCTTTGTACTTTTAAGTGCTACAGAACATTTTGGAAAACGAGATATTTCATTATGTTTGTGACTAGTTTAAATTAAAAAAAAAAAGAAGAAAGGATTCTACCCTCTGCTTCCTATCATGACTTCTAGAGAATAAAGAGAGCGGCGGGACTCAAGCAGTCTCTTTTAAATTGTTTTAAGCACATAATTTCCTTAGCTGATGGAACTTGAACACAAAAGACACTAAAATATCCATTATCTGTGTCTACTGTGTAACACAAAACACACACACAATTGTGTATTTTAGTCTGACTGCTGCAGAAATATTTCCTAGTAAGAAACTGTTTTTTAAGGACTGTAAAATACTACTTTTCTAGAATCTAGATGGTGGGCATATGGGCCAAGAGGAGTTATGTTGCCAAAACCACAGAAATGTGTTAAACTAGCCTGATCTTAAACAAACCAGACAATTAGCAAATAGAAATTAATAAAACTTAAGAAAATAACCTTTGAATTATTATAGAAAATCTTTTTGTCTTTAAAGATTTTATTTATTTATTTATCAGAGAGAGAGAGAGCACAAGCAAGGGGAGCAACAGGAAGAGGGAGAGGGAGAAGCAGGCTCCCAGCTGAGCAGGGAGCTCAATGTAGGGCTTGATCCCAGGACCCTGGGATCATGACCTGGGCTGAAGGCAGATGCTTAACCAACTGAGCCACCCAGGTGCCCCACATACAAAATTTATAGGAACCCAAAAAAGGAAAGCAAACTGTGAAAGGTGGACCACTGAGGCACCTGGGTGGCTCAGTTGATTAAGCGTCTGACTGTTTTTGGCTCAGGTCATGATCTCAGGGTCCTGGGATCAAGCTCCCCCCTCCCCCCTGTGTCTCTACGCTGGGCGTGGAGTCTGCTTAAGATGCTCTCTCCCCCTCCCCCCCCCCCAAAAAAGGTGGGCCACTGTGGGTATTGTTTAACATCTACCTATCTGCAGTTTGGAACCAGCAGTGGAATACCTGAGCCAATGGCATGAATTCCTTTGGATGGAGCTCCTAGGTGCGGCATCTAGCCGCAGAACCTCAGGAGAAAGATGCTCAAGAAGCCCACCCAGCCAAGACTGAAAACAGAAGCCTCTGGTGCAGAAGCAGTGGGTTCCCAGAGGACAGTGGGACTATTAATGGTCTGAATAGAAAACCAATTAGCCTGCTAGTGAGACCAAGAGACCCACCCAAACAAATCAGGAACCTATAAAAGTAGCTTTACTCTCCTTGTGCCCTGGGGGAAGAGTATTTACATGCACTCCCTGTGGGCCAGATCTCATAGAGCCAGAAATAATCAAACATTACACTCAGAGTATTCGAACAGATTTCTGCTGAGCACAGAACCAGGCCCAAGTCCCCCTGGGGGCTCAACTGACACTTCATTACCAAGGATCTAATTGAAGTCCAAAAATAGAAAATGAGGCTATAAGACCCTCTCCCCTTCCTCTTCTCTTCTCCTCCACTGAACCATTAAAGAGACTGCCAATCTGGAATAAGGAAGTAACCCATTTTAGCAGTCTGCCTCTGATTCAGTCTCTGTTTATACACAGGGAACTCAAAGAGGATTCAACACACCCGGATTGCAAAGTAGTTCACACCGTACATCTCCAGGTCCTGAGCTATCTTCAAATATTCCATTTCAGCTTCATCCCTGTGAGGAGAATGAAAGACACTGTCACCAGAGCTAAGTGAGAAAACAAAGGGTGGGCGCACACCCACCTGCGCGTAGGAACCCGCCGGAAGTCACCAGCCAGGCAAGATACCAACACGGCTCTTCCCAGCCTTGAGTCTATGAAACACTCCGAGGTCAAGCAGAATTTCCCATCCCCACAAAAGCCAGAGAATAGATTCATTACAGTGTCTCTTGCCTTCAATTTCACGCTTTGCCCTTGGTAAATAATGTCACCCAGCTCAAGGAATTCAAGAAAAGGACGTGATATGTTATCTTCTCCCCTCAAATGGATTTGGATATGCAGATTTAAGTTGTTGCTTTATCTGCTTGTGAACTTTCTTCACCTAGGTTTTGGTATTGAAACAATTCTCTCTGCAAGCTACCTGAGAGCTCTACCTTCCTGATTTTATTTCTTTGGGTGTTGTCGGGGGTTAGGCCAAGAGCTATCTGGGCTGTAAAACCTAAGCCAGGTCACCTACTTCTAAGCTGTGAGTCAAATTTAAAGTAAGCTCTTAAAGCAGCAATGACTTGCAGAAAACTCCCAAATAGATATACTATTGAAATATTTTAACTCGATCTCCCTATGACCTTGCCTCTTCCCTCTCTCCAATCTCAAAATGCTCTCAAATGAATTTTAAAAAATTCAACCTGAGAGAACACACAGTGTTGGCAAGCATGTGGAGTAACTAGAAAACACACCCTGCTGATGTAAACTGGTACAATTACTCTGAAAAACTGACATTATTTGTAATAGCAAAAACCAAGAGACACCCTGATGCCCTCAATGTCCATCAACAGTGTAATGGATAATTCATGCTTTATTAATATAGTGGAGTTCTGCACAGCAATGAAAACGAAAATTTCACTGCTGTTACATACCACAAACCCAAATCTCACAATATGATGCTGAGTAAAAGAAGTGAGACACAAAAACTAGAGACTGTCCCACTGCATTTATGTAAAGCTTAAAACCGGCACTACTCTATGGAATTGGGGATCAGAAGAGTGGTTAGCTTTGGGGAGGAAGGATGGGGAGTTATGGCAGGCGGGAGTCCCGTGCTATCTTGTCACCTGGTGTTACATGGTGTTTTCACGTGATAATTCATTGAGCGGTACGTTTATGACTTGTCCACTTTTCAGTATACATATTACTTAAATTTTAAAAAAGCACATGATAGGAAGTTGATGTGAAGAAGAGGACAATATTTTTTTTTTTTTTAAGATTTTATTTACTTATTTGACAGAGAGAGAGATAGCGAGAGCAGGAACACAAGCAGGGGGAGTGGGAGAGCGAGAAGCAGGCTCCCCGTGGAGCAGGGAGCCCGATGCGGGGCTCGATCCCAGGACCCGGAGATCATGACCTGAGCCGAAGGCAGACGCTTAACGACTGAGCCACCCAGGCGCCCGAAGAGGACAATATTTTAAAGACTAACGAAAAGATGATTAATTCCTATAGTGATCAGGAAAATGCTAACAAATACTTAAGACACAATATTTCATCTTTCAGATTACAAAAATCAGACTGATAAAAATGAGTGTTGGGGAGAGAAATGGGGGGGAAGACATGTGCATACACTGCTGGTAGGCAGGTAGATAGGTACAACCCTTATGGAGGGCGCTTTAGTGGCACCTGTCAACGCAAAATGCTCACATCCTTTGACTCAGCAACTCCTGCAAAGAATGAATCCTCAGAACTACTCATGTAATTATATAACAATATTAGACTGTATACTGCAGGAAGCGAAAATCCATTGCTACTCCAAATGTCATCAGTAGAGGAATGGACACAAAAGCTATGGGATATCCATACACTCTAATCCTTAACGTGAAACTGAATTACCAATGAATGCGGTGGGGATGTACATCCGGGCAGGCTGGCTCCTGCCTTCCTTATACTGCATGCACTGGAAGAAGGATAAACGCAAAACTGAAGACCAGCTACTCCCAGCTCTCCCTTTTCCTTCTATCTACCTCAGTACTGCCTTTTGTTCAACAAGCATGTCCTAATTTGTAGTTCTTTAAAAAAAAAAAAAAAAGCCCATACGGAAATGTAAACCGATAATAAAGCAGCCTCACCTGGCTCGGCCCCGGTGCTCTGCGTACCAGGCTGTAATTCTCTCCTCCCACATTTCTGGAGTCATTTGATACAGATTTATTACCTACCAAAAAATAGAGCAAAATAAAAAACCCACACACAAAGAAAGTTTGGATACTGTTTGCCATTTTAATAATTATGCCTCATTTTTACAAAACAGCAAAGCTTAGCTTCTGAGATCAGACTAAAACAACAAAGCTGTTTTTAAAAAGCCACATACAGGGAGAGCCAGTCACATTGCAGGGGTTGGCGTGTAAACAAGCACCATTCCATTTGAGTCACAACTTAGAAGGGTGCACCCCTCGCCCAGCTGCGGCCCCTCTTTCCTGGGCTGCATGTCCCAGCGGGAGGAGCTAGGCCAAGCGGCGTGTGCTGCTTCCTCCTGCACAAAAGCCATCAAAGGAGCAGGGGAAGTCAGGCAAAGGTGAGAAGCAGGCCTTTATTACACATGACAGATGAGTGGAGCTATAAAATCGGGAGCAGCCAAAGGGAGGGAAGGCCTGCTTCTGTGACTAATGAACAAGATGAACACCACCAAGGATTAAAAACTACAATGTCCACCCCCAATTCATCTCTATCCACCCTGCCCCGCTGCAAACAGCTCAGCTCCCCGGGCTGAACACATGTTGCTCCACACTCTTTCCTGGGACTCACTGGCACTCACCCACCTTGAAGGAAATGAATATTCAAGGCCATGCTAGCTCTGGCAGCCGTGAACGAACTCCACGTACCTTTGCTTTCTAATACGTTTAACAGAGATTCTACATTCTTTATTCAAGATTGATTACAAAATATTTATTTAAATGATTTCGCCGTGTACTTCCAATATTCCTTCAAGTCCCTCAGTTAGCTTTTTCATAGACCACATCTCTGCTGTGTTTTCCCAAACAGGGGATTGATTTCTTACCCTTTTTGGAAGCAATTCCTCTTGGGCCAAAAATCCACGCTTGTGAACAGAGGGGTCATAGTCACCGTACTGGAAGGAGAAGAAAGGGAGGGCAAGCGATTAAGATTCTAGAGACAACTGCCATTTCTGAACAGAGCTTGACTCTGTCTTCTCCCCTCCCAGCTTGGGGAGCAATTCAGTTCCAATTCAGTTCCGATGACAAGTCAAGATTTCAACCTTGCTAGTTTGTTATCCTTGAATGAAAATACAAAGCTGATTATATCTATGAACAGAGCTGCATAATCCCGTGAGGGATGGATGGGTGATGTGCTAATAAGAATGTGACGTTTGGGGCGCCTGGGTGGCTCAGATGGTTGAGCGTCTGCCTTCGGCCCAGGTCATGATCCCAGGGTCCTGGGATCGAGCCCCACATCGGGCTCCCTGCTCCTTGGGAGCCTGCTTCTCTCTCTCTCTCTCTCTCTCTGTCTCTCATGAATAAATAAATGAAATCTTTAAAAAAAAAAAAAAAGAATGTGACGTTTGTGGGCACCTAGGTGGCTCAGTCGTTAGGCTCAGGTCACGGTCCCGGGGTCCTGGGATCGAGCCCCGCGTCGGGCTCCCTGCTCAGCGGGAAGCCTGCTCCTCCCTCTCCCACTCCCCCTGCCTGTGTTCCCTCTCTTGCTGTGTCTCTCAAATAAATGGATAGAATCTTTAAAAAAAAAAAAAAAAAAGTGACGTTTGTATGGAAACGTAGCTGTGTTTTCTAACCCACGAAGAAAGCAGTCACTACCAAAACATTAGCTTTTGAAAAGAAATAACAAAATACAACTGTGAAAGTTGTAATTAGCAATGTGTGATAAGAGTCTTACCTACAAATCCTTCTAAGTGGCTGGTAATTGGAGCCAATTGCTAGGTTGGGAGCTGGGAATAATGCAGGCAATAGTTTTAATACCTTTCATTCAGGCTCTGAAAAGTACTTTGGAGAAATCTGATGCCAACGTTGTCATTCCCATTGCACAAAGAAACGAGTAAAAGGTTAACGGATTTTTGCTACAGAGCAAGTGACTAGTGGGGCCAGAAATGGGCCCTGTATTTTAATGTATTCATTCATGGATAGTAACTTGGAAATTCATTTTCTGATTTAAGAAAAAAATATCCCTTTCTTTCCGAGAAAACTTAAGTCCGACCAGGAAATAATAAAAAATGAAGGCATTTTTATATCCTTTTTTTTTTTTTTCTCAGAAAGAGGGAGAGTGTGTGCATGAGCGCCAGGTGAGGAGGGGCAAAGGGAGAGGGAAGGAATCTTATGCAGGCCCCACGCCCAGCACTGAGCCCAACACGGGGCTCAATCTCACGACCATGAGACCATGACCTGAGCCAAAATTCAGAGTCAGATGCTTAACCGACTTAGCTTCCCAGGCACCCCCAAAAATGAAGGCATTTTTTAGAAGAAACTATAAACATATAAAATCAAAGCCTGTCTCTTGGGATTGAACAATGTTCATCAGCAACTTTAAACTGTGCCTCATTTCCATACCACCCTACTAAAAAAGCACTATGAATTAATGTTTTTAAAGAATCTCATCATTAGGGGCACCTGGGTGGCTCAGTCGGTTAAGCATCTGCCTTCGGCTCAGGTCATGATCCTGGGGTTCGGGGATGGAGCCCCATATGGGGCTCCCTGCTCAGCGGGGATTCTGCTTCTCCCTCTCCTGCTCCCCCTGCTTGTGCTCTCTCTTCTTCTCTCTCTGTCAAATAAATAAATAAAATCTTAAAAAAAAAAAAAAAAAAGGGACGCCAGGGTGGCTCAGTTGGTTAAGCATCTGCCTTCGGCTCAGCTCATGATCCCAGGGTCCTGGGATCCGTCCCGCATCGGGTTCCCTGCTCAGCAGGGAGTCTGCTTCTCCCTCTGCCTGCCACTCCCCCTGCTTGTGCTCTCCTGCTCTCTGTCTCTCTCTGACAAATAAATAAAATCTTTATAATATTTAAAAAAAAAAAAATCTCATCATTATTTTTCAAATGGCGGAACTGTACCACATCATTTTTTGTGTTAAAGCAATTAATTCATCAAATTTAAATATTTAAAATATGCCACAGTTTCTATACCCCTGTCTAGGCATGTCTTCATTTAAAAAAATCTGAAGGAGGGGCGCCTGAGTGGCTCAGCTGATTAAGCGACTGACTTCAGCTCAGGTCATGATCCCAGAGTTCTGGGATCGAGCCCCGCATCGGGCTCTCTGCTCAGCGGGAAGCCTGCTTCTTCCTCTCCCACTCTGCCTGCTTGTGTTCCCTCTCACGCTGTCTCTCTCTCTCTCCCTGTCAATTAAATAAATAAATAAATAAAATCTTAAAAAAAAAAAAATCTGAAGGAACCTGGCCTCTCTTGATCTCCCAAAGGCCTGAGGATGTGAAGAGTCAGTAACTGGACTGAGTTTTTTCATTTTTTTTTAAAGATTTCATTTATTTACTTAAGAGACAGAGCACAAGCAGGGAGAGGGGCAAAAGGAGAGGGAGAAGCAGACTCCCTGCTGAGCAGGCAGCCCTACGACGTGGGGCTCAATCCCAGGACCCTGAGATCATGACCTGAGCCCAAGGCAGACACTTAACCATCTAAGCCACCCAGGCGCCCCTGGACTGAGTTTTTTTTTTTTTAATATTTTATTTATTTATTTGAGACAGAGAGCATGAGAGGGAGGAGGGTCAGAGGGAGAAGCAGACTCCCTGCCGAGCAGGGAGCCCAATGCGAGACTCGATCCCGGGACTCCAGGATCATGACCTGAGCCGAAGGCAGTCGCTTAACCAACTGAGCCACCCAGGAGCCCCGCCCTGGACTGAGTTTTATGGGCACTCTCTCAGGAGGTAGCTGCAGAACACAGGTAGGAGCCTGACTCTGGAACAGGCTGCTAAAGGTTCAGTCCCAGCTCTTCCACTTATTAGCTGTGACCTTGGAAATTTTTGTGTCTCGGTTTTCTCATCTGTTAAATGGGGGATAATAACAGCATTTGCCTTATAGGACTTTTAGGGGATTAAATGAAATAATATCCATAAAAACTGTAAAAGTATGCTTGACACATAGCACTCAATACAACCTGATACCAAAAGACAAAAACTCAGATTGTATTACCTCTGAGTCTGTTTCCTAATTTGTCACATGAGAACTTTGGTCTTAGAGGATTTTGAATGGGGGGCCTGCTCTGGTATCCCTCTGAGGCCTTGAGTAAGGATTCCTCTCTCTCAACTTCCTCATCTGGAAAGCCAGGGTCATAAAAGTGCCTGCCTCGTAAGGGGGTGACAAGGATGAAGATGATCTGGAGAAGCATTTTACGTACTGCCTGGCTTACTATAAATGTCAGTATTAGTGTTATCCTCTGCATTATTTATGACATTGGTTACTGTTTGCATCTGTGATTTCTGAAGGGGTAGGATGCTAAAGCAAGCCCTGTTCGTTGCATTTGCAAACCTCTTAATGGTGCTGACCAAACTCTAAATGCAGAAGTAAGCAGATATGCAAAGTTAAAGTTGTAAATTCAGGTTTCAAAGGCTTAGGAGATTAACGACCCACATTATCATACTGAGCTCCCAGCTACTTCAGTGATCAAATGTTACACATCTGAGCAATGCAGAGGCAGCAAAGACCCTGCTTAAAGAACTTTGCCACTGGACTAACTCCACTTACAACTTTAAAGCCACCTTGTTGTGTGTGTCTGCTCTCAAATGTCTCTTTAAAAAACAAAAGAAGGAGAAAATCCTTTTTTTTTTTTAAAGATTTTATTTATTTATTTGACAGAGAGAGACACAGCGAGAGAGGGAACACAAGCAGGGGGAGTGGGAGAGGGAGAAGCAGGCTTCCTGCAGAGCAGGGAGCCTGATGTGGGGCTCGATCCCAGGACCCTGGGATCATGACCTGAGCCGAAGGCAGACGCCCAACGGCTGAACCACCCAGATGCCCCAAGAAGGAGAAAATCCTTAAGGGGTGGCAGTTGGTTAATATAAAAGAAAGTCATACCATTCCATAGATGGAGATGACTGTTCCTCATCCTCTATGTACAGATGCAGTCTGATAACATAACCAGCACTGAATTTACTTTGAAGCTAATGAAGTTCGGGTTTAGGTCTCTGCACCTGCATGGGCTTGACCCTAATTTTATATTCACAATTTGGTATTCTTTCATTGAAAAGAAGCCCCGTAAGTTATATCAACTTCAGGCCCCACAAAACCTGGATCCACCCCTGATATAAACCAATTGAATTTAAATTCAAGAAGGGAGTTCACCATTTAAAGGACTCTTGAAGTCAATTCTTAGGTTAAAGAGAGGCTTTTTCTGGATATGAAATACTATCCTCCGCCAACTACGAGGAAAATTAGACCAAATGCTCTGAACAGGATTTCTCAAAACTTAAAAGATTTGATCAATACATACATAGAATAAATAGATTCCTACTTACACACCAGTCCACTAAATTCCAGGTGGATTAAAAATTCAAACCTATAAATGAAAATCCACAAAAATACCAGAACAAAATATAGGACATGTGTATAACAACAGTTGGTGAAGCCATTCTAAAATCACTCAAAACAAAAAGATTGACAAGTCTGGTATGTGTAACAAAAGATAAAAGGTTAACACCCATACTACATGGAGCTCCTATAAATCAATTAGAAAAAGATAAACAATACACTAGAAAAATGGGCAAGCTGTAAACACTTGATTCACAGAGGAAAGAAATACAAATCACCAGTATATCTGTGAAAAGATTCTCAGCCCGCACGGTAATCAGGAAATGAAAACTTAAAAAAACAACAACAAAAAAAACCTCTTTTTCTGTCAGATTAGCAAAAATTTTGAAGGACTGATAGCATCCACTGTTGATGAGGATATAGTAAAACAGGTATTCTCATATGCTGTTAAATTAGGACAAACTTTCAGAGGACAATTTGGCCAAACATAATGTTTTTTATTCCGATAAATTAAAAAATTCACCGTTTTAAGCATACAATTCCATGGTTTTTAGGATATTCAAAATGTTGTACAACCATCAACACTATCTAATTCCAGAATATTTCCATCACCCCAAAAAGAAATCCCATACCCCTTAACAGTTAAGTCCTGATTTCCTCCTCCTTCCAGCCCCTAGCAACCACTAAATCTACTTTCTGTCTCTATGGATTTGCCTATTCTGGACATTTCATGTAAGTGGAATCACATAATAGGCAGCCTTTTGTGCCTGGCTTCTTTCACTCGGCATTATTTAAATTTTAAAGGTTCTTATCCTTCAGCCCAGTTATGCCATTTCTTGGTATTTATCAGAACAGAAAGACTGTTCATATGTGCCCAAAGAGGCATATTCAAAGATGTGCACTGCATTCGTTTAAATAATAGAAAAAAAAAAAAAACCCTACATATCTATCGATAAAGAGACATTTAAATAATCCACAGTCCCTCCTTTTCAGGAAATACGGTTCGGTAGTTTAAAAATGAAGTAGGACGGTCTGTTCTGATAGTTTTAAGTAAAACAGACACGCCGTATGGGAGTTCCTCTGGAGTAACCACCTAGAAGTGGAATTTCAGGGACTCGGGGATGCGGTGTCCCCTCACCTGACGGGCTCTTACCGCATCCAACGCTCTACAAAGGTCATGCCAGTTCATAGTCCTTTTCCACCAGCACATGAACTCAAACGACACTTCTCTCCTATTTACTACTAATCCTTGTCAACCTTATGGGTTTGAAATGGTACGTCAGTGTTGCTTTAACTTTTTTTTCCTGAGCACCAGTGAGATTGAACATCTTTTTGTATTTATTGACCATTCTCACGTTCTCTTCTATAAAGTGCCTGTTATGCATGCCCTTTGTACCCACTTTTTTTGCTGTCTTTTTCTCATATACTCAAGAGATCTTTATATTCAGGG
This sequence comes from Mirounga leonina, assembly GCF_011800145.1. Lineage (NCBI taxonomy): Eukaryota > Metazoa > Chordata > Mammalia > Carnivora > Phocidae > Mirounga > Mirounga leonina. Next base: position 22,310,414 of record NW_023270436.1, on the reverse strand, counting down.
ATATATCCGCAATGCTGCTCATAGAAATCTACCTTAAGTGGAAAAATCTTTTGCACATGTACACAAGGACTCATATAAAAGGATTTTTGGTAAAGCACTGTTTCTGATAGGAGGAAAAAGGAGAAACTAAACCTATCTCTCCCTTAAAAGGGGGATGGATCAGTAAATTAGGTTTACTCATCAATGGCCATCACATAGCAATTAGGATCAATGAGCGACATCTACACATACAACATGATACATCTCAAAATCAGTGTTGAGTGGGAAAAAATATCAATGTCTAAAAGTATAAGCCAAAAATGGGGGGGGGGTATGCAAAGTATAGCACCATTTATATTCAACTTTTACCCCCTGGATATTTTCAAGTTGGTCTTCTCCCATCCAAATGACCAATGCCCAAGGTGTGACCCTCAGAGGCTCTCACCAAGACTACCACATAGCCCTCAACAGGTCTCCCTGCTTCCAAACCTGCCTCACTCCAATCTGTCCTTCACACAGCCACCAAAGGATCTGTCTAAAATATAAACCCTTCACTGGCTCTGCACCACCCACACAATAAAGTTAAGACCCTTTATGATCTGGCCCCTTATAGACCTCTCCAGCCTCAACACTTGCCACTCTTCACCTATACTTTACATATACCCAACTTCTTAATTGCTTTTTAGCACTCTGTCCCTAACTTGCATCAAAGAGCACCAAGAAACACTAAGCCTCTTCTCCCACCATTCGTTTCTCTCTCTGAAAACTAGGAGTCTATAGGCCAGTGCTGCAAGACTGGTAAATTACATATCATTCTCTCCCAAAGTCACTTTTAATAAGAACACATTTCAAACACCAAAATCCAACAGGTGCTTTAAAACATTGCAAAATGGTTTGGTATGCCATGTGACTGGACTAAAAAAAAAAAAAAAAAAAAAACCCACCAAACTCAGCTCAGACTTTTGATTCAAACATTCAAACATAACTCAAACTCTAACCAAGAAATATGGTTCTTGTTAACTGAACCATGTGATTAATATTTGTATTTATACTTTGAGGGTAATTGTTTCTTTATGCTTTGGAATTAGCTGTGTCTGTATCATTCGAACAGCTGAAATACTGTAATGAATACATTTGTGCATAATTACATTCCATGTGTTAATGAGCCTGAGTCCCTTTCCGTAACCACTCTTCTAAAGTTCCTTTCTGTTTCAGAAGGGTTGTGGAAGAAAACAAACTGAATATGACGGAAGGAAACCAGTATGGTTTGCTGAAAAGTCTGGACTTATGTGACCCTATAAATGAATCTGGAATTTGGTGAAAGGCAGTGCATGCTACCCAGAGACCTCCCTCACACGCTACACAGGGAGGGCAAGAGCAGAGTACTGAGTTAGGCAACCCAGACCCTAGGGTTCTCATCCTGGCTCTACTCTCTCATTCCATTCTGCTCAAATCCTGTCCATCAAGAAGTGGGCTATAAATTCCATTAAAAAAGAATTAACATAAAGTATTTACGACTTTAGACAAATTACTAATCCTTTCTGAGCCTTATATTCCTCATCTGCAAAACGGGCATAATAGTCTCAAGCTGTGGCTCATGGAAAAGACTATACTGAGTACCGCACAAAATGTTCATGTGTAACACTTTGTGAAACTGTAAAACATCATAGGTGTGTAAGATCTTATTAATACCATAATCAGAGATCCTTTTTTTATATTAACCAACAGTCCTAGCAACTGGAAGCATGTTATAATAATCCTTAGTTTCTCCAATGCAGACCTGAAGCCATAGATTACCTTTATTTGTAAGATTCTGAGAATTTACACCGGAAAAAACAGAACATCCTCCTCCATATGAACCACATATGCTGTCTGTGAATCACTTTCATCTCTAAATTAGTAGGATCCAAATTAGTAGGGCTTTCCTACAGTGAAATCTGTTTAAGCAAACATCTGCTGGTTCCCTGAAAAGTTGTGTTTTTTTCCACAGGTGGCCTTTGAATTTGTGGCCCAAAATCCATGCAAAGGAAATGTAGCCTTTGAGACTGAAGCCCTTCAAAGGGAAGTAATGTCCTTGAGAGCTTGGGTCTCCTCTCAGCTGGGGAGAAAGCCTGCTAAAAAGGAACTCGGTTCTGGGCCAGGAAGTGCTCGGATTTGATGAGAGCAACAATGACCGCTTCATCACTGTCAGGGCAATACTGACTGAAAGGACACATTTTTCCTGTTATTAATATTCTTAATCAAGGCATAAAAGGAAGCATATGTTTTAGTTGAATCAAGGCCCATTTTCTGTTTTTTTCAATTACTCATTTTTCTGGGCAGTGGAATAGGGGAGGCACAAAATACAATCCCAAAGCCATGAATTCTGCCCTTAGCTTTACCCAAGATTGTCCAAATGACCTTGGGCAAATTGCTAAGAGCAGATACTCGCTTTTGTGTCTATATCTGTGACAGAGTCAACAATCCCTCCTCAGGCCTGATGGATACTCAGCAAATATTAGACGAGTCATCAAATGATAGAATTGATTCTGGTGCTTCTGTTAGTCTAACCAGCATGAACAGACTTTTTCTCCACCCCCCCCGCCCCCCCCGCCAAGTGACAGGCCAGGCATTTCCTGGCTTTGATCTGAAATTGTATTAAGCTACCCAAAAAAAGTGGGCTAAGAAGTTCAGAGTGTCTTATTAATTTTTATAACACCACAGGGAAATGGCTTTGTGGACACCTCTAACGAAAAAGGAAAATAAAAATGGAAAAGATTATGCAAAATCACAAAAGTAAGGAAAGTGCCCCAATTCTGGGGACTTTTCCTTATGCTGCCGTGGGAGGTAGGAAGCAGCAGGACCAAATACAGGGGGGGTATCTGAGGGACACGAAGCACCCCTGACTGACCCTGTAGTTGGTCTTTTTTTTTTTTTATGTTTTATGTACTTTTTTTTTTTTTTTTTAGTTGGTCTTATGAAAACAGAGAGGACAAAACACAAGAGCGGTGGCCTCCCTCACCACCACTCCCAATCCGCAGTGACTTCTCTATGAATGACTCACCGGCAGCTCAACTGGGCTCAGGGTGCCAAAGGGCCTGACGTACCGAGCCATGAGCACAGCAAGCATGCCCATCAGGGGTGGATGAAGGAAGGCATGCTCTAGGTAGCAGTGTGGTTCCCACACACAGGGTGGCTGGTCCTCAGAAGATGAGTTTGGGGCCTTTTTGACCTAAAGGCTATAGTCTGGCTCAAACTGGAGACCATAAGTTCATTTTCCTGGGTTAATAAAAAGTCCAGTGACTGTAATTAACCACATGTGTGTAATGAGATTACAAAGACAGATAATTCACCATAATTCTCACAAGATTATACAGAATCTGGGATAGTGATTATGGTTTCCCCAGCCCACAAGTCCTAAACATCTCCCTCCTGGGGAAAGTCTCTCTGAAGCCTAGAAAACCCAAAGAAACCAAAGACTGGAGTGATTCCCGTGACACACATTAATGCCAAGGAGGAAGGCACTCTCCTTCTTTGAGCCTACCTTGGCCTGGACGGCGTAAGAAGCCAGGAGCACAGAAGCCTCGGGAGGGCAGTAGATCTTTTCATCTAAAATCTGCTTCTTTACCTAAAAGGGGCAACAAGGGAGACATGACACTGTGTGCGCGGAAGTGAGCTGTGCATGCTGGTCACAGCAGATGGCTGCAGGGTGTTCTAATGAGGGCTGCCAAACCAGCCTGTTAATAATTTTCTGACAAAGGGTACAATTTTTTTTATTGTTGCAGCCAGGTTGGGAGTACAGGGGCTGAGAATTTATTGGTAAGATGACTACGCATTAAAAAAAAAACCCTTATCTCTTCTGTTCACGATCCTTTTCCTGAAGGGGAAAAACACTTTTCATGGTTAAAACAGAGACTGCTATCTGGACTGTGACAGAGGGGAGCTGTGAATTCCGGAAGTGTGAGGAGCAGCTCTGCTGGTGATTGGGGCCTCAGCCCCTGCTGAGCACACACAGCACTAGAGGAAATGGAGTCTACTTTAAAGTCTTTACACAAGACAAAAGTCAGCAAGGCCACTGAGTTATGACTGCAGGAAAAAAACCCATCATGTTCAAAATGCCTGCTCTAAGGGAAAAGGAAGCAATAAAGTTTGATCGATTAAACTTTTAAGTACATGTGAGGTCCAGGAAATATAATTCTTAAGCCATAATGTCGAATTAACATATCTCATTGCATTTAACTTCTTAGAATGATGCAGTGTGCGATGTTGCAGACACTGAGGCAAGAGGGCCTCACCAAGCAGGGCACACTGAAATAAACAGAACAGGAAAGCCAACTTTCTTTTCACAGATATCAACACTCACCAGATTCATAGACATAGTAAGTGTTGCCTTGCTCAGCCACGAAACACTCCAATTTTTCAGTATGAGGGAAAATTAAGCCTGAGTCACATGAGGGATGGGCACTGCTTCTAAGCGCCATCTCGGTAACGCTAGCACATTCTGGGGCCTTGGAGATCATTATGCGGTTTTATTCAAAGCAGCGCAACTTTCTAATCCCTTGGTTTCTTTGCAAAGGGGGAAAAATCCACACTATAGAAAAACTGAGGGGGTTTCCCTTTGAAGGAAAATATTAGGGATGGGGATATATACATATATATATGTAAATATATACGTACACTTTTTTGTAAAGTAAATTATTTAGGGGTTTTACTACATTTAACTTAATATTTACTGAACATACCAATCTGAAGCTCAAACTAATTAGAGGAGGACTATGTGACAATATACATACATCTACTTCCGGGAAATCACGTCACTAATGCCCCTGTGCAGTCTTCTCTGTTACTGACAGTAAGCACCACTGCGCACACAAGCAGCTCCAGCACCAGTCACTGCAACTAACCACGAAACTGGGGCAGAACTCTGATCAAGCAATAAGAACACCAGCAAAATTGACCCCGACTCACTGTGCCCCCAGACGGCCAACTAGCGGTCTTTGAACCCACAATTACAGAGCTCCTCATTTCTTCAACTCGGTTGAGCAGTTACTTTTGGAATGCCGACTGGGCACTCGGTGAGCCTTGCCTGTCAGGGGCTTACACTGTAATGAAGGAGCGGGAGATGAATAAGACATTTATAGACAACGGGCAGCATGAAGCACCATGTCTGAAGTTCCACATGTGTAGGATTAGCCACATGGAGTTAAACTCCAACTCGCTGGAGTTCTGAAGTCCTGTCTTAATGACAGCAGATTTCAAACTTTTGGAATAAGTACTCTTTCTAAGACTCTCTCTTTGGACTTCCTTTGTAACTACTAGGTACCTTCCACTCAGCGACAAGAAAACAGGATCCATCTTCAGAGGCTTCAAGTCAGGTACCCCTTCTTACACTACCAAAGTTTTGCCATTTCATATGACACCAATTCACATCTCTCAAGTATAGTTCTATTCTGAAGATTTTTCCCCTCCATTACGGGACCAAAGGGACTGACTTCCCAGAGGCAGAACATTTTCACAATGCGAAGGCATCTGTGGTCAACTCCGAGGGGGTCATCCAGGCTGCCTTGGCAACCAGGCCTGGGTGAGTTCTCTCAGAACAAGCGGGGCTAGCACGGACTGGTGTACCTGCAAGAAGAATAAATGTTGCGTGATCTCCTGAACCAGCTCCTCCTCGGCATTCTCAGGGTAAAATTTGGCCAGGAAGTGAAAGGTGACTGGCTCTTCCTTTGAAACATCATGATCCAGCACCTGCACAATTACAGAGCAAAAGAACAAGCTATGTTGGCACCTGTTCCTCCCCTGCCACCACCAAAGAACCTTTTTCAGGGACATATAAATATTTTTCCCTCTCCAAATTCATCACATTTCCCAAAGGTTATGATCTTACAGTTTGAAGCATTCACAAAGCCATCTATAACAAGGGGTAATGTTCACCTCACATGGCGTTTCTGAACCAAATCAAGGGGTGAGTGGAGCTAAGATTATTAAGGCACAGATGTTCTCAAGGCCACAGAGATAGTTAAAAACTAGAAATTTATAGCTCAAAGGTCTTGGGCACTATCCTTTACAGTAGGCTGAAGGTTTTTTTAATTTTCTGAACTCGTGGGAATCTTCCTTTATTCTTTTTTCTTCCTGCCAACCCCCACGTTTAGGTCCATATTGGGAGGGAGCTTAGAGATGATGAACCTCATCTTTGTGAAATCCTCTAAATATTAACTGAGCAACAAAAGTGAATGTGTCCATGGTGGCAACCCTTTGTTTCAAGGGACCTCCAGAGATGCCCTGCAAAATACTTGAGCACAGTCAGTAAACCACACTGGCTTTAATCTTCGAACAATTTCATCCACCCACTGAAAAGCCTGAACCATCTGCTCTCCAGAATGAATTTCATTTCAGGACATAAACATGCCATGTGACAGGCTACAAGGCTCCATTAACATGTGTCATAATTTATTTCCTTTGAGCAGCAAGGTTCCTTGGCTCCTGATGCCCCCAATCTAATATCCATTTGGCCAATACTCAGGTATGATTTAAAATTTACTTTGTGGAGAATCACAAAAAGGTACAGAAAGTTTTGCTGTCTTAGGCAGATAATTCTTCGTGCTCCTGCCCAAATTCCAGGTGGCAACGTCCAGGAGACCCAAAATAAACCAGATCTAGGACTCTCTCACTGATATCGGCACATGGTGGCACTCTGATGCTCATGACCATTGGGAATTACCATACAAAATTTATAACCAGCGGAGATTCCAACATGAAGATTCAGATTACTGTGTACAGATGGAAACACAATTTGAACACTTGAGCTTAGAGTCAAACTTATAAAAAACAAAACAAAACAGGAGGTGTTCATTGTCTATCACGCCATGCAGCAGATGATAAAATCAATTGCAGAGGATATTGACTTACTTTGAGATCTAGGGGTCTTTTAGGGGCTACTAACAAAAAAAAAGGCCCTGTTCCCAAACGTCTTCATGGTTAGGTAGGCAGGTAAGTAGGTAAGTGTGCCTTTGTGTGTGTGCACACATGAATCCATGCAGACAGCAGTTTCCTTAGGTAATATCCATTTCTAAGCCACATTAGAACTGCCGGGAGCCCCAACTTGTCTTCCAAACCTCAGAAGGCCCAGAGAATCATAAAGAAAAAACGGACATTGTTTCTTCACCAAAGGAAGTGGGGCACTCTCTATTCCTTGGATCATGTTAATGACTAAATTGAACTGGGCCACAGTGTTTCTCAAAAAAGACTTACACATTCCCTAAAGAACATGAGTCCCAGGCAAATCTTTCAAAGACATAAACTATTAAAAAAAAAAAGGATTAATAATGTAATAGTAATTTTTATTCATAAAGCCTGACTAGTGGTTCAATAAATTGAATAGCACAAAGCCAGAAGCAATCAGCCTGGTGACGATGAGTAAAGAAGCCAGGGAGGGCAACAGCTTCATCCTGGTTGGTTCTGCTGGCCTAGGAGGAGCAGAAAGCCTGTGGCATCTCTGGGACCTGTTCTCTACACAACTTACTTCAGGACTTGCCCCCTTCTCTACTGGGTGTCCCTAGTGCCCCATGATGAGCAAAGTAGCTAGGCACATGCTCAGGGAAAAACCAGAGCACACACCAGCCTCACTGCTCTCATCAAGTTCCAGCCCAACCTTCTTGTCCATTTTGAGCCAGGCCACGGTGTCCTTGATCGTGTACTGCAGTCCAAAGAACCAAGTTTCCCGAAGCCCCAGGGTCCGGCACACCAAGTCAAACAGGTCCTTCCCTTTCCACTTCATCTGCAATATAACAGACCAACAGGGAGGGTATTGTGAGCAAAAGTCATAATCCGCTTGAACAAAAACCTTTTCTCTGCACTTCCTGCTCGCGGGTTCTAAAATGTGGGGATGACACTAAGATGGCTGATGAGCACAGAATTCCTAAATAATTTTAAAGCTTCCTACACAAACCGTGAGTGGGAAAATACCAATTAGAGCCTAATGGCTTAATCACTGCAAAGCATACACAATACCTCCCTTGGACAGTTCCTTACAGATCTTAATATCCCCAAAGCTGCTAATTTAGGAAAGCTGGTAAATAAGCATCCTCATTTAGGAGAGTCTAGCCTCTTGAGTTAACCCAGGGAGATGGCTAGCTTCTAGGATATTAATTTCTTTGAGACTTTGTCGTTGATTTTTTTTTTTTTTTTATCATGACACTGTCCTTTGATAAAAAGCTACTGGGTTTTTGTTTTGTTTTGTTCTGTTTTAAAGACTAGTTTTACTGGAAGTTTTTTTAAAAAAGCAACAGAGGGGAGTAACTTGTAACTGAAGTCATAAATCACGCACAAAAAGAACCATTAGCTACCAGTCAGCCCAACCACACATCTCTCCTATCCTGATGCGTAACTGAGGCCAAAGGAGAGGTGACTCAGCCACAGTCACACGGAGCAATTTCAAACTCTTGGTATCTAAACCCAGGGGATGAACAGACACCAATATACTGCAGCACGCTTATCCTACAGTTTCACTTTCTGAAAGGACCTAAAGCAATGGCTGCTAAACCCTTTTCTCAGCTTTTCAATCTGAGAAAATGGAAAAGCAAGTTCAACATCTTAATGAGAGAAGAAAAGGCCCAGCCGCTTAGTAAATGTTGCCACCTTGTGGCTTCCAAGTTAAATCACCCAGGATGTCCCACACTAGCCCCCTAGCTGGGCTCACCCCCCAGCCTCATCACACCCTCCCCCCTGCATCTGGTGGACATTCAGATATACACCGGGCACAGTTGTGAGCACATGAGACACATCCCAGAGATGGAGCTCAAAGTAAGAATAATTTGGGGATTCAAATGCAAAATCGCCAGACACAGGAAGGGCAAGACCACTCGACTGCAGAACCATCTGTCCTTCTCCTGCCCTCATTAGAAATCTTCTCCCAATGTCCTGGCACACGGAAGATGCATAATGAAAAGGAAAGGAAGAAAATTTAGGGTTTAGAGACATGTTATAAAAGCAAGAAGGAAAAACTAAGTTAGACCTCTGATAACTGACTGGCTTTTGCTAAAACCTGATTGTACAGAGGATTTTTCAACTAGGCCTTCTATTTTTAATATATATGAATGAACAGTGTGTTCTCTACGAGGTACTCAACAGGAAAGCCCAACCCTTCTCTGTGTTTACAGTCAAAGAGCAAAGTAGCAAGCTAGATGGAAGGGCACCAAAACCGCAGCAGACAAGTGGCTGAGATATGAATTGGCTTTTGTCCTTTACTGGGGCCATTTCTTCTGTCTGCCCTTCCAGCTCTGCCCCATCACCTCTCCGGGACTTTGGTGAGGCCCCTGGAACACTCCAAAGGTTGAGGTCTTCAGAAATGATTTTGAGGGCGCCTGGGTGGCTCAGTCGGTTAAGCGACTGCCTTCGGCTCAGGTCATGATCCTGGAGTCCCTGGATCGAGTCCCGCGTCGGGCTCCCTGCTCGGCAGGGAGTCTGCTTCTCCCTCTGACCCTCCCCCCTCTCATGTGCTTGCTCTCTCTCATTCTCTCTCGCAAATAAATAAATCAAATCTTTAAAAAAAAAAGAAATGATTTTGAGTAGAATAAAATTAAATGACAAGTTTTATTAAAAAAAAACAACATGATCTCCTTCCCCTTCTGTAAGGCTTACTAAATGTTTGTCGGCACATGCATTTCTCCAGTCTGACAATAGCACAAAGGGTTTCTTACTTTATTTTTTTTTTAAGATTTTATTTATTTATTTGAGAGAGAGAGACACAGTGAGAGAGGGAACACAAGCAGGGGGAGTGGGAGAGGGAGAAGCAGGGCAGGGAGCCCGATGTGGGGCTCGATCCCTGGACCCTGGGATCATGACCTGAGCCGAAAGCAGACACTTAACGACTGAGCCACCCAGGCGCCCCACAAAGGGTTTTTTAATTCAAGGCAGGTTTTTAATTCCTACAGGCAGACTTTACTGAAGAAATGTTACTTTGGAAAACTAGAAGCCTCGGGATGCTTATTATCCTCCTGTCTCTATTTTAAGCCAGTACACAGTATATAAATTATAAATGACTACCTTTCTACAAGATAATGTAACGCTAAAGAACAGATATTAACTTGGAGAAGTGAAATACCCAAGGGCCAGGAAGATCACAGCATCGATTCCCAGGCTGCCATAACTCCCGGCCACGGAGGGGCCGTCCACAAGCTGGACGTGCAGTGCATCTGAACCAAAGCTGCGAAGAGGATGATGAGCGAATTTCTTGACTTTGGGGGAGTTTAAATTCTCAAGCATAGTATCATATTAATGCAGTTTTCCTGTATTCCTTTCTACTTCTTTGTTTTTAAAATGCAAAACGAGGGCGCCTGGGTGGCTCAGTTGGTTGGGCGACTGCCTTCGGCTCAGGTCATGATCCTGGAGTCCCTGGGTCGAGTCCCGCATCGGGCTCCCTGCTCGGCGGGGAGTCTGCTTCTCCCTCTGACCCTCCCCCCTCTCATGTGCTCTCTCTCTCCTCTCATCCTCTCTCTCAAATAAATAAATTTAAAAAAAAATCTTTTAATAAAAAAAAAAAAGCAAAACGATCCTTGCCAAATGGAAATAGACAATGTCTTTGGTTCCCAAGAAGCTTGCAATAAAGTGAGGAGGGGGGGGGGGAAGTCTCAAACCAATTCAGAATGCCCTATTCAAGATTCTTAACTTTGTAAGGATCATAGAATGTCAGAGTCAGATGTGAGCCAGAGTAACTACCTACTGTAGACCCTTCCCTTTAAGTATAAATAAGGAAACTGAGTCACAGATTCTTTGGCAGCTTTCTGAATCAGACACTGTCCTGGTGATCTAAGGTAGGCAACCCCTTCAGTTCCTCAATGGCCTCTTTTCCTGCTCTGAGGGCTTCCATCTTGCTCTATACCAGCACTCCCCAACCAACTTTTCCAGTAAGAAACTGATGTCATAATACTTCTCTTGCCCTGAAACCAAACCCATTCTTGGAAGAGCCAGATATTGCTCCTTTACAGCTCAATGTGAATTAAAGCCTCTGCTCCCTCTCTTTCAATAAGCACTACAGAGCACATCCTATGTGCCCAATGTCAGACACGGAGAATGCAAAATGGTGGACTCGTGGTCCCTGTGGGAGACATAAGCAAGGACCTAAGTCAGAAAAGGCTTTAGGGGCGCCTGGGTGGCTCAGTCGTTAAGCGTCTGCCTTTGGCTCAGGTCATGATCTCAGGGTCCTGGGATCGAGCCCTGCATCAGGCTCCCTGCTCAGTGGGGAGCCTGCTTCTCCCTCTCCCACTCCCCCTGCTTGTGTTCCCTCTGTGTCTCTCTCTGTCAAATAAATAAATAAAATCTTAAAAAAAAAAAAAGAAAAGGCTTTAGAGAACAAGTGAGAGTTAGATGAAGGAGGGAAAGAAAGAATTCTAAAAAAGAAAATCATGGGCGCCTGGGTGGCTCAGTCGTTGAGCATCTGCCTTCGGCTCAGGTCATGATCCCAGGGTCCTGGGATCGAGTCCCGCATCGGGCTCTCTGCTTGGCGGGAGGCCTGCTTCTCCCTCTCCCACTCCCCCTGCTTGTGTTCCTGCTCTCACTGTCTCTCTCTCTGTCAAATAAATAAACAAAATCTTTAAAAAAAAAAAAAAATCATGATATCTACAGTGAAATGCAAGTCATCTGGTAGAGCTGAGACAAACACCCTGAACCTCAAGATGGGGTGTGGTGGGAATGTGGCGCCATGTGGGGGCCAGGGGGCTCGCCATGGAGTCCTTGAAGACTCTTAGGAAGAAGAGTGATGGGATCAGATCAACATTCTAGAATATGTTTCCATCAACAGGGCAGAGAATGGGTTGGAGAAAAGGAGCCTGGAATCAAGAAAAGCAGAAAGGAGGCCAACTCCCGCCTTGAAGAAGGCAGTGGGAGAGAGACAAGACAGCCTGAGAATTGGAAAGGAGGCAGTCACAGAGCTGACTCCTGAGTGCTGGTAGGGACTGAGGAGCAAGAATGAAGAGTGCCACCTGCATTTCTAGTTTGAGTACCAGGTGGTTCCACTAGAGGAGAGATGGCAGACAGGAGGAATAGATGAGCAACTAAGTGTTAGGATAAGTTAAAGTGCTGGAGGAAACCAGGTAGAGATGTTCTAAATACATTTGATTTAAACTCTTATTAGCTCTGTTTATAAAAGAAGATGCTCTAACATTAAGTAATTAAGAAGTTTTTCTTTTGGGTTAAATCTAACCTCCAGCATGTTGTGTACCTACATGAGGTTCTATTTTTCAACATGCCCTTCTCCAAGTGTATGAGGCTTGCTTAGTCCTAATTTGGGCCTCTGCTTCTTTACAAACAAGAACCACTGGTCACAGTTGCTCCAGGTGTTTCCCATGACACTCTGTGAAGGGAGGTCTTGGGTTGTGAATGGGCTTCTCTGGTGCCAGCTGACTCACCAGAATGTGACCATGCCCATCTTTATAGTTTTATCAGTGACCCACTGCGTTGTGCTGATGCTGTGACGTGACCTGAACGTCTGAATGTCTCCCAAGATTGTAGGCGCCACAGAGCAAGAGCGATATCGGTTATCTCTGTTGCCCACAGTGCCCAGGTGACTTTGTACATACAAGACACAGCAAACAATGGCCGTCTAACAGAAGACTTGCCTACTTCAAAAACCCAAGTCTCAAAAACTTTAAGCAAAATTAGCCCCCATTATGGGTGCCTGGGTGATGTAGTCGGTTAGTGTCCAACTCTTGATTTTGGCTCAGGTCTTGATTTCAGGGTCATGAGATTGAGCTCTATATCGGGCTCCATGCTGGGCGTGGACCTGCTTAGGATTCTCTCTCTCCCTCTCCCCTTGCCCCTCCCCCCATTCCCCTCCTTCCCAGCTCACACACGCTCTTGCTCTCTCTCAAAAAAAATAATCCGGGACAGGGCACCTGGGTGGCTCAGCCATTAACCATCTGCCTTCGGCTCAGGTCATGATCCCAGGGTCCTGGGACCGAGCCCCGTATCGGGCTCCCAACTCGGCGTGAAGCCTGCTTCTCCCTCACACTCTTCCTGCTTGTGTTCCCTCTCTCACTATCTCTCTGTCAAATAAATAAATAAAAGCTTTAAAATAATAATAATAATAATCTGGGGCGCCTGGGTGGCTCAGTCAGTTAAGTGTCGCCTTCGGCTCAGGTCATGATCCCAGGGTCCTAGGATCAAGCCCCACATCAGGCTCCCTGCTCAGTGGGGGGCCTGCCTCTCCCTCTCCCTCTGCCCTTCCCCCTGCTTGTGCTGTCAAATAAATAAATAAAATCTTTTTTTAAAAAAGGATTTAAAAAAAAATCCTTCAACAAATACTTGGTGAACACACATTGTGTCCAAGCACCACCCAAGGTGCAGGAGATAGAGAGAAAGAAGACGGTTTCTGTTCTTACAGAACAGGACTAGGGCATTAGTCAATCAGGAACAGATAATCACCTCCCTCACCCTACACACAATAATCAACTCCATGTGTGGTTTCCAGTGCTACAACACTTGTGAGTGCCACACAGGGACCCTCAGAGGCTGTAGGGACCCCTCAGAAGGGACCCTCTATCCTGGAGGGGTGGGAAATGGTATCTAAATCTACTCTTATGGTGGGAAAGAGGAGCCAAGTGAAGACCAGGCTTGAGGAAGGAGCGAGCAGGGTAGTGTGTTCCAGGCACAGGCAATAGGTCTAGAGGCAAAAAAGCTCAGATGGGGGTGCCTGGCTGGCTCAGTCAGTGGAGCCTGCGACTCTTGATCTCAGGGTTGTGAGTTTGAGCCCCACGTTGGGTGCAGAGATCACTTAAATAAACTTAAAGGAAAAAAACAGCTTAGATGGTCCTTGTAGGAAATGAAAGCATTTATAATTAAGTTTGGTGAATATTGCCGTGCTTCCAAAAGGACCAAAACTACCACCTAAAACCAATTCTTTGTCAACAAACTCCACCTCTCTCATTTTAACCACAGAAAGTATTATCTACTTAGTAGAAGAAGAAGTACTTTCTTCTACTAAGAAAGTAGTTATCTACCAAAAAGTTATTCAGGTGATTGTTTTCTCCTTTTTTCTTCCCAAGGATGGAATATAACCATATCTATTCTAGATACAAGGGAGAGAAAAATAATTACCTAAGGTGGCTACCTCTGTACACTAGGGTTTAATTCTTTCCAGGAACCAGTCTAAGAGGCATAGATAGGTGACAGTTACCTAAACATCAGTATGAATCTCAGCACTGTCACTGTGTGACCTTGGGCAAGTTATTAAATTTCCTTGTGCTTCGCAAAGGGGATGATAAACAGACCCTGTCTTAGCAGACTGATCTAAGGATTAAGTGCATTAATATATTTTAAAAGCCTAAATACGGGGCGCCTGGGTGGCTCAGTTGGTTAGGCGACTGCCTTCGGCTCAGGTCATGATCCTGGAGTCCCGGGATCAAGTCCCACGTCAGGCTCCCTGCTCAGCAGAGCGTCTGCTTTTCCCTCTGACCCTCTCATGCTCTCTCTCTATCATTCTCTCTCTCTCAATAAATAAAAATCTTTAATAAAAAAAATAAAATAAAATAAAAGCCTAAATACTTTAGTAAATATAGTGCCCAGCCCACAGTAAATACTCAATAAAGGGTGGTTATTATTCATTCGAACCCCTCCTCCTCTCCTTACATTCTCAAGTGGTGCCGTGTGAAGCCTCCCGGTCCTTTCACTCCATGGATGATGGATGACAGATCAGAAAGGACACCATCAATTCTCATCGAGCTAACCATGCTATCACTCATTTGACAAACATTTATTGAGCACCCACTACGTCCTAGTCATTGTGCTCGGCACAAGAGATAAATGATGAGTTCAGGACAAGACACTGTCCCCATTCATGTCTGACAGGGAAGACAGGTAGGTAAATGGATCACAAAAATGCACCCTGGTAAATGGTAACAGAATAGAGTGCTGCGGGAACACAGCTCAGGCCTGGGGGGTGGGGTCAGGGGCTTCAAAAAGGAGACACTGTCTGAGCCGGGTTTTGGGAGCCAGGCAGCAGTTGGTACCCTGGTGAAGGGGCTAAAGAAAGGGAGGTCATGCCAGCCGGAGGGAACAGCATGTCTGCCGCTCGGGTCCAAGCTGTTGCAAAGTGAAGGAATGTTCTTTGCATTTTTCTAGTATCTGACAAGCAGCATAATTACCCTATCTGCAGTACTGAATGTTCAATGCGGTACTGAAAACGCAGCTTCAGCCCGATGTATGTGACACTTCGGACTCTCCACAAGTTGACGGGGAACCACGCCGCTCGGTCCCAGCTTCCGAGTGGTCATGCATCCCCTGACAACACCTGCCAGATCTCCAAGGAGCCAGGCCAGGGGGATGAGTCTCATGTTTATTTTTTTATTAAAATATTTCCTTTTCAGGGGCGCCTGGGTGGCTCAGTTGGTTAAGCAACTGCCTTCGGCTCAGGTCATGATCCTGGAGTCCCGGGATCGAGTCCTGCATCGGGCTCCCTGCTCGGCAGGGAGTCTGCTTCTCCCTCTGACCCTCCTCCCTCTCATGCTCTCTGTCTCTCATTCTCTCTGTCTCAAATAAATAAATAAAATCTTAAAAAAAAAATTAAAAAAAATATTTCCTTTTCTGATACCTGTTAGCACGTAAGCCTTTCGGGCTTGGCACTTAAACTACTTAAAGGACTTTTTGTTAGGGTTTGTCATTTTTCCTGAACAGACTGCCAAAAATAGAACCACTCCTGGTTCTGCTTAAGTGTCACTGAGGCCCATGTCTCTCCACCTGGCCCAAGTGTTCAAACTGCTCCGCGCACACCACCACGGCTCCACACCTCATCTCAACCTACTGGAGAGGAGGGATGCTCACAGGCAGATGATCATTTTGCAGACAGGAAAAGAGAGGTGCCGGGAGTGAGAAAGGTGATTTGCGGGAAGAAGAAAAGCAGGAGGGGGCGCAAATCTAGACTCCACGGTGTGTAAGCTCCTGCTCTGCAGGCCTCGTCCTCGAGGTGCCCTTCAAGCGGGAGGGGGCTAATGGTGGGAGCCTGGAAGTACAATGCTTCTCGCTTTGTGGCTCTTACTTTAACAGGCTGCAGTGCCATTTCATAGATATATACTCGAGCCTCTATCAAAGATAGATGCGTCTGAACTTTATAAACAGGACTAAGTGTTGTCAGCTTGTTATTTTTCGTAGGCGCTGGATTTATGAGCTTTACCCAAAGTGAAGTGCTTGTAATTTATCAACCTAGAATGTTTTAAGTAAATAGCACTAAGCACTCACCGTCCGCGGCAGGAACAGAGCACTTTTCTGTTGTAGGAAGCAACTGGCACCAATAAACTAGAGTGCTGACTGGGGTCTATTAACCGGGGAAACGTTATGAATAACATCCACAACAGTCATCTTACAGTTGGCCACGTTTAGACTCACAGCCCTAAAACTACCATTTGTTTTTTTTTTACTTCCAAGCCTTCACACTGCATTTCTCCCACTGCTTTCCTTGGGCCATGCAGCCATCAACAATCGAATCCCTCCCCCTTACTGATAGAACCAGGGAGGGTCAGTAGGAAACCAGCCAGCCACATGACGGGAAAAGGCCATAGCTAGAACAACTAGACTAAATGACAACGTTCTTGAAAAAAGAGAATCACCTTTGGCCACCATATGTGAAATGCCCACGAATTAGACCACAGAGAAACTTCGACTTTACAGAGGAGACTCAAAGCTGGAAAAAGCTACCAGAGAAACAACATTCCATTTCATAGAGGTCTGGGGGACTAGATTTTTCAGCCACACAAGGAATGCTATTCGATTAGCTGTCTACTCCACAGAAGATGAAAGAGAACAGACAAACCCAGCATTCACTTATTAGCATTTAGCTCACAAGCTGCCCTAGCATTTGCCATAAAAATTGTCAAGAGGTTAGCCCCCTTACAGATACAGCAATGAAGGAACAGTGTCTCTCTGGGCTCAGGACATGTACCACATGTTTACCACTATGTCAGAAACGGAAAACCAAGGATGACTGTGATTTCCCTTCTCAGTATTTATCCCTGACTGACTTCTACAGTCATGGCTGGCCTACAAGAACCGGTTTACAAAAGTCTAGAAAATTTAAGATGTTAACCTAAATACAACTTTTATTTAACCATTTTGGGAAAAAAAAAAAAAAACCTAGATGCCGAATACTTCTATTTACAAGATAAACACAATGGAAAAAGTTACAAAAAGGATTTTGCTGTGCAGTAAGTGAATAATGAGCTCCATTAAAATCTATTCTGGTAATCAAAGAGGATAAAAAAGTATAGTAACGCAGGGGTAAAGCCGACACGCCCCAACTCAGGGTGTGGTATCCCCACACCACAGAAGCGGGGTCTTATGTCTCATGAGCCAAAATTGCAAAACTATCAAGCCGTGTCCTGTCACAGGTAAAGGACACCCCAAGCCTAGTCAGCCATTATTTCCCAACACAGGGGAAAAGGGGATCCTCCAAAAAAAGAGACTAACTTCTCTACTCTACCAATCACAACCCCTACATCCCTCATCTAAATCTGGGCAAAAACCTTCTCTTTGCAAAAAACCCCACCTCCAACCTCTTGCCTGTCAGTTTCTGCCTTAATCAACCACAGCCAGTAAATTTCCTCGCCCAGTCCTCCAATCATCTGTTGTTTGCCAAATCTATTTAAATTACTGGTTTCACGGCCCTCCACCAATTACTTCCTTCCTCCAACCAACTACCCTGCTTGTCACAACCCAGCCTGTGCCTTCCCAAGTCAGCAAACCATCGTGCTTCCATTTATCCAGAACCAGATCCTTCTAAAGTCCGTTCCTTTACCTCACCACTGTCCCCTTCCCCCGTCCAAATCCAGGTAAGTGAGTCAGTAGGTACTTTACATACACAGGAAATGTGTTTGTCTTTCCCCAAGATTCCTGTCTTTCCTCCAATCTTGCAGATCACAAAGTCCTTGAAGGCAAGGATTACTATGCACACACCACACAGACACACACACTTTTAAGGCTCCCAGAATCCGAGCAGGTGCTGCATAACCTGTGGCCACTCTGTAAGTGCTTCTGGTTGGCTGATGATGTTGATGGTGATGATGATGATGATGATGATGATGACCAGATGAGGATTCTGGGTAGATTCTAGTCGTCTAAGTAACGATTGCAATGAAGAAGCAAGAATATATGACAGTCCGTATTAAAATTCTAATTGCATAATTGGGTCTTAAGGTATGTATTTTCCCCCTTTGGTGACACACACTGATTTCTTCTCTCTAAAAATTCCTTGGCAAGGAAATCCAAATCTCAGGGATCCAACCAAGAAAAACTTCCACAGAACAAAAGAAACTGGTAAGAAACAAATCACAACACCTCAGGAAGCCACAAAATGGAGGTTTTAAACTCTCAGTCTTTCAAAACTAAATGAATGATAGTTTTCTAGGGGGAAAAAAGAAGTCCTTATTTTTGTAGCTTCTGGCATGTTTTCTGCCACAATAGAGAGAGCAGTGAATCCAGAGAGGGGATCTGGATCCTAAACTCCCTCCCTCTACTGCACACACAAGCCTATATATAACCCTGAGTGAGCCACACAACTCCACTGGGCCTCGGTTTCTTCTTCTGTCAATCTCTTATGCCCCGTGCAAGGCCCCGATTTTATGATGCTATGAAAAAAGATGAGGCGTTTCAAAGTCAGCTGACAGATGACAGAGCAAAAAGAAACCATACAGTTATGGAGCTATAAAAGCAATACAGTCCCCCAAAGCAAAGAAGACAATCTCTGTCTTTGGAATTTAGCTCACAACATGAGAGCAATCATAGCCTTGTCAAATAGCTGTAAAACACCCAAACCTGCTGTGTTGGGAAAGTCACTTAACCTCTCTGGGTCTCAGCTTCCACAATCATCAAGTGGTCTTTGAGGATTAACACCCTCTGAGTCTATGAGCTTGAGATGGTTTTGTATAAGCCATGTAGCACTTTTTCTACTGCTATAATAATTTTCTCTTTTAAGATTTTATTCATTTATTTGAGAGAGAGAGAGCAAGT
Organism: Mirounga leonina; assembly: GCF_011800145.1. Taxonomy (NCBI): domain Eukaryota; kingdom Metazoa; phylum Chordata; class Mammalia; order Carnivora; family Phocidae; genus Mirounga; species Mirounga leonina. Next base: position 22,291,466 of record NW_023270436.1, on the reverse strand, counting down.
GAGAGAGAAAGCAAAAGCAGGGGGAGGGGGAGAGGGAGAGGGAGAAGCAGATTCCCCGCTGAGCAGGGAGCCTGATGTGGGGCTGGATCCCAGGACATGACCCGAGCCGAAGGCAGACGCTTAACCGACTGAGCCACCCAGGCGCCCCAATAATTTTCTTTTAATCCTTTAACATTGCATTCTATATCTTAAAATGATTTTTCAGGCATGTAAATAACACTTAACATCTAATTTATGTGTGCTTTCTACCTGCTTCTTCCTTACTCAGGTCCTGCTACTGCTACTGTGTTCCTTACTCCCAATAATCAGGAGCTGACTGTATTAATAATAAACTCTCTAATGTAACAAAAGTGGTCATTGTAATGTTGCTGAGAAATAATCTTCTTTAGCACCTAACACACTGTTGATATTCAGCAAATAATAATCACAAATGTTGAAATAATAATTCCACAGAGAGCTACAAATAGGAAACAATTGTAAATTCAGTGCAGGTAGACAGAGAGCTAAATTTTAAATGTCTAAATATGAGGTAACTAGCAGACCGAAATACAACCCATGACTAAGTATTATCCAATTGATTAACTCCTCCTGCCCTGGACATCACAAAAATTACAGTTTGTATTTTAAAAAGCACATTGTTTCAAAAAAATTTCCAGCAAAACAGAGCTAGAGCATTACTCCATTCATGCAAACCAGCTCATGAAGAACCCCAACTCTAGCCTGGAAGGAAATAAACATTAGGGTTCTGTTTCTAGCCTGACCTTTTAATTCAGTTTCATAGTCATCAGTGATGATGACACTGGTTTAACAACACTGGAAGGATTAGGTATGAGTGCACAGGGCTGGTAAACATGTCTGCAGATGGATGAGAACTACTGTGGGTTGTAGATTTCTTTAACATATTTATGAGACTGATTTAATCTCCAGTCAATCTCCAGTCAATACACTAGATAAAGACACTGCTGCTGAATTTAAAACTCCAGATCAGTTCAGATAAGTTTAGTAATGACTCTGGGCTTCAGTTTTAAGTTTTATCTGAAAGTCAAATTATCAAAACAACTAAAACCAGGAGATTAAAACTGGCAAGGTGGACTGGGAAACCATAAGTAACGTAACTCCCTAAAAGAGAACTTTTGTGAATTTTCCAACGCTCAGTCCAAATTTGGCAAAGAAGCAAAAAATCGAACGGTAGTGAGGGCTGGAAGAGGAAAAGGACCCAGTGCCTTTAGAAATGATGTGCTCTGACCCCACCTAGTGGCGGCTGGAGTGATTTCTAAACACCTTGAGTCCACACTAGTGACTGAAGATTTGATTCGAGATTTTTTTCACCTGAGGTCAGCACTAGTTTGGTAATAAATTTTTACGTGCTAAAAATGTACTAAAACATGTGGATTTAGAATCTAAATTAGACAAAGCACAGACAGGAGGATGGAACACATCATCCTGTAACAAACCAGAGAAGCCTCATCACCAGCTGGCTAAAAAGATTAGCAGCTCTGAGAAAACTCAATTCTGGGTTTTTAAGACTTCAAATGCCTTTAACTTCTAAAATTAAAAATAAACAAGCACCAAAAATGTTCTTGGACAAGAATGCAAAACTAGCATGAATAATTGGGAGAAGCCATCAAAAACAAAGAAAAGAGAAAAATGACACACTGGGGACAAAAAAATAGGGAATGAAAATGGCAGAACTCAGAAGAAAATCCTGTTGTCACAGTGGACATCAAGCTAAACAGACATCAATTACAAAGAAGATCCTTAAACAGAAATATGGTGTAAGATACAGCTCATTATATTTAGACTAACTAGAGAGTCCAAGAGCCTACAATTGCAAAGGCATGGATAAACTGAAGAGGAATCAAAGAAAACGAAGATGATTAAAGAAGAAAATTCATAGTGCCTTCTAGCATGAGACCCTTCTGCTTTACTCCCATACTCCCATCTCATGATAACATGAGAAGATAGTATTTACCAAGTGCTCACTAGGGTTAGGCCCTGGGCTAAGTGCCCATTAAAGGTCCACTTCATTCACACCTTAAAACAATTCTATATGAAAAATACTATTATTCTCCTTATTTTATAGATGTGGCAACTGAGGCTTCGAGAAGTAAGTCCAAGATCACTCAGGCCACAGGTGGCAGCGGTAGGACTTTCACCCACACCAACTTACCCCTTCTACTGGGGTACCAGCTCTTGTTCCCTAAGCAATATCCTTCCTGTCCTCGAGCAGATTTTTTTCACACCTAAAAGCTCAAATCCTGAGATGGTTTCTTACCTAAGAAGGAAATATGAAAGGGGGGGTTGTGCAATGAGCTTCTTCTGCGCAGATCACCTAAAATAGGATGTTAATGCAGAGGGCCTTTGAAATCAAGTTCTTTCCTCTAATTTTTCAGACTAAGAACTAAGGCCTGGAGTGGAGGAAAGAAGAGACATGCCCAAGATCACACAGAGGAGCTCTGCCTAGAAGCCAGGGGTTGTTCAAACACCAGCTCAGGGCTCTCAATGGTTTTATACAAGTAACACCCTGACTATACACCTGGACCAGACACAGGAAAGTGCGCTGACCTCCTGAGCCCAATGCTGGCCAGGCTTGACCCAAACTGCTGCTTGGCTGGCCTTGCAGCCTGAGGACTGGCTCTAGACCTTGGTACCTCCTGAAACTTAGGCCTAGTAGTTCCCTGCTCATTCTTTGTCACAGAAGACCCTGATCCCTGGCCTCATCCTCCTAGTGCCCAGGCCTTTGGATTCAGTCTAGTTTTGTCCCAGGCCCCAACTAATTCAAGTTTAGGCAAGATACCTGGCCGAGAGTGGTTAAGATTTTTTTTATTTATTTATTTGACAGAGAGAGACACAGCGAGAGAGGGAACACAGGGGGAGTGGGAGAGGGAGAAGCAGGCTTTCCGCCAAGCAGGGAGCCCGATGTGGGGCTCAACCCCAGGACCCTGGGATCATGACCTGAGCCGAAGGCAGACGCTTAACAACTGAGCCACCCAGGCCCCTGAGAGTGGTTGTCTTCTAATCGGGCTCCTTGTTTCCAAACTCTTCCAAACCCCACTCCCACACATTTCAAATCATTCTGCATGGAGACCACTTTAAATTACTCTCCTAATAACCAACCTCAAAGCTCCCCACTGCATTTGATGAATACAAGCTCCTTAATCTGGCCTTCAAAGGCCTCCAGTATCTGTCCTGAATCTGTGAATTCAAACACATCTCTCTCTCCCTTCTCAAACCACAGGATTCCCATCCACTGCCTTTGCTCAGGCCACGTCCATTGATCCACTGACAGGAACACTCTTCCCCTTCATCTGTGGACACATCCGGGACACAAATCCCGGAGGCAGGTGTTCCCCATTCACCCCACTGCATGGTTTTTCCCTCTCTCTCTCTCTCAACAGGAACACACCCTCATTTGATATAGACTGCTAGATAGATACAGATAGCCAGACTCCTTTGCATTATCTTTTCATGTATATCCTATTTCTCTAACCAGATTATGAGCATCCTGGAAATCTGGGACCTTCCCTCTTAAACATCTTTCTGTGTGCTCTAATGCCTTAAATATTGGCTGTTCCAAACCTGAACTGCAGGGTGGACAGGGGATGGAAAAGGAGGTGGATTTCAAAGAGGTTAGATCACTAACTTTTCAAAGTACACGAAAAGGCCGCAGAATAGAGAGGTTAATCAATTGCTATTTATGTGGACACACCAAATATTAAGAGAATATCAGGCTGAATATAGGGAAGAATATTCAGAACACAAAGCTTATTAAATATGCAACCAGAAAATACTTAACTGTTGCAAAATAAGCTTCATTTTAAGCCAAAGGCAAGGAATTCCAAGTAGGATCATGGCAAGTGAAAAGGATTCACTTACGGAAAATGTCCATTTGATTCAAAGGCAAACTAGACACCGAGGCAATGCATCAGAGGTCATCAGTCACATCATCCACCAGCCAAAATTTAAGCCCACTAGCAAGTTCACAAAATGGTTTTGAAATGGTATCTTACACCAAATGCAATAAATAAAATAATGCCATAGACAAATGGCTGAGTTAGGAAGTTCTTTGTAAGATCTCTTATTTCTACTTTCTTTTTGTAGTTTACCAAGTACCAAATTTCTCTCCAGGTTTCTGTTTCTTTCCTTTTTTCTACTTGGAGCTTCCCACGTGGGTAGCATAGCTTAACAGAAAGAGAGCCAGGCTGGAAGACAGATGACCTGGGTTTGAATCTCAGCCCTATCACTTGGTAGCTATGTGGTAGTCTTGGGCACAAAGAGAGGGGAACACTTGAGCAGAGCCTAGACAGAGAATGAGAACATCTGTGCCAACAGACAAGTGAGAAAGGCATTCTATGCAAAGGCACAACAGTATGAAAAGAACTTGGTAGTTTTCAGGAAGAGCAACCAGGATAACAGACCCAGAGCAAAAAGGGAAAGTGAGGAAGTGCAGGAGAGCCTGGAAAAGGGAGCCAAATGATGAGAGGCCCTGGATTTACTTCCTTTTATGTAACAACCTGTACATGGAACTTACCCGTGTCAGATGCTAGTCTAAGTACTTTACCAATAATGACTCAGTTTTAATCCCTGTAACAACCCCTTGCAGGAAGAATTATTACACTCCCCATTTTACAGATGAGAAAACAGGCACCTGAAGAGGATTAAGGAACCTGTCTAAGGTCGCTGAGCTGGTTAGGGCAGAGCCAGGGATCAAGCTCCCAAGACCAAGCTCTCCCAAGACTCTCATAACCTCTAGGCTGTGCTGCTTCAGAGCCCAGACAGTAAACTGGAACTTGAGCTCAGACCTCTCCAACTGACTTGAAAGCCTCATTGTGAGGTCCAAATAAGCAACTGCTAGCCTCATTGCTCATTATTGAGATTCTCCCACTGCCTAACAGTCCCTGTCCTCTTCTTTCTCTTTCAGAATAGACAGTGGCTCTGCTGGGACTTTAAGCAGGCTATGTACCCTGCTGGAGCCTCCAATTCCCACTCTGAAAATGAAGCCAATGACAAGACCTCCATCCTAACTACGTCTTGATCGCTGCTAGGTCCACGTGGGTCCTCAGTAAATACCTGTTGAGTGAATAAGTGAATGAGTCTCTGTTAAGTACCGAATGAGATAGTACATTTAAAGCATTTAGCATGGTACCTGGCACACAGTAACTGTTCCTCCCTAATCCTTCCTCCTACAAAAGAGCAGACATGGGGGCCAGCAGATGGCAGCACTAGCCAGTATATGCCCTGCTTCCTTCTCCCTTCACCAGCACAACTGCATCCAGCATTCACCGGACTGCCCACGTCCTAGATCTGCAGACCCAGGCCATCAACGGGCACTGCTTAAACCCCATGGGAGAACCCAAAGATAAGGCAGAAACCATCTTTCTTCTGAAATAAGAAAAGAAGCTCCTCAGTGCCCTCATATAGAGTCCCATTACCATATACAACTAGCAATGAAAAGACCACCACTGCCCTCTGGAACTGTGCATCCTAGAAGGGAGGCATTTGCCTAAATCTTGAGGTGTCTGGGTTGTAACATCTTACTGAAAACACCAGGGTCGTTCTTTCTGTTTTCCCCTTTCAAAAGGTGCTACTTTATGTCCACTTGTATGTTGGAATGATCTGTAATATTGGTGTTTAACCCAATCATAATCCCACTTGGGTATGTGAAAACATTTGGGATGTCAATCAACAGAAGGAGGCTTTGTTTCCAATATAAGATGGTATTCGAATCTCTCACAACTCAATTTTGAGAAATTTTTCATATTTGGCTCTTCTCACCGATAGATTGAATTATTAGAGTAAAATTCCAGCCCAGATAAGAAATAACATAACCGTTTAGCCTCCTGGCAAATTACATTCAGCGCCCACTTTCTCAAAATGACAAGTATCAAATCTTTCAAGTGGAAAAATCCTCTGAAACAGCAAGCCAATTGTGCATTGCAGCAAGTAGTGCAAGGAAGAGATTTATTCCCCATCTCTGCAGCAGAACGGCCTGAACTTATTAGCATAAGGTAACAGGATTCATATGTTAACTACCACTCATGCTGAAATTGAGCCCTTGGACCACCTACCTTTAACCTCAAAAAAGTCAAGAATTCCTCAAGTACCAACTCTCCTTTTCTTCCTCTTTTTTTTTTCAAAATGCATCGCCATCTCCTTGCATTAGCACCTTTCTCAGTTAATGTACAACATAAAAACAGCAAGAAAAACTGATAGTTTCTCAGAGCTCTATCATCATAAATCAAACTATTACTTTTTTAACAGATTATTTGAACATACTCGTTTACAAACAGGCATTTACACTGAAAAGTCAATGAAATGCAACGGCTTGACAAATCACAACAGGGCAGTAACCATGGTGACCTGAGCCTCCTACTTTAGGCCAACTATAGCTCCTTCTAGTTCTTCCTTTCTGCCTGGCACTATGTATTCCATGAATCCTTATAAAACCTTGCAGGGCCAAATAAATAAGTAAATTAAAAAAATAAATAAAACCTTACAGGGTATTATTAGTTCCGTTTTACTGATGTGGAAACTGAGGTCCGAAGAACTTAGGTATCTTATCCAAGCCAGAAGTAAAGTTAGCTGGAATTCAAGCCCAGGTCTATTTTATTTCAAAGCCTATGCACTTTCTACTAATGCTTTGCTACTCAAAGTGGGGTCCCTGAACCAGCAGCACTGACATCATTTGAGATTTGAGAATGTTAGAAAACATAGAAAAACAGAAGCAGAATTCTCATTTGATCAAGATCCTAGGTCATTTACCGACACATTGAAGTTTGACAGACTCTATGCTATACCATTCTGCCTCTCTGAATATCACTACTCTTATCTTCTTCTATAAATCAGGTTCTCAATACGGTGGCAGGGAGAGGGGGAGAAGGAAGGGTGCTTCCCCCCCAGGGACACTTGACAACGTCTGAAGACATTTTTGGTTGTCTCAACTGGGAAGGTGGGGAGGTGCTACTGGCATCTAATGGATAGAGTCCAGAGATGCCTCTAAACATCCTACAATAGGCCGGCCAGCCCCCACCCTAACAAAGAATTATCCAGCCAAAATGTCAATAGTGCCAAGGTTGAGAAACCCTGCTATAGCTGATTATATTGTACATCTTCTTTAGGTCTGGGGTCTGTTTAAAGAAAAAAGAAGAGATTTTCATGGTAGAATTGTGGCTGAAGAAATCTCATACAAAATCCCTCTACGTACCAGTCAGTCTCTCATAATCTCTCACAACATTTACCAAATAGAAAAACTTAGATCAGGGCGGGCACCTGGCTGGCTCAGTCTTGATCTCAGGGTTATGAGTTTGAGCCCCACATTGGGTATAGAGATTACCTTAAGAATAAATACATACATACATACATACATACATAACTTTGATAGGGGATCAGCAAACTACGGCCCACAATACAAACCTAATTCACCCCCTATTATTGTGCAATCTGAGAGAGTAATTTTTCCATTTTTAAATGTAAATTTTAAGTTTTTTATTTTTTAATTTTTTTTCAAGATTTTATTTGAGAAAGAGCGAGAGAGAGAGAGAAAAAGAGAGACAGCACAAGCATGGGGAGCAGGCAGAGGGAGAGGGAGAAGCAGACTCCCAGCTGAGCAGGGAGCCCAACTTGGGGCTGGATCCCAGGACCCTGGGATCATGATCTGGGCCAAAGGCAGATGCTTAACCGACTGAGCCATCCAGGCGCCCCTTAAATATCAATTTTTAAATAACATTTCATCACTTCTAAAAATTGTATGACATTCAAATTTCAATGTTCACAGTTTTATTGGAACAAAGTCATGTCTTTTGTTCCCATTTCATCAAAGGCTGCATCTTCCTTAACATAGCCTGAGATATAATTCACATACCTTAAAATTCACCTATTTAAAGTGCACAATTCGGGGCACCTGGGTCACTCAGTCAGTTAGGTGTCTGCCTTCAGCTCAGGTCATGATCCCAGGGTCCTGGGATAGAGCCCCACATCAGGCTCCCTGCTCAGTGGGGAGTCTGCTTCTCCCTCTCCCTCTGCCTCTCCCCCTGCTCATGCTCTATCTGTTTCAAATGAATAAATAAAATCTTTTAAAAAGATTTTATTTTTAGATAATCTCTATATCCAACATGGACCTTGAACTCACAACCCCAAGATCAAGAGTCAAATGCTCCACTGACTGAGCCAGCGGGTGCCACCCCTCCTTTATTTTTTTCAAGATTTTATATTTTGAAGTAATTTTAAATTTACTGAAAAGTTGCAAACACAGGATATATTTCTTTTTATTTCTTCCTTTCCAATATGAGCGCCTTTTATTTCATTTTCTTGCCTAATTGTCCTGGCTAGAACTTCTAGCACATTGTTAAGTAGAAGGGGCAAGATAGGGGCACCTGGATGGCTCAGTCGGTTAAGCATCTGCCTTTGGCTCAGGTTGAGATCCCAGGGTTCTGGGATCGAGTCCCACAGTCCCATGTTGGGCTCCCTGCTCAGCAGGGAGTCTGCTTCTCCCTATGCCCCCCGCCCAGCTCGTGCTCTTTCTCTCTCGCTCTCTCTCAAATAAATAAAATTTTTTAAAAATAAGTATTTTGCTTCCATATTTTTTTAAGTAATCTCTATACCCAGTGTGGGTCTGGAACTCACAACTCTGAGATCAAGAGTCACATGACCTACCAACTGAGCCAGCCAGGCACCCTGTTTTGCTTCCATATTCATAAGAGATCTTAGTCTCTAGTTTTCTTGTGATAGTTTTGTTTGGTTGTGGTATCAGGGTAATGCCAGCCTCATAAAATGAGTTGGGAAGTGTTCCTTCCTCTCCTATTCTTTTGGAAGATTATGTGAAGAATTAGTATTAATTGTTTTTGAAATGTTTAGTAGAATTCAGTAGTAAAGCCATTTGGGCCTCTGGTATGTAGAGCCTAGACATTTCTTTGAGGGTATTTTTATTACTGATTTAATCTCTTTACTGGTTATAGGTCTGTTCAGATTGTCTGTTTCTTCTTGAGTCAATTTTGGTAGTTGGTGTCTTTCCAGGAATTTGTCCATCTCATTTAATTTATCTAATTATTTGGTGTACAACTGTCATTTTACTTTTTTCCATGTGCTTCATGTCTTTTTTGTTTCTCCATTCCTCCTTTACTACTTGTTTTTACATTAGGTGAATATTTTCTAATGAAGCATTTACATTTATTTAATGATTTCTTCATCATACTTTTTAAGTGTTTTGGGGAATTTTTTTAGTGGTTGCTCTAGGGTTTACCAGATAATCGTATCAGAATTAGCTTCAGATTTACACTAGCTTAATTCCAGTGATACATACACCCTATGTATCTATATAGAGATCCTATATCTATATATACCCACATATCCTTTCCCCTTCCACCTTTTTTGTAGACTATTTTATATATATATATCAAAATTATATATATACTATATACATATATATTAAAATTACAAACCCAACAATACATTGTTGTTATTACTTTACCACCTGTGGTCATTTCCTCAGCCCATTACAGCTTTGCTTCCATCCACCTCCTTTGTGCTGTTATTGGCAAGTATACTACACATATATTACGTTTGTATGTTATAGGCCCAACACTACATTATATACGTTATTTTATACAATTGCTTTTTAAATCAGTTATAAGAAGAGAAAAATACTCATTTCTGTCTTTTATAATTGTATAATTACCTTTCCCAGTGCTCTTTTTTTTTTTTTCATGTAGATTTGATTACTGTCTGAGGCCATTTGCTTTTGGCCTGAAGAACTTTCTTTAGTATTTCTTGTAAGGCAGGTCTTTGAACAACATCTCCAATTTGCATGTACCTGGGAAAGTCTTTATTTCACCTTCATATTTGAAATAGCCACTTTGAAATACCCAGCTGTGCTGGATACAGGATTCTTAATTGACAAGTTTTTTCTTTGAGCACTTAGTATGTTATCCCACAGCCTCTGGCCTTCACAGTTTCTGCAGAGAAGACAGCTGTTCATCTTATTGGAGTTTCCTTGTATAAGTCCTTTTTCTCTTGCAGCTTTCAAGATTTTCTCCTTGTCTTCGACTTTCAGCATTTTTACTGTTTCTATTTGTGGATCTCTTTGTATTTATCCTCCTTGAAGTTTATTGAGCTTCCTGAATATCCAGGCTATTGTTTTTCAACAAATCCAGAAAGTTTCAGCTACTATTTTTTTTTTTAAAGATTTTATTTATTTATTTGAGAAAGAGAATGAGAGAGAGAGCACATGAGAGGGGGGAGGGTCAGAGGGAGAAGTAGACTCCCTGCCGAGCAGGGAGCCCGATGCGGGACTCGATCCCAGGACTCCAGGATCATGACCTAAGCCAAAGGCAGTCGCTTAACCAACTGAGCCACCCAGGCACCCTCAGCTACTATTTTTTTTAAATATTTTTTCTCTCTCCTCTCCTGGTATTCCCATTACACCTGTACACTTAATGATTTCCCATATTTTTCTGAGGCTCTGTACATTTTTCTTCATTGTTTTTTTCTTTCTATTCTTCGGCTTGCATCATTTCTATTATTCTATCTTCAAGCAGGCTAATTCTTTCTTCTGCCGGTTTGAATCTACTGAGCCGCTCTAGTGAATTTATTTCAGTTATGGTACTTTCCAATTCCAGGATTTTCATTCTGTTCTTTTCTATAATTCCTATCTCTTTACTGATCTTCTCTACTTGATGTGAAAATATTATACCTTAATCCTTTTTTTTTAAGATTATTTATTTATTTATTTATTTGAGAGAGAGAATGAAAGACAGAGAGCACGAGAGGGAAGAGGATCAGAGGGAGAAGCAGACCCCCCACCAAGCAGGGAGCCCGATGTGGGACTCGATCCCGGGACTCCAGGATCATGACCTGAGCCGAAGGCAGTCACTTAACCAACTGAGCCACCCAGGCGCCCCTATACCTTCATTCTTTAATCATGTTTTCCTTTAGTTCTGTGAACGTATTTGTAATGGCTATTTGAAACCTTTTCTGCTAAATCTGACATCTGGTCGCTCTCACAGGCAATTTCTACTGCTAGCCTTTTTTCCATCGGATGGGTCATTTCCCTGTTTCTTTACATGCCTCATAATTTTTTTTTTTTAAGATTTTATTTATTTATTTGACAGAGAGAGAGACAGTGAGAGAGGGAACACAAGAAGGGGGAGTGGGAAAGGGAGAAGCAGGCTTCCTGCTGAGCAGGGAGCCCGATGTGGGGCTCGATCCCAGGACCCTGGGATCATGATCTGAGCCGAAGGCAGATGCTTAACAACTGAGCCACCCAGGCACCCCACATGCCTCATAATTTTTTGCTGGAAACTGGACATTTCTGGTAATACATTATCTAAATAATATAGATACCGGATTGGTTCTCCCCACCCCAGCCCAGGGCTTGTTATTGGTATTTGCTTGTTTATTTAGTGATGGGCTGGAATGTTTTAGCGAAATCTATTTCCTTCACACAGTGTTAAGGCCTATGATGTTGTTCCTCAGAGAGGCACAAATTTGGTTATGGCCACAGTCATCCTGGAGTGACAGTGGTTTTAGTAGGAGGGCTCTTTCTCTTCCCCTGATCACACCCAGCTGTTAAACTCCATTAACTGTGTTTTACTGTTCTATTATTTTCAACCATGCCTGGGGCATAACGTGCTCTACAAAATAATCCAATCAAAGGTGGCTCTTTTGAGGGAACAGTTTATTCAATCCCATGAGGGCTCTTCCCAGCCGTCTTTATCTTTGATTCTCTCCTGCCAACTAGCTGGCCTACAATTTAGGCTGTATCTTCATTAAATTCATAATCTCCTCCCAATTGCCCTTCACCAAATCCTCCAGTTTTTAAAAGTTCCCTTAGGCATAAACTTCACATTTTGTTGCAAATGAATTAACTGCCTTTGGGAAGAGAGCAGGAGCTACAGATTTTAAAGCTGCCTTCTCCCTCCAGGTAAAATCTCTGAGTCCTTGATGGAAGGGGGGGCGGGGGGGGCGGGCAGGGGACACCAGCCTGGGATTTTCTGTTTGCCTCCTCTGGCATGGAACCACCATTACATAAGCTGTGTCTGGGACGAGAGCAACCAGGGCCCCAGTAGTCTCAGTGTGCCATACCCAAGGCACAGCTCCCATTTTGTGAGTAGGAGCTGGATAGAAGAAGGAAGACTCAGTATTTCAACTATACACACCTGGGACTGTCTCAGCAACAAGTAGGCTTGAGACAGGATAAGAAACACTGACGTCCTGCTCCTCCTGGGAAGAAAGTAGTCTGACAGGGAGCTAGGGGTAGAGGGAGCCCTGTGTTCTGGCTTGCAGCAGTCTGGAGTGGAATCTCCACTTGGGGGAGTTGGAAGTGGGGAGGGAGGTAGTAGCCTTAATTCAAATACTATAGACTTGTCTTTCTTAGCAAATTTTCACAGATTTTCTTGAATGGATGTTTATTCATTTGATGAATGTTTGCCCTTGGGACCATTTCCAGAGGGTTTAAATAGTTAAGAGTTTTTTGGGCGCCTGGGTGGCTCAGATGGTTGGGCGTCTGCCTTCGGCTCGGGTCGTGATCCCGGGGTCCTGGGATCGAGTCCCGCATCGGGCTCTCTGCTCCTTGGGAGCCTGCTTCTCCCTCTGCCTCTCTCTCTGTGTCTCTCATGAATAAATAAAAAAAATCTTTAAAAAAAAAAAATAGTTAAGAGTTTTTTGAAGTAATTTTCACCAGCCTTACAGGCGAGCACAGTCAATGACACTCCTCACGCTGTCATGCTGGCAGTGAATCCTAAGGCTGCTTTTGTGCTATAATAGTTGAGCTGAAGAGCTAAGTGGTTGTAACAGAGATCCTATGGCCTGCAAAGCTGAAAATATTTACTATGTGGCCCTTTACAGAAAAAGTTTGTCAACCCCTGACTTAGGTCACTGCTCCCAATGCTGCTGTTTCACAGACCACACTTTGGACTAGCAAGGACTTAAATTACTTGAGAGGCAGTACTATTTTGGCTAAAAGCTTGACTTAAAACCCCACTTTGCCACTTACTTGATATATGGTTTGGGGTACCTACCTCACTGGGTAGTTGTGAGAATTAAATGCATGAGCGTCTGACACTTAGAATATATTCAACAATAATAACTGTTATCATCATGATGTAAACTGCATGAAAAGTAAGTATTAGTACTAACTCTTTCTTTAAAGGCTTTTCTTCCAGAAAATGAAAGCTTTTGGAAAAGGGAAGGAAGTATAGCCTTTCCAATATACAAGATGCAACTTTTAATACCTGGGGCACATAATACTATCTAATAAAGAAGAAAAAAAAAAGCCTATAGAGCCTGACACTGAAAACCAGAATTCGCCACCACGGATGCTTCCAGCCTTTTGCAGTAACAATGAATGAAAACCTTCAGGAAGTGCTTCCAAACCCAAAAGCCCTATGAAGAAAGGGCAGCAATTATCTTTAACATGAGGATTTGGGCCTAGATGGCTCCTTCCGGTTCTGGTCGGCTCTGTCTATACTCAGGGACGGTAGAAGCTGAATCCCTCAAGCTTCCACCTCGACTGTCACCGCGGCAGGGGCGCCCCAGTTGGTGCCCGACCCACAGCAGGACCCGGAGAGCGGGGATTCCGCCGGATTCCGCCCGGCTCCCCCTTGCCACAGCCCGTCGGGGCTGCCAGCCGGTTACCTCGCAGTTGAACTCCATCTCGGCGTCCATGGTGACGATCCGCACGGTGAACGTCTTGGGCTGCTTCCTCTTGAGCGAGCTGAAGCTCATACGGGAAGCGATGGCCCCGGCCATGGCGCGGGGCTCAGGCCCGGGACCCTCGCGCCCCGAGGCCTGCGCTCCGGACCTGTTAGCCCCCCTGGAGGAGCCGCACAGGCCTCAGGGCCACCATGGTAGCCAACTGGCCGGCCTGGGAGCTCTCTGGTCGGCGCAGGCCCCCAGCGGCCAGCATGGACCGTGAGGACCCAGCCCCGGGAGCGTAAAGGGGAGTTGGGGGACGGGCCCTTACGGCCACCGGGACGAAACACTAGCCAGGACCGACGGGGTGGGCTCGGCCCGGTGCTCAGGGACTCGGGCCGGGGACGCTGGGGACGCCGGGGACGCCCCGGGACGGGGCCCCTCGACGGCAGCGGCCCAGCCCCCGCGCGCCTCTCAGCGGCCGATGGAGGTCTCGGGGCCGCGCTGCGGCCAGGCGCGCACGTGCGCGCGTGGCTGTCACCGTCCTCTCTCCGCGCGCCCGCGGGAATCGTCCCCTCCCCACAGACCCCGGCCTGCTCCCCGCCCCGCCCTCAGGCCCCCAGATCATCACACACCGCGCAACCGAACCGGCGGCTGCCGCCCGGACTCTGCCATTGGCTAAGAACCCCTAGGGAGGCGGGACTTTTCCCTCCCCCCGCCCTACTTCAGAAAGACACCACCAATTGGAAGTTCCGCTGTGATTGGAGGCGCGGGCCTGGGCTCGGCGTTGAGTGGCCAAAGCGGCAGTCACTCCGAACGCTTTTGTTCGCATGGAGTACGCCTACTCTAGCAAGACTGGTTGAGGAATCGGAACCCGGCGCTCCTTCTCCGGGGAACCACCTAGAGGCTGGTCCCCAGTTGCGGGTGGGTCAGTGGGGGACTGAGCTTCGGGCCAAATACGCGCCGAGGTGTGGCGCCCCAGGTGTTCGGACACCCGGCGGATAATCCTCCTTGACACTTAATTGCATATACTAACCTCTGTGTTTCTCAAACTTTTAAATCATGTGGAGGCTGCTTAGGTGGCCGGCGCTCTCCTCCAGATCCTTCTGCTTCTCTTGGGGAGAAATTGTATTATTACCAAGGAAGGATAATAATTGTACCTACCTCGTGGGGTTGTTGAGGAATTTAAGGAAGTTAATACATATAAAGCTTTAGAACGGTGGCTGGCACATACTAAATTGAATCCTATGAAATTGCTGTTTTTGTAGGTAAAAAATGGTCGAAAAATGAAAGCTTTTCTCATTTTGTACTCTGACTTCCATTTTCAAACCATATATGTTTTTTCTTTATTTTTTAAGTGTCATCAAGCTATAGTGGATGTGTTGTGAGGTGGGGGAGTATATAGCTTTCTGTATTTAAAAAATAAATCCTACTTTTAAATAACTCTTAATGGTTGAGTAGAGACAATTTCCTCTGTTTTGACTGAAGAGTAAGCAGTCCATAAGTGTTAACCATCGTTAGCATCACCTCCCCTGCAGATGGGAAAAATGAGAAGCTCAGCAGGAGAGAGCCACGCTCTCTATTACGTAGATAGCGAGAAGCAAAGATGGGACTCAAAACACAGATTTATCCCATCCAGAGCTTGCTGGCATTACCATTTCACTGCCCTGCTTCCCTAAGTGTGGCTGCCAAGTTGCTCCCTGTGTAGCCCTCCCAAACCACGAACTGTCATTCTGGAGCACTCAGCAGACACGGTTGCTGTAACTATACCATAGTATAAATCTAGATCTCCACAGGCCCCTGTGGTGCCATGAATCACCAGCATATGCTGGCCCACCCAGCAAAGCTGCTGTGGGGGAACTTTAGATCCTGTCTACTGACTGCTAGCAAATTCTCCCCACCAAAATGATTGTTCAGGGTAGTGTGGGCTTGGAGTGAGAATGTCTTCATTTTAATTGCTTCAGTTCTTCCCTGTAGGTGGGAGAATCAGGGTGGATTCTCCTAAGGGCCCCCCACAGGGACAACAAATCGGGGCTTTAAACCAGGGCCAGGACTTCTGACAAAAAATAAGTGATTCTGGGATCCTACTGAGGAGTAGAAAAGGCTGTAGATCAGACAGCGGGGGTAAAAATGACATTGATGGCCAGTAATAGCTCCTTTTTATGGAAGGCTTACTAGGTGCTAGGCACTGGGCTAATTGGCCAAAGATGCCAAATTTAAACATTCTTGGGGAGACACACACGTAGATATATGGGTCTGGATCTCAGAAGGGAGGCCTGGACGAGGACTAAAAATAGATGTAATGGAATATTATGCTGGCATTAAAAGTGCCATTCATAAAAAACAAACACAAATGATAATAGTACCTACCAGATAAGGGCTTGAGAAGGAATAATTCAAGCAGAGCTCATTAAGAAAGATCTGGGGGTTCCTGACTGGCTCAGTCAGCAGAGCATGCAACTCTTTTTTTTTTTTAAGATTTTATTTATTTGAGAGAGGAGAGAGAGCACAAGTGAGGTGAGGGGCAAAGGGAGAAGCAGACTCCCCGCTGAGCAGGGAGCCTGATGCGAGGCAGATCCTGGGACTCCAGGGTCATGACTTGAGCTGATGGCAGGTGCTTAACCAACCAAGCCACCCAGGCGCCCTGAGCATATAACTCTTGATCTTGGGGTTGTGAGTTTGAACCCCACATTGGGAGGTAGAGTGTACTTAAAAATATATATGTTTTTTTTTTTTTAAATAATTAAGGGGCCCCTGGCTGGCTCAGTGGGTGGAGCATGTGACTTTTGATCTCGGGGTCATGAGTTCAAGCCCCAAGTTGGGGTTAGAAATTACATTAAAAAATATCAAAAAAAAAGAGAAAGTTCTGGACACACAGACACCAGTTAGTAAATACTTGTTGAATGAAGAAATAAAGGACACGAGGAAATACTGAATGGTCTCACCTATGGAAACGGTATGAATAGCTACAATATATTATGTGCTTACCATATAAGGTACTCTGCAAAGGGCTTTGCATGCTTTATTTCTTTTGATCTTTATCAAAACCCTACTTGGTAGGTACTATATCCCCAGTTTACACATGAGGAAACTGGCTAAGGCTGAAAGAAGGTAATTTACCCAAGATCATAACCAGAAGAGATGAAATTTGCATCCAGCATGTTTTTTATCTAGATTTCACCTTAGTTACATTTTGTTCCTCCATTCTTCCTGAAGATCAGTGGCTCTCAAAGTGAGGTCCATTCCCTCCAGGAGACATTTGGCAATATCCAAAGATTTTTTTTGGTTATCACAAATAGGGGATGTTCCTGTACTCCATGGAAAGGCTGAGGATGCTGTTAAACATCTCACAATGCACAAGACAACCTCCCACAACAAAGAATTATGCAGCCTAAAGTATCAATAGTGCACAGCTAAAGAAATCCTTCTTAGAGCAATTATTCTTTTTTTTTTAAGGATTTATTTATTTATTTGAAAGAGAGAGAGAGAGTACAAGCGGGAAGGGTAGAGGAAGAGGGAGAATCTCAAGCAGATTCCATGCTCAGCTAACCCTAAGATCACGGCCTGAGCTGAAACCAAGAGTGGGTGCTTAACTGACTATGCCACCAAGGTGCCCCTAGGGCAATGATTCTTTAACTGCTTTTGTGGATTTTTTTTTTTTAAGTCAAAAACACTCTATCAAGAATCTGATGAAACCAGTGGACTTTCTCCACAAAGGAATACACACACATACACATGCACAAAATTTTAGAAGGTTCATGAAAAGACTCCTCCAAAGCATATGGTAAGCCCCAGATTAAATCAGCTCATCACCAAGACTGAATCAACTCATACCAGATACTGCATGTGAATGCTAGATTATAACCTGTCTGCCAAAAATTGGACTTTGTTGTTTCTGGAACTACTTTTACTGTGTTTGGCATGAAGCCAGTGTCCTGCACAAGGGTGTTATAAGAAACAGCCCTGTGGAACTCTGTCTTTAGTAGAGATTTAGCTGACAGAGATACACACAGCATCCTTTCTATGAAGACTCACAAGAGAAATACCTCTTAACTCTAGCATTTATATTTCTCATGGGAGACTGGTTTGCTTTTTATTTTTTTAATAACGTTCATTGTGTTTTCCTTATCTCATAAGTAATCCTATGCGTTACAAAAAAGAAATAGAAAGTGCAGATAAGCAGTGTGGTGGGCATAATTCTAAAATGTCCCCCATGGGTAGCTCAGTCATTAAGTGTCTGCCTTCAGCTCAGGTCATGATCTCAGGACCCTGGGGCTGAGCCCGGAGTCAGGCTCCCTGCTCAGTGGGCAGTCTGCTTCTCCCTCTCCCTCTGCCCCTCCCCCTGTTCATGCTCTCTCTAGCTCTCTCAAATAAATAAATAAAATCTTTTAAAAAAATTAAAAATTTTTTTTAAAAGTAAAAAATAAAATGTCCCCCATTGATCTACAGACTTGTACAATCCTCCCCCTTGGCCATGGTCAAGACCAATGGATATGATGGGATATTATTCCTGTGATTATGTTGCTTTATACGGCAAAGGGGATTTTCGCAGATGAAACGCCTTAATCAGTTGTGTTCATCAAAAGAGAGATTATCCCAGGAGGATACAGAACTAATCAGGTGAACTCTTTTTTTTTTGTTTTTAATTCCAGTATAGTTAACATATAGTGTTATATTAGTTTCAGGTGTACAATATAGTGCCAGGTGAACTCTTTTTTTTATTCAAAAGAGAGAAAACGGAGAGGGGAGGGTGGGTGGGCAGATGGAGAGGGACAAGTAGACTGTGCACTGAGCACAGAGCCCGATGAGGGTCTCCATGCGGAGCTCAATTCCATGATCCTGAGATTATGACCTGAGCCGAAATTAAGAGTTGGACACTTAACTGACTTAGCCACTCAGGCGCCCCTCAGGTGGACTCTTAAAAGGAGATTTAGGGGGGCACCTGGGTGGCTCAGTCGTTAGGCGTCTGCCTTCGGCTCAGGTCATGGTCCCAGGGTCCTGGGATGGAGCCCCGCATCGGGCTCCTTGCTCGTCGGGAAGCCTCCTTCTCCCTTTCCCACTCCCCCTGCTTGTGTTCCCTCTCTCACTGTGTCTCTGTCAAATGAATGGATAAAATCTTAAAAAAAAAAAAAAAAAAAAAAAAAAGGAGATTTAGGGTTCAAAGATAAAGGAAGTCTGAGATATGAGTTCCTCTTGACCTGGAAAAAAGCAAACATCCATGCTGTGAGCTGCTTATAGGACCTCATAGCAAGGAACTCTGGGTGGCCTCAGGGAGTGGAGAGTGGTCCCATCTGACAGGTAGCAAGAAAACAAGGACTTCAGTCCCACAACCACAAGGAGCTTAGTTCTGCCAACAACCGAGTAAGCTAGGAAGAAGGATCCTGAGCTCCAGGGGAGAACCATGGAATGGCTGACAATTTGATTGCAGCCTTGTGAAACCCTGCACAGAAGATCACGCCAAGCCATGCCTGGATTCCAGACCCATGAACACTGTCAGATAAAAAATGTAATTACCACTAAATGTGTGGTAATTTGTAAATACAGCAGTAGAAAATTGATATGGGCAGAGAGAAACAAACAAAATTTAATGAAATGTTTTATTTCAAAATAAAAAAATAGGGGCACCTGGGTGGCTCAGTCGGTTAAGTGGCTACCTTCGGCTCAGGTCATGATCCCAGGGTCCTGGGATCGAGCCCCACATCTGGCTCCCTGCTTGGCGGAGAGCCTGCTTCTCCCTCTCCCTCTGTCTGCCACTCTGTCTACTTGTGCTCTCTATCTCTGTTAAATAAATTAAAATATTTTAAAAAATAAAAATTAAAAAATAGGGGCACCGGGGTGGCTCTGTCATTAAGTGTCTGCCTTCGGCTCAGGTCATGATCCCAGGGTCCTGGAATCAAGCCCCGCATCGGGCTCCCTGCTCAGCGGGAAGCCTGCTTCTCCCTCTTCCACTCCCCCTGCTGTGTTCCCTCTCTCACTGTGTCTCTCTCTGTCAAGTGGATAAATAAAATCTTAAAACACACACACACACACACACACGAAGAATGGAGATTTAAATAAAATATTTTTTTAATAAAATAAATAATTTAATATTTTTTTTAAAAAGAAACTGAGCAAACTAAGAGGTTCTGGCCTTTCTTGGTCACCTGGCCCAGGTGATCTGGGACCTAAGACTTCTGAGGCCATGGCCAGGAATCAGTGTTCCAAGGTGCCATCCTGAGGCACTGAACCTGAAGGCAGGCAGCCTGCAGGGAACAACTCCTATCTGAAATAACAGCGGGAAAGGAATAGAGAACAGCTTAGGAAATCATTAGTACTCGTCCTGCTCTCTTTGGGCCTGGAACTGAAGATCTTTGGATTTTCCCAGGATGTCCCTTGTGCTGTTAGAGAGGCAGGCAGACCTGAGTTGGAATTTCTACTTTTCTGTGACCTTGGGCAACTTAGCTTCTCTGAGCTTCAGTTACCTCATCTGTAAAAATGGGCATTAATAATAAATGCTTTGGGGCGCCTGGGTGGCTCAGTCCTTAAGCATCTGCCTTCGGCTCAGGTCATGATCCCGGAGTCCTGGGATCAAGCCCCACATCAGGCTCTCTGCTCTGCAGGAAGCCTGCTTCTGCCTCTCCCACTCCCCCTGCTGGTGTTCCCTGCTTGTGTTCCCTCTCTCGCTGTGTCTCTGTCAAATAAATAAATAAAATCTTTAAAATAAATAAATAAATAAATGCTTTGACGTGTTTAAGAGCCCTTTTAAAAATAAGAATTGATATTTATTGAGCACCCTTTATGTCTAACGTGCTGTGTGGCCTTGAAAAGGTTTTTTATCATCTCTGGACCTCCATTTTATCATCACTTAAAATGGAAGAATAGAAAATGGTATTGCAAGTAGCAAAACCTCAAAGCACACATTTATTGCACTTCTACTGAGTGATCATTTCTGTACCCATGCATTCTCATTGAGTTCTCATGGTTAAATAGGTTATTATGCCCATGAGACAGTTAAGACAACTGAAGTACCCAAAGCTAACTTATTGGCCAAAGTCACACAGCCTAACAGAGAGACCAGCCAGGTTTCTAGCTCTGGGCCCATAGTCTTCCAATGATAGCGTATTGCCGGTAGCAAACATGCCTTTGTCTACAGCAGGTACTGACAAATGACTGTTTTCTGGCCTAAAATTTATAATCTTGCTTAACTGGCCTTTGATGCTGTTTCTGTGTTCCTCACTGCAGTAGATACTTTTGAATCTCAAGCTAACAGTATGTATTAGCTTCCTAGAGCTGCTGTAACAAAATAACACAAACCAGGTGGCTTGGAACAACAGAAATGTATTGTCTCACAGCTCTGGAGGCTAGAAGTCCAAGATCCAGAAGTCAGCAGGGCCCAGCTCCCTCTGAAACCTGGAGGGGAGGCTCCTTTTTTGCCTCTTCCAGCTCCCAGTGTCCCCAGATGTTCACTGGCTGGTGGCGACATCACTCCAGCCTGTACACAGCCTCTCCTTGCACATCGTCTTCTCTCTGTGCATGCCTGTCCTGTGCCAGATTTCCCTTTTCTATGCGACACTGGTCTTGTTGGATTGGGACCCACCCTAATGACCTCATTTTAACCTGATTACCCCTGTAAAGACCTTATTTCCAAATAAGGTCACATTCTGAGGGACTGGGATTGGGATTTCAGTATCTCCTATGTAGGGGACAAGAATGGGCAAAACACTTCTGTTTCTTCTTTACTGTCATACTCTCTATGCTTCTGACACTGTATCTGGGGCTTTTTCACACCAAACAATTCTCTGGGACACCAGCTGGATAGCCTACAATTCAATTCAATTCAATTCTGACACTAACTAGAGTTAGTGCAGACCCTACAGGTTAAGGACACAGTCCCATGAGACTACTCCTCCTTCAGACACCAATCATAAGTCCTGGTTGTCATCTGTACTTCTAACTTACTGGCTACAAATTGGGGTTCCTGTGACCCCCTCCTTAGACTTGGTAACTTGTTAGAATGGCTTGCAGAATTCAGAGGAACACTTGGGCTGTTTTATTATATAATAAAGGATACAGATGAACAGCAAAATGAAGAGGAATATAGGACAAAGTCAGGAAGGATCCAGGGAGCAAGAATTTCTGCTTCCATAGAGTTGGGGATACACCACTTTCCAAACATATGGATATGTTCACCAAAGTGGAAGCTCTCCGAACCCACTACTTTTGGAATTTTTATGGCAGCTTCATCTTGTAAGTAGGCATGATTGCTCATTAAGTCAACCGCCAGTCCCTCTCCCCTTCCAGGAGGAAGGGGTTTGGGGCTCAAAGTTCCAAGCTTCTAATGATGGCTTCATCTTTCTGATGACCCACCCCATCCAGGATCCCACAAAAGGCATTGCCTCATTAGAACAAAAGAAGTTCCTATCACCCTGGAAATTCCCAGGGATTTAAAGAGCTCTGCGTCAGGAACCAGGGTCAAAGGCCAAATATTTGAACAAAAGGTGCTGGTAGCACTCTTATCACTTAGGAAATAACACGGGTTCTAGGAGCTTTGTGCCAGGAACAGATGAAATATATACTTTTCTATAACTTCACAGGACACAATTCAACCCGTAAGAATTCCCTTCCAAGAGCAGGCTCGAGGAGCATCATTTATGCCAGTATAGCCAGGGAGGTCCAGGAAAGTCACATTTTTCAGGAAGGATGCCTTCTATAAACTTCACATGATTCAAAACTTCATATTCCAAGACCAGTTTTCCCCCAGGAATGAATGTAAAGTAGGTGATGGAATGGGCTTGCACAGCTCATAAATCTACAACCGTCTTACTGTATTTTTGCTTTTGATGCTGCTTTGTATCTTTGCAGCATTACCTTTACCTGTGGGGACTCTTCTACATTAACAGCACCACCTCTCGAGGAGGTGATTCAGTCTTCTTTGTACTGTTTTATCACATCCGGTATCTACTCCAAAGGTATTGATTTGGGGTGTGTTTTTCAGCACTAGTATCTCTACTTGGTAAATGTTTGAATGATGTTGTTATAGCTTTTTAAAGTGGTTTGTAATGACAGTTAATGTCAAAATAACAGCTTAATGGGCACAAAAAGCAGTTGCTAGGGTCCAAAGCACATTAACAACAGTGTGATTTGCTCCATAATGATGCAGAAGGTGGTTATTTGCTTTCCCCACTGAAGTGGTGCCACCGTGTGGCAGTAGCATAAACAGTTTTGTTTGTTTGTTTGTTTTTTAAGATTTTATTTATTTATTTGAGAGAGAGAGTGAGAGAGAGAAAGAGCATAAGAGGGGGGAGCGGGAGAGGAAGAAGCAGACTCCCTGCTGAGCAGGGAGCCCGATGCGGGACTCGATCCCGGGACTCCAGGATCATGACCTGAGCCGAAGGCAGTCACCTAACCAACTGAGCCACCCAGGCACCCGCATAAACAGTTTTTCATTCATTCTATCCCCGGTGGCTTTGAAGTTGTTCAACACCTAAGGAGTAAAAATGTTTTCTTTTTCTGGCATTTGTGTGAATTCCAGTTTACACATGGAGTGGCATTTTGTTAACATTTTTGTGTACTGTGTCAGAGTCACATAATTCATATCTGCAGATGATGCCTACTACAGAATGGCTGGAACTTGGCAGTGTGGCTCGTGCCCTAGCTGAAACATAAAAGCTTTCTTGTCCCTGTCCCTCTTGTTTGGGGTCTCAAGGAGCTAGGGGATGCATTTCTCAGAGAGGAGTTGGGCCTGAGCATAAAAGCCCATCAATAAGGAACAGGCGACACTGTCACAGCTGGGTAATTTGTCTCTTTGCTCTTCTGCAGCCCATTTGGTGATGATATATTTGTCCCAGAGAATAGGTGATGGCAGGTTTGTTCATATTTTACACTTATGAACCTGCCTGTTCCTCTCCACCCGGCTCTGCCCATTTGTCTTTGTCCCTGGCTCCTCTCATTTCATTTCACAAATTGGGCAGCAGGCCTTGGCCATGAGTTATGAAGGTGGATGCTGTGCAGGCAACTTTGGGAAAGGAGAAGAGATGGGTCAGCTCTCTGCAGAAAGGGGAGGGATGGACAGTCTGGGAGAAAGAGCGGTCACAGACTCAGTGGTGGGCAGGAAGGGAGCTCAGAGAGGAAGGGGAGGGAGAGATCTTCGGACAGAAGACAATGATGCTGGGGAGGCCTGCTCACAGAAGATGGTTTGGAATGCTAAGTCCAATCCCAATAATTAAGCTGGGCCTAGTACAAAACCTAATCATGGTAGCCGTCCTCCCAGGTGGCCCCCATGACTCTCGAATCTTGGTATTTACACCCTTGCAAAGCCCCCTCCCACGCTGAGCAGGGCTGACATGCATAACCCATGGGACATGCAGAAATGACAAAGTGTGACTTCCAAGGTCACAAGAGTCCTTGAAGTTTCCACTTTACTCTCCCTTGGATCACTTGGTTTGGGGGAAGCCCGCTGCTATGTGGTAAAGACACCCAAGCAATGCCTGGAGAAGTCCATGGAAAGGAACTGAGGCCCCTGGCCAACAACCAGCACTCACTTGCCAGGTGTGTGAGCAACCTACTTGGAAGCAGATCCCACAGCCCCACTCAAGCCTTCAGATGACCACAGCCCAAGCTGACATATATATATTGATAGATATCTATTTTAATAAATATATAGATAAATATATATATATTAGTTTATTTACTTATTTAAATAATCTCTACACCCAATGTGGGGATCAAACTCACAAACCCAAGATCAAGAGTCCATGCTCTTCCAACTGAGCAAGCCAGGTGCCCCACCAAGCTGACATCCTGATGGCAGCATTGTGGGAGACCCGGAGCCAGAACCAGTCCAGTTAACTACTCACTCCTGAATTTCTGACCCATTTGGAACCATGTGAGATAATGATTGTTTATTGTTTCAAACTGCTAGATTTTGAGGGTAATTTACTCCAGAGTAATTGGAAATGGTCTAATTCCTTATTTGTAGAATTGTTGTCCAACATCTACCTGGTTTGCTGCCCAGAATGCACAGTCCATGGGTCAGGGACACCCTCATACCAGATGCTCAGTTAACCAGGATTGTATGTCACTGAATGCCACAAAGAGAGCGCCTGTGCCCTGCTCCTTCAAGCAAGGTAAGTGGAGTTAGTTAAGCAAGGAAAAGATTCTGCGATGAAGTGGGTATGTGTTGTGAGGAGAGG
The DNA here is from genome assembly GCF_011800145.1 of Mirounga leonina. Lineage (NCBI taxonomy): Eukaryota > Metazoa > Chordata > Mammalia > Carnivora > Phocidae > Mirounga > Mirounga leonina. The sequence goes on along the minus strand of NW_023270436.1, from coordinate 22,266,669 downwards.
GACAGGGCCACATTTAGGATGACCAAATCTCCTGGTTTCCCTGGGATAGATGGGTTTCTTGAATGGGGAGGTCTTCCAGTGCAAAAACTGGGAAAGTCTAGGGTAAACTGGAATGAGTTGGTCACCCTAGCTAGGGTTGGGTTTGGGGTCTCGAAGCTGCACTTCCAGTAAGCTGCCACACTGTGGTTCATATGACATGGGGAAGAAGATCCATCTCCCATCTCTCCTGGTCAGGGGTGGGAGCATGCTCCTGGAACCACCCAGTGTTATCCTCTTGCCCCACTTAAGTGGGTGGAGATGGGGAAACCCTCTTGGAAATGTCAGCCCGAGGAGGCTGCAGGTCAGCCCTCCCTCCTTTTCCCAGCAGAGGTGGCCAGAAACATCTGGAATTTGGTGAAGATGCTCACCCTAGACTAGGAGGGCCAGCCCCTTCCTAGAATTACCCTCAAAATCTAGCAGTTTGAAACAATAAACAATCATTATCTCACATGGTTCCAAATGGGTCAGAAATTCAGGAGTGAGTAGTTAACTGGACTGGTTCTGGCTCAGGGTCTCCCACAATGCTGCCATCAGAATATCAGCTTGGTGGGGCACCTGGCTCGCTCAGTTGGAAGAGCATGGACTCTTGATCTTGGGTTTGTGAGTTTGATCCCCACATTGGGTGTAGAGATTTAATTAATTAATTAACTAATTAATTAATTAATAAGCCAGTCCACGGGTTCTGGCTTCCCATGGTTTTATTACCAAATGCCCTCTACCACATGGTCAATGTATTGTTCTGCAGCCTCTGTTGGCATAATTCAGTCACAGGTCACCAAGGCTGCCTGCTCCATTGTTGGAGAGGTATTCTTTGTACTGAGAAGCTGCCTCAACAGCTTTGATTATGCTAAACATTTCTAACCTGTTTCTTCCTGGCTGCCTTCTCACATACTAGGCACACATTGCTTTCTCTGCCTAAGGTTCCCCTTGCCTTTCTCTTTTGTTTTTTTCTTTTTTTTTTAAAGATTTTATTTATTTATTTGGCAGAGAGAGAGAGAGCACTTACACAAGCCAGGGGAATGGCAGGCAGAGGCAGAGGGAGAAGCAGGCTCTCTGCTGAGCAGACAGCCCGATGCGGGGCACGATCCCAGGACCCTGGATCATGACCTGAGCCAAAGGCAGACACTTAACCAACTGAGCCACCCAGGTGCCCCTTGTGCTCTTCTGAGAGCAGGCCTCAGGCTCACAGCCTTCTGCCTTAGCTGCAAGGCAGTGGCCACAGTGTTGTGTCCACCACATTTATTTTGATGGTTCTGCCTATTTACGACAGTTGATCCAGGTTTTCCATTTATCATGAGGATAGAGTTTCCTTTTTAAATAAATCACACATATAATACATGTTCCTTTAGAAAACAGAGGGAAAAAAATCATAGTGCAAGCTTTACTTCCTTACAGAAGTCATTACTGACCCTCAAGTGTATATAGGATCTCCCTTTTTCTCTTCCTCACCCATTGTAAGTCCTCACACCTCCCCATATTTCTTCATAGTCTGCACTGTAATTGGCAAAATACTTTTGTGTACATTTTTCACTTATTCAGTAAATATTTAATGTATCAGGCAGGAGAAGTGAGGGGAGAGCAGCCTAAAGCATCTGTCTGAAAGGGCTCAAAGTCAGTGTTGATTTGATTTTGTCTCCCTTACCAGACCTCAAGTCCCAAAAGGGCTGGGGGCTTGTCCAGTCCACCTTTAATGTCTCAGAGCTTAACACAGGTGATAGCCAGGCTGACTCAGTATTTGCTGAAGGATTAACAAAATTAATGCCTGCCCTCTACTCCCCCCTGCCAAGCATACCAGGAGGGGGCCACTGGTCAGTGGTCAGTGGGTGGATATTCCTTTGGGGGTGTGCATGCAAGTATCTATGCATGCACCCAGGGACCTGGGCCCCTCATGGAGTCTGCAAACTCCCTGCTCTTGCTGAGGTCTGTGACGTGGGGGATTGTGGACTGAGAGGGGATTAGTTTGGAAGGTAGGCAAAGGAGTCAGGGCAGGGCCAGGAGAAGGCATGGGGCCCAGGATGCCCAGGTAGAGATGGTAAAACGGTATAAAGATAGAAAAGGAGATGGAGAGGAAATGTACTGGTGGCCCAGAGCCTGGTCCAACTGTATTCAATTGTTAGGGGTTTGTTCCTTTGATAATGTGCTAAATACTGCCTGTGGATCCTTCCTCCCCAGAAAAAAGCACAATTTCAGGGGGCCTACTGACTGACCCTCTGCCAACTAATCTTGAGTGCCCAATTAAGAACCCTAGTATCAATGTTCGACGCTCCCATTTTACCGAGGTGGACACTGGGGCCAGAGTGGGCAAAAGCCTTGGTCAAGGTGACAGAGCAAGTGAGTACCGGAGCTGCAGGGACTCTGAGGACAGGAAACTGTCTTCCGCTCAGCCTTTGTGGAGTTGGGGGCTGCCGGGCGGCAACGCCCACCTGAATGCTTGCGGAAGGAGGCGGGCCAGCCGGGTGGGGCGGGGCGTGGAGCTTACTCACGCCCCGCCCCGCCGCCGGGTTCGGGGGCGGGACCTTTCTCCAACCTGCGCCGCTCCAACATGGCTACGCGGCTGTGCAGCATCTCTGCGGCGGCGCGGCGGCTGCTGGGGGGCCCAAGGCCCGGCGCCGTGGACATTGCGGCTGCTGCGCGGTGAGAGCCGGGCCGAGGGTGGGGGAGCGGCGCGCGCGCGCGCGCGGGGCGTGCGGGTGCGAGGGCCAGGGTCTGGGTCTGGGTCTGGGTCTGGGGATGGGCATACTCCGGCTTGGAATCTATGGGTTAGAGGCGGGGGCAAGATCTAGGCCTGGGGAGGAGCTCTCGGCAAAGAACGGGAGAGATGGTAAGATATGCGTAGGGTCTTTGTCCTAGTGGGTACTTGGCTCTGGGCACAGAATGAAAGATGGGGTGAATGAGAGGGGCATGTCCTGGGCCCTGGAGAGTGGGAACGGGGCAGAGGGCAGGAGTGGCTCCTTCTTTAGGCCTTTGGGATGATTGTGAAATAGCACCCACTGGGGGCTTCTAGGAGAGGCAGCTCCTCCCTCGGGAAGTTCTGGGTGGAAGAGATACGGGGAGCAGTGCGGGACCCCCAAAGACCATGGCTGCAGAGATCCTTTGTGCCCCAATCCTGAACAATGCAAGTGGGGCAAAGGAGGCCTGGGAAGGGATGGGAGTTGCCCAAGGTCACTCCCTTTGGTGTCTCGAGGTGGCATTGGGTCTGGACACAGTTCTCCTGACAACCGGTGCTCTTTGCACCACAACTGGTGGCCTCCTGAGAGGCGGAGGCTGGCTTGGCCAGGCACTCAGCCTGGGCTTTTTTGGGGCGCTGCTCTGGACTGAGGCAGGGCTTTGCTTCTCTGACCAGGCCTGGGAGGCCCCTCCCTCCTCCGTCTCCAGGGCCCTCTACTTTACCCATCTCCTCATCACCCTCTAGACACACTTGCCTGTCTTCCCGACTAGCATGTCGCATCATTTTTCTGTTAATCCAGCCCTTACCACAGGGTTCAGGACAGTATGCTCAAGAACATACTGCTAATGAAGTAAGACACCTGTCTCCCCACCTGTGGAAAGGAAGCAGGGGGCCCTCCTGTCCAGCAGCCCAGGCATGAAGCTGCGGAGTTCTGTTTGACCTTGCCATGGGATCCCAGAGCACTGTGCAGCGAGGCTCTTGGGCCGTTGGGAAAGAGGAGCCAGACAGGTGCCCCCACCCCGACTGCCCAATAATTGGGGAGAACCCTCCTATCATGAAAAGACCCTGGAGTTTGTTGGCACCGGCAAATCTAACTCAGACTTTCTTAGTGGGGTGACCTTGGGCAAGTCATTTGGACTCTTGAAGTATCAGATTCCTCATTTATAAAATAAGAATGATAAAATAGTATGTATCTCCTAGAGTTGTTGAGGGTTAAAAGGCCACATCTCGTATGTGAGGCTTCTAGCTCCTGGTGAACATGCAACAGATGTTGCCCTCATTCAGACAACTTCTGCATAAACCCCTTATAATATCAGGGCTGAAATGGCCTTGGGGAGATCATCTTCTATGAGCCCCTTCTTTTCCAGATGAGAAAATTGAGGCTGGGGGTGAGATCTCACTTCCCCACGGTAACAGAATCAGTAGGTGGTAGAGCCATTTCTGTGGCAAATATCCAGAGGCCACAAAAGGAGCATGGGACATAGAGACCACCTGATGCTCCTCATTTAACTCACTTGGATGAGGCGCTGAACCTTTGTGAACCTTGGTTTCCTTTTCTGTAAAGTGGGGATGATAATCCCTGCTGGGCGTTTTTGTAGGATTGCTGTGAGGGCACTTGGATTAATACTTATCAAGTCACTCAAGAACTGCTTCATAGTTACTTATGCCCTGATCTCTCTTTAGGTACCTGGGAACATCCCCACCTGTTGACCTTTAGCCCATCCCATATCTCTCTCGAGTCACTAGAGGGGCAGGCAGCAGCCTTTCTGACCTCTGAGGTTTGGGGGCTGCTGGGGTAGAGACAGAGTGTGGGCTTTGAAGTCAAATGGATGTGGATTGGAATCCTCTTGGCCATTAATTAACCATCCTTGAATAAGGCATGAAAAACCTCTGAGCCTCATTTTTCTCAAAAACATATTGTGAGGATTAGTTCTTAGCACATAGTAATTGCTCAATAAATAGCAGTTGTTACTGTTGCACTGGTAATCCTGTTAACAGAACTTTAGTTCTTTTATTTTTATTATTATTAAGTAAGCTCTATGCCCAGCATGGGGCTTGAACTCACGACCCTGAGATCAAGAGTCACATGCTCTATCGACTGAGCCAGCCAGGCACTCCAGAACTCCAGTTCTTTTAGTTCTCCTGGTGTGTCTTCTCAATATACACTTCTGGAACAGTAAGCAGAAACATGGTCCCTTTCTGTAGTCAGCCAACTCAAAACAGAAGTGTATTTCAGAATGTGCATAGAGCTGAGCTTCCTAGCATATAAATCTAGAGAACATTCTGGAGCAATTTCATGTTGGGGAGGGGGCATCAGACTGTTGACTCCTATCGAGAGTGCAAATGTGCCATCTACTGAAAAGTTCTCCTCTGGGACAAATATTTGTTGAGCAACTCCCATGCCAAAAGCACTGTGCTGTGTACCATGGGGGGATGGGAGGACATTGGCTAATGACTTCCCATGTGGCTGGGGAGACAAGACAGATGAAAACTATGAGAAGGCTGATGGGGAAATGTGAGAGGTGTTTTTGTGGAAGGGGCTAAACTGGTCCATCTGGGGCAGCTCCTTCCTATAGATTGGACAAAGCTGCATTGTGTTTTTCTAGGCCCAAGAGGCATTCTTAATATAGTTGAGATACCAGAATCTTTGGCATTCCTGAGATGACATGAAGAAAAAAAAAAGGAAAGAAATTGGGGACTGCTCTAGAGCAGTGATTCTTAAACTTGAGCAGGAATCAGAATCCTGTGGTGGGCTTGTTAAAACCCAGATTGCTAGGCCCACCCCCAGAATTTCTGCTGCCATAGGTCTAGGATGGGGCCTGAGAATTTCTCAGGTGACATTAATGCTGTGGGTTTCAGAACCACTGGGATAGTGAATCCTGGCTCTGGCTTGGCAAAGTACATGAGAGCTAGAATTCCAAGTGGAGACATCCGGCCTTCGTTTTGTACATAATGCGGAGCCATAGAAGACTTTTGAGCAGAGCAATAGCATCACCAAAATGGTGCTTTACAAAGATGGATGGGCAGATTAGGAAAAGTGGGGAGTCTACGGCCATACCACCCTGAACGCGCCCGATCTCGTCTGATCTCGGAAGCTAAGCAGGGTCGGGCCTGGTTAGTACTTGGATGGGAGGAAAAGTGGGGAAAGAGTAGGAGCCGGGAGATCAGTTAGGAAGTTTGGTAGGAACAGTGATATTAGCTAATATTCCTCTAGCTCTCATGTACTTTGCCAAGCCAGAGCCAGGATTCACTATCCCAATGGTTCTGAAACCCACAGCATTAATGTCACCTGAGAAATTCTCAGGCCCCATCCTAGACCTATGGCAGCAGAAATTCTGGGGGTGGGCCTAGCAAACTGGTCCCAGATGGACCAGTTTAGCCCCTTCCACATTTTTTTTTAGCTTTACAAAAAAACTATAGTGAATAAATAAAAACTTAACCATCTCCCTCTCCCCTCTCCCAGGTTAGCAGTATTAGGTTTGGGATAAATCTTTACTCATCTTTCTCTGTGGTCATACAAATGTTTTACTACTTTAAGATGCTTTTATTTAATTTCATCAGTCCTAGTGGGCTGCTCCATGTCAGGCCCTTTCTCTAGAAGACCCATCCTAATGCCCCTATTTTACAGATAAGGAATATAAGTCTCAGAGAGATGAAGCTGAGCTGAGATTAGAACCTGGATTCATCCAGAATCTGTGCTCTTAAGCACTAATTCTGCTGCTGCTAGTGGGGAGCGTAAGGGGTCCTGAGCCCTGCATCCACACTCTGAGCCACCCTTTCTCTAATTTCTTACCTTCCAGCTTTTATTGTCTTTAAGCAGCTCTGTCTTAGCTTCTCCCCTGCCCCATTTATTTCCCAGATGCAGACTGAGCACGTGCTAGGTGCCCAGCACTGTTCTAGGCCCTGGGATACAAGGGGCAGACAAGATCCCTATCCCTGTGGGGTACTTCTAGTGGGGAGACAATAAACAAGGCACATAATCAAAGAAAAAAACAAGGTATAATGTGGGAGAAGGAGCTATGGAAAAGTAGAGGACAGGGTGAGAGGGGTTGGAGAGTTCAAGGGTAGGAGAATGTTGTGATTTCACTGTGAAAGTGAAATTTGAGTTCGTGAAAATGTGAGCCTATGGACACTGGCTTGGAGTTCAGACCCTGACCTGGGATTTTGGACAGGTCTTATCTTGGGTTTTACCTGGAGAAAAGATCTTTAGAGATAGGTTATACTCCAGCTTGCTCGTTTGACACACGGGGAAACTGAGGCCTGTAGGCATGAAAGATTAGAGAGTGGGGAGAAGAGATGGGAACCCATCAGAGCTCCTGGATTCTCCTGCCATTCCCCCGGAGTGGAGAGCATTCTAGCCCCCCACTCTCTCTCCAAGGGCTGGCCTCCTGGCTCTTTATCTTGGTCAGTACTGATGTTAATAAATTACTCAAAGCCCAGTCCTGGAGCACAAAGGTCTTGGCTGACAGTAAGTAGGAGCCACTGTTTTCCCTGCCACTACCCCTTTCAAGAGAAGCATCCCCTCTACATTCAAACCAAAGGTCAAATCTCTCTGCCAGTGGCTTTGTTGAAACACCTGGTTCTTCCCAGTATGTGCCTGATGCTCCCCCAAGTCAGTGCTCAAACCCGAGGCGGGGGCTGGCTTCGGAGGAAAGAACTCTGGGTTGGTTCTTTTTTTTTTTTTAAGATTTTATTTATTTATTCGACAGAGAGAGACACAGTGAGAGAGGGAACACAAGCAGGGGGAGTGGGAGAGGGAGAAGCAGGCTTCCCGCCGAGCAGGGAGCCCAATGCGCAGGGAGCCCGATGCGGGGCTCGATCCCAGGACCCTGGGATCATGACCCAAGCCGAAGGCAGATGCCCAACAACTGAGCCATCTGGGTTGGTTCTTGCCTCAGCTCTGCCCCTGATTTACTATGTGACCTTGGCAGGTTCCTTAAAACTCCTGACTATTTTCTTATCTCAAAAATGGAGGTACTAATAGTTATCAACACTACATAGATGCAGCAGGATCATTCTTCTGAAAAGCTGATCATGGATCCCTGACACAGAGGATGTCCTCAGCTGAAGTATCTATAGCGAAGCTCCCTTATTCTGGTCACCAAATTTCATAGAACCACACTGATGATCTGATGATAGTCGTCTTTTTGGTTTGTTAGTGAAACAAATACATGCATAATGACAGAAAGCCTATGAATTCAGAAACACTTAAAACAATTTTTTTTTAGCTTTACAAAAAAACTATAGTGAATAAATAAAAACCATCTCCCTCTCCCCTCTCCCAGGTTAGCAGTATTAGGTTTGGGATAAATCTTTACTCATCTTTCTCTGTGGTCATACAAATGTTTTACTACTTTAAGATGCTTTTATTTAATTTCATCAGTCCTAGTGGGCTGCTCCATATTTTGGGAAAAAAATAATACTTTGATTTGCAAGACAATTATTTTTATTTCAGTCATAGAAAAGGATTGAAAAGGGAGAGGGGCTTGCTGGCATTTAAGGACCCCACTGCCAGGCTCCCTGGCTAGAAATTGTATCCTGGCTAGAAGCCTGACTACAAATTGTATCCCTGCTGCTAAGCAAGAAGATTTATAGCCTCTGGCAGCCTAAAAATAAGCCCCGCCCCTGCTGGGACCTTGTGTGGGAAGTATAGTTAGGTCTGGCAGGACCTGGTGGCAGGTCCCCTGCTCTGAACAGAATTTCTTTCTTTCTTTCTTTTTCTTTTCTTTCTTTCTTTTTCTTTCTTCTTTCTTTCTTTCTCTCTCTCTCTCTTTCTTCCTTTCTTCCTTCCTTTTCCCTTTCCTTTCCTTTCCTTTCTTTTCCTTTCCTTTCTTTTCTTTCTTTCTTCTTTCCACCTTATCCAGGTTCACAGGGTGGATATTTGTCAATTAAGTGTTGCCTGGATGAATGAATCTTGCCTTGTATGCCTTTTCACCCCTTCTATCTGCTTTGATCTGCTAAATCAGCACTGGAGATTCAGAGACTGGTCAGATCACCTCCTCTGGAGAGTTTGCCCAGACTGCCAAAGGCTTGCTCACCTAGGCTCTCCCAAATACCTCTGGCTACAATTATGTTCCAAAGCCTGCTTCTTCCAGTGGACTATGACTTCCTCAAGGACAAAGTTTATTTTTCTTTGGCTTTTTTTTTTTTTTAAGATTTTATTTATTTATTTGACAGAGAGACACAGTGAGAGAGGGAGGAGCAGTCTTCCCATGGAGCAGGGAGCCCGATGCGGGGCTCGATCCCAGGACCGTGGGATCATGACCTGAGCCGAAGGCAGACGCGCAACGACTGAGCCACCCAGGCGCCCCTATTTTTCTTTGGCTTTACATTTGTGGGGGCTGGGAAGGGGCACAGGCCAAGTGTAGTGTGAGCACTGGAGAAGACGATGAGTATAGGCTTCTGTCAGAGGAGACAGAAATTGCAAATAAAGCACTGAGGAAAAGAGCCTGGTATGTTCGGGGAGGAGCAGATCTGGAGAGTAGGGTACACAGGTTGGGCGGAGGGGACAACGAGGAGACTGGCAAGATAGGTTGGGCTGTTAGGGGTTTTGGACATTAGGCAAGGTGGGTTTGGGGTTGATCCTCTTGGCAGAGGGCTGCAGATATATGCCCCAAGTGGAGCAGATGTGTGCTGCAAATAGCCCGTTGGAAGGGGGATAAGTAGAGGCAGGGAGGCTGGAGAGAGGTGGGAGGTGGGGCTGCTTCTCCTGGCCTCCCAAGGCCCTGCAAAGCTTCAAGAAAAAGACTGGGCAGCCATGATCTCGAAAAGGGACCAGGTCTGCTCAGCTGGCTCCAGTGATGTTTTACACTCTGGAGCCGCCACTGGATTCCATGGCCCCTTTCCTAGAGATGTGGGTCATCAGGATATCTGAGGGACAGGGGAGCAGGATATCTGAGCAGATGGAAGAGCCAGGGCTATCCCCACCTCTTTTTGTCCTCCTGAATTCCTCTGCCCTGCAGCTTCTATTCCAAGGACAATGAAGGTAGCTGGTTCCGCTCCCTCTTTGTGCACAAGGTGGATCCCCGGAAGGATGCCCACTCCACCCTGCTATCCAAGAAGGAAACCAGCAACCTCTACAAGATCCAGTGTGAGTGGCTTCTGAGCCAGCCTGCCCTCCCGGAGCCTCTGGGGGTCTGCGAGGCTTCAGCTGGGACATGAGAGGGGCTGGGACATCCTGAGCTGTCCTGGGAGCCCTGGCCCTGTGGGATGACCCCCCATCCCAGCTTCCCACAGATACACACACCCTTTGCTTCACTTTCCACTCTCTTTCCTCTATTGCAGTTCACAATGTGAAGCCTGAGTGTCTGGATGCCTACAACAGCCTGACGTGAGCATCCTCCTCCATCTGCTTGTCCCATCCCCTGCTTGGGCACGAGACTCCATCCCAACCTCATTCTCCTTGCAGAAATCTAGGAGATGTAGATTTCAGAGCCAAAAGTCCTAAGGATGAATTGTCCAGCCTCTGCATCTTAGAGATGGAGAGACTGAAGCCCAGCCCTGAGGGCCTGAGTTGGAACCCTTATCTCAGGGGCCCTGGTGGCTGGTGTGAGCCCTCCCCTGTCTCTCTGTCCCCCTCCCCCCACCCCAGGGAGGCTGTGCTGCCCAAACTGCACCTGGATGAAGACTACCCCTGCTCGCTCGTGGGCAACTGGAATACATGGTACGGGGAGCAGGACCAGGCAGGTGAGGTGCCCACCTCCCCAGTGCCATTGCCACCCAGCCCAGGTCTCTGGCATCCCTCATGCCTGGCCACCCTCCTCTCCCTCTCTCCAGCGGCACTCAGAGGGATCTTTCTAAATGGAGTCTTCATCGGCTCACTCTGCTGCTCTTTCTTCTTGAGGGCCTGGGATGCCCTGCCTGTAACTTTTCCCTCTTGGTCCTCAGTATGAGATTTATCCCTTTTCTACTGGCCAGCATTCCTGGTCTTGGTGGACTTCCATCCATACAGTATTTTTGCTGTTTCCCTTGGGAAAGAGGCCTTTAAACTCGAGGGTCAGACCATTTTGCAGATAGGAAAATCAAGGCACAGATGGAGTCAGAAGGCAGGTAAGGAATAGGCCGAGGATGGGAAAGATCAAAAGTCTGAGCTTCCAAATTGCTGGTCAGCCAACTGCCCTCAGCTCTAGCCTGCCTGACTTACCTTCCTCCCTCAATCCCAGCCATGCTCCCAGGGTTGGCAAGACTGTTTCCTTTCTTCTCTTCCACCTTTATTATTGGAAGGAGTAGTATTTTACTGGGACTGCCGTAACAAAGTGCCAACTGCTGGGTGGCTAAAACAACAGAGATCGATTCTCTCAAGTTCTGGAGCCCAGGAGCCTGAAATCTAGGTGTTGGCAGGGCCATGCTGTCGCCAAAGACTCTAGGGTAGAATGTTATCTTGCCTTTTCCAGCTTCTGGCAGTTGCTGGAAATCCTTGACTTTCCTGGGCTTGTAGATGCATCCCTCTCATCTCTGCCTCTGTTGTCACAGAGCGTTCTCCCTGTGTGCCTCTGTCTTCACATGGTGTCCTCTTGGTGTCTGTGTCCACATCTCCCTCTTCATATGAGGACACCAGTCGTTGAATTTTGGGCCCACCCAGTATGATGGCATCTGAGCTTGATAGCATCTGTGAAGACCCTATTTCCAAATAAGGTCCTATTCTGAGGTTCTGGGTAGGCATGAACTTTGGGGGAAGGGGGACACCATTTGACCCAGCATAGGGGCTATGATAAAAAATCCAAACAGTACAAAGAGTTTTCAGTGAAAAGCAAGCCTCCCTTCTGCCCCAGAGCCCCAGGCCTCAGTTCTCTGCCCCAGAGGCATCTCCTGTCCCAATCTCTTGGGTCTCCATTGAGAGATGGTACATAGCCCAGCATCTCTGGATATGTCCCCATACCCTTAAACAGAGGTGCTAGCACACTGTGCATGCTGTTCTGGTCCTTGTTTGTTTGTTTTTTTTTTTTTTTTTAAGTTCACTGTCTTAGAATATTCCATTTTAGCCTATCAGACCTACTCTCCTTTTGTCCAGCCTATCCATTATAAGCCTGGTGCTCATGTGTGCTCATGTGCCTTGGATACAAGGACACGTCTGATCCTCTTGTGCTATTTAAGGAAGGTTGGGTGCAATTATTATTCCCATTTTCAAGTTGAGGACATTGAGGCCTGGAGGGGGTCAAAGGCCACCTGGCAGACCTGAAGCTCAAACCTAGGCCTCCTGGGCTTGTGTCTGGGGTTATCCCCTGCCCAGCGCTACCCCCCACCAAGGCAAAGGGAACTCAGAGAGTCCTGATGCTAAGGGGACCCAGCTGGAGACTGCCCCATTTCATATACCCTTAGCCAGCCTTGGGGAAAGCAGGGCAGAGTCCCAGCAGCCCTTTGACCTGTACCTCCCATTTTCTCCCCCACACAACAGTACACCTGTGGCGATTCTCAGGCGGCTACCCAGCCCTCATGGACTGCATGAACAAGCTCAAAAGCAATAAGGTATGTCGGTATCTGCTCCACAAACCTCTCTGAACATTGGCTCTAGCTCAGCCCTATGCAGGGAGCTGCCACCACTCCCCCATGGGGACACAGTGCTAGGGTGGGGGGCTCTTCATGGCCACTATGCCCAGACTGCCGTGCCCACAGGAGTACCTGGAGTTCCGAAAGGAGCGGAGCCAGATGCTGCTGTCCAGGAGAAACCAGATGCTCCTTGAGTTCAGCTTCTGGAACGAGCCACAGCCCAGAGCAGGCCCCAACATCTATGAGCTGAGGACATACAAGCTCAAGGTGCCTCCCCCTCACCGGTTGCCTGCCTGCCCCCCGCTTTCCCTGCTGTGGTGTTGCTTTACAGATACCCTGACATGGGGGGATGGGAGGGGGTCCTGTGCCCCAGCACCTAGACTGGGGCTTCTGGCCTCTCCCTGCCTATGGGCTCAGAACGTGTGCACCCATGCACACCCAGGTATGAGTCAGGGCCCCTGAGTGAGGCCAAGTGGCCCCTGGGGCTGGGGAGACAGGACAGTTTCCCATCTCCACCTAGCTGTGACATTGGAATCTGAGATGGGGGCTCATTTCCATTCTTTCCTCTGGTTCTCTTTCAGCCAGGAACCATGATTGAGTGGGGGAACAACTGGTGAGTGGCGGTGCCAGGGGTTGGGGGGACCCTGCCTACCTGCCCTGCCTAGTTCCCTGGCATGCCACCTTTCCCAGGGCCATATGGCAGGGAGCCTGGCATCCTCTGCCCCTCATGGATCCAGGAGAAGGATCCAGCTAGGAGGTGAGGATCGCCTAGAGGATTGTGAAGCCTCCCCTAGTAGTAGAATACCCAGCCCCTGGCTGTATCTCTGTCACCCATTCCCTGACCATCTCTGAGAGCTGAGGGTCCTACCTCTGGCTCCTCCCTTGAGGTATGGCTGAGAAATCAGCCTGGGGACACCGCAGAGGGCCTTTTGCACTGGTCCTGGGCTTGTTCCACGCTCTTCTTGCCATCCCTAGGGCTCGGGCCATCAAGTACCGGCAAGAGAACCAGGAGGCGGTGGGCGGCTTCTTCTCGCAGATAGGAGAGCTCTACGTTGTGCATCACCTCTGGGGTAGGCTGGGGACCCTCCAAGGCCCCTCTGCTAGTCCCCTTTCCCCACTGTCACTCTTTATATAGTGTGAATACATTAGTGCCCTTCTGGAGTTTACGTTCTAGCAGGGAGAGATACTACCTCCGACATAAACTAACACAAAAACATTATTTCCAATTATTACAAATAATAAAGAGGCAGGGAAAAAATGATAAAGAAACACATGGGAATGGCTTGGATAGACAAAGAAGGCCTCTCTGAGGAGGTAAAATGTTAACTAAGCTAAAGGATGAGAAAGAGCCAGCTTGTGACTTGCCAGGGAAGGGCATTCTAAGTAGAGGGTACAACATGTGCAAAGGTCCTGCGGTGGGGAAAAGGCCTTTGAAGAGTGCAGAGGAGGCCAGTGTGGAGAGAGTGAAGAGCGGGAGGAGACAGGGACATACCAGATCAGGCTGGGCCTTGCAGGATGTAGAATTGGGATTTATCCTAAATGCAACGGTAGACTGATGCAGCATTTTAAGCAGCATGACATGACCTGATTTGTGTTCCAGTAGGATTCCTCTGGTTGCCATGTGCTTTGCCGAGGGTGCTTTGTAGGGGAGCAAGAGAGGAAGTGAGGCATCAGGAGATGGTTAAACTAGTTCCGGCAGATGAGTTCAGGAGGATGGTAGCCTAGCCTAACGTGGTGGCAGTGAGGATGCTGAAAAGGCCACAGATAGATTCATTAGTCTGGAGGTGGCCAGTGGGCCTTGTGGATGAATTGTCTGTGTGGGGTGAGGCAGGGAGAGGAGAACTCCAGATTCTTGCTTGAGCAGCTGTGTGTCTTTTACTGAGACCCTAGGCAGAGCAGGTTGAAGGGGTCAGGAGTGTAATTTTGGCCCTTGGAAATGTTGCATTTGAGATGCTGACACATCCAAGTGGAGACATGAAGTGGGCACCGGATACATGGGTGTGGAGCCCAAGGGAGAGTTCTGGGCTGGAAATAGAAAGTTGGGAGTTGTCAACAAATGTACTAATGGGATGAGATTGTCAAAGCAGACAGTGTTTGCTAAACAGTTCGAGACATTGGGAAGAGACAGCAGGACAGGGTTTGGGGCAATGACAGGAGAGCCCTGTGCTAGGTATAGGATCAGATCCTCTGTTCCCACGGAATGAGCCAATGCCTTTCCCACAGCCTATAAGGACCTACAGTCTCGGGAAGAGACTCGAAACGCTGCCTGGAGGAAGAGGGGCTGGGACGAAAATGTCTACTACACAGGTGAGTGCTTCCTCTAGGGGGTCAGCCTAGCCCTTGGAGGTCATCTGCCAAGAGCCCAGTGTGAGGGTGGAATCCCCTTTGCAAGGAGGTCAAGTCTCATTCGATTACCTCCAGTGATGGGGAACCTACTTTTTTTTTTTTTTTAAGATTTTATTTATTTATTTGAGAGAGAGAATGGATAGAGCGAGCATGAGAGGGGGGAGGGTCAGAGGGAGAAGCAGACTCCCTGCTGAGCAGGGAGCCCAATGCGGCACTCGATCCCGGGACTCCAGGATCATGACCTGAGCTGAAGGCAGTCGCTTAACCAACTGAGCCACCCAGGCGCCCCTGGGGAACCTACTTTTAAGACAATGAGTGGGGTTCTGTCCTGGTGGCACACTCCACGTGATCTAAACAGTGGGTCTAGGTGAGTGCTCCAGGAGATGAAAACACAGATGGTCCCTATGCACTGTGACCTCAGGCATGGTTCTTCACCACGGCGAGGCTGTTTCCTCATCTGTAAGATGGTGACAGTGATAGTGCCTCCCTCAGAGGGCTGGAAGGAAGATTCTAGGAGCTAAGTTAGGAAAAGTGCTTCACCCAGACTGGCACAGAGGAAGCACACAGCAAATTTTTTGAGGAAGTTTTTTGTTCTCTGTGTTAGCCACATTGCTGGGACCCCTGAGAACCACTTGGAGTCAACAGGTGTTGATTGAGCGAGCCCTCACTGTGTGCCAGGGACTGCAGTGCGTGGGTGGCTAGGGGCCACAGAATGAACAGGAGCCTTTCCCTCCCCTTGAGGAGCTTACAGTTAAGTGTCCACACTTACCAGCTGATGTGGGGGAGAATGCGCTTCCTGAAGGAGTTAGCAGGAGCCTAACTCTTGAAAGTGTGATATTGAATGATCGTATCAGGATCTCCTGGAAGCTCGTTAGAAATGCCAAATCTCGGGCGCCTGGGTGGCTCAGTTGGTTAGGCGACTGCCTTCGGCTCAGGTCATGATCCTGGAGTCCCGGGATCGAGTGCCGCATCGGGCTCCCTGCTCGGCAGGGAGTCTGCTTCTCCCTCTGACCCTCCCCCCTCTCATGTGCTCTCTCTCTCCTCTCATCCTCTCTCTCAAATAAATAAAATCTTTAAAAAAAAAAAAAAAAGAAAAGAAATGCCAAATCTCAACTCCCGCCCCCATCTGCTGAATCAGAATCTGCACTTTAACAAGAACTGTAGGTAATTTGTATGCATAGTAATGTTTGAACATCTCTGAGCAAGAGCAAAGTGGCTGACCTCCTGGGTGACCTTGGGCTGACCTCCTATGGGCTGCAGTCTCCCTATCTGTAAAATGAATCATTTGAACTAAATCAGTGTTTTTCAAATCTTAGCCACTTGAGGACACCCTCATAGCTTTTGTCCTACCGGTATACTAGGGCTATAATTATTTTCTTGATATTTTTCTTTAAATCCCCCTACTTTCTTCTACACCTAGCTTTGTCCTAAGCATTATTATCTGTGAAGTCACTTTTTGCTATGCTACTTGTTCTTTCACATCACAGGAACATAGATATATCATTATGAAAATAAAAAAATGTTGTATCTCGGCACCAAGTCCCCTCTTAAGCTACAATTGGGCGCTTTCCATTCCAGGAGGGCAGTGGGGCTTTCCCTGTCTCAGCATCCCAGGCCTCCTCCTCCTCCAAAGTCCACTTGTGGGGTTGGCTTGCCTCTGCACCCTCTGTGACCTCTGCCTCTCTTTCCACAGTCCCACTGGTACGACACATGGAGTCTCGGATCATGATCCCATTGAAGATCTCGCCTCTCCAGTGATGCTGCTTCTGCCCCTGCCCCCTTCCCCTTCTCCCTCAGGGCAGCCATGGACAGAGGAGCTCCCAGTCCTGCTGTCTTGGTTTTCTCTTGGATCTGGGAGGACTCTGGGGGTTCGTGCTCAGCTCAGACAAGGGGAAGCTGAAGGATGACAGGGTTCTGAGGACTTGCAGCCCTGCCCAGACCCTTCCCACCTTCCCTGCTCACCCCTTCCCCTGTGCCAGAAGCAGTTTTTAATTTCTCTGAATGAAGAACAGCAGCCTTTTATGTCTTCTCACATTTCCCCCTGAGATTCCTCATCTCAAGGCCACCAGTCCCCAGTTGCCACCATGGAAGCCCTCTGTTTAGCTTTAGTTGTACAAAAGGTAGTGTGTCAAGTGGTTAGAGAGGAGGTGGGAAGGGAGGAGGTCAGACCAGGCCTGGCTCTCTGGAATTCCCTGGTCTCCACTGGGCCACCCACTTGCTGGATCGTCTGAGCCAAGTCCCTCCTGAGCCAAGTCCCTCCTGTCAGGGAAAAGCCTAAAACTGCCTCAAGAAGAAAAGGGGAAAACCTTCAAGTTAGCACAGAGTGAGGTCCTACATATTCCACTTAGAAAGGCTGGGAAAAGGGATGGGAGCTGGGAAGGATCTGGGTCACAGAATGGGACATGAACCTAGAAGGTAGAACAGAATTCAGAACTTGGATTTGAACTGCAGAATTTGGAATATGGAATCAGGAATATAGAACAGAGGTTATAGAAGACCACCTGGGAAGGGGTTCTTAATACAAGACAGTTGGAAAGAGGCTCATCTCTTTCTTCCTACATGATATTGAGACCTTGACTGTTCAGTTTCAGCCCTTCTGTGTAGGGAGAATCTCCTGCCCTTTCTATTTCATTCCTGCAGGCGAAGTAAAGGGCCACGGCCTGTATTTCCCTCACCCTGCATTCCTTTTCTCTCTTCATATTCTATCAGCCCAACCCCCATTCTACTGGGCCACTGGGTATGTGGATTGGGGTCAGTGACTTTGGGAGCCTCCTGGGTGATCTCTACACCTCATGAACCTCTAGGTGGCTTGATTCTATCTCCCTTTGAGGAAAACTTGTGCTGGAGTCACTAATGGAACCAATTAAATATTTACTATAAATCATGATGTTTTTTCTTCATCTGTGAGGAACTTAGGCAGGTGCTAGAGGCAGGGCCAGTTTCCTAGTTCCACCTTGCTGATTTACTTCCCCTGCCCTGTATTGTGTTCCCTGAGCTATAATCAGGGAGGGCCTTCCCCCATGGCAAGAAGGCATTCAGGACATCAGCGTTTCTACCTCCAGATAAGTAGAATTTACACCAAAAGTCCTGAACTCTGTAGAATTCGTACCAGGGGTAGAAAACACCTGAGGCTGTCAAATGCTGCGTTAGAGCTGTGACTCTGCCCTAGGCAAATGGGGAAACTATTGATGCATCCGTGGAAAAAACAAGCGTAAGGGAATTAATGCCTTCCCTGACTTGCTGCCCTCACTAGTATGGGATGTTTGGGTGAATAAGACAATGGTTAAATATAGAAGTTATGAAGGCAAATCCACAGGGGTTCGAATCTTGACACTACCAGGCTCTCGTGTTATCTTGGGCATATGACACTCCTTCAACTATTAATAGAGCGCCTACTAGCGGCTGGACGTTGCTTTAGGCGCTGAGGAAAGAGTAAACGAGGCAAAGAATCGGCCCTTGCAGCCTCGGTTTCCTGGTTTTGGAGGGCAGCGTGAGGGTGTTGGCTGCTGGTTCTCGCCCTGACAACCCCAGAGCCGCGGCCGCTGCTCCCACGCCGCCCAGTCGCCACTTGCTCCACGCGCCCGCTGCCATCCCGGACCTCTGCGCTTCGCTTCCGGCCTCCGCGCCTCGCTTCCGGCCAGCCGCTCTTTCCTTCCGCTTCTCTATGGTGTGCGGGAATACGTCTCCCCGCCGCCGGAAGTGGCTAGGTTGCCGCGACCGGTTCGGGGTCGGAGCGGTGAGGAGGTCGCCGGGACAGCGGGGCTGGTCGGAGGGGCGGGGCTGGGCGCTCGGGGACCGAGGTGCAGACCTCCGGGAGGGCGTCCCCAGGCTGGGGGTCGACCCGAGTTCTCCGTGCTCACTCTCCGGGGTCCCCAGCCGCTCGGCGCCGCGCGCTCAGTCTCTTCAGGTGAAAATGATGTTGGCTGCAGCAGCGTCGGGTCCCACATGGTAGCCTCTAGGTGACGACGATGATGTCGATGTCGAAGGTGGTGGTGATAATAGCTCACATTTATTGTGTGCTTACGTGTGCCAGTGTGCCAGGCTGTCTTTACTGGGTTTCCGAAGTCAGGATTTCCCACATTTCAGCCTTTCGTGTCCCAACTTTGTGGGTTGTACCCAATTTACTGTTTAAGACTTTGCTAAAGGTTTTTTTTTTTTTTTTTTAAGATTTTATTTATTTATTTGACAGAGAGAGACACAGCGAGAGAGGGAACACAAGCAGGGGGAGTGGGAGAGGGAGAAGCAGGCTTCCCACTGAGCAGGGAGCCCGATGCGGCTTGATCCCAGGACTCTGGGATCATGACCTGAGCCAAAGGCAGATGCTTAATAACTGAGCCACCCAGGCGCCCCTTTGCTAAAGGTTTTTAATCGAGTCACCTTTTACTTCTTAAACGTAAATTTTCTTTAAGAGAAAATTTTAAGTCTCTCCCCTGAATGGAGACTTGTCCTATGTAGAAGATAGTGATAAGAACTAATATATTTAACATGAAAACATTCTTAACTCTGGCTAGATTTCATTGTCTAAGGCTCTGAGACAGAGTCCTTTTGTTAACAAAGGAACACTGGTGTTCACAGATGTTAAAGACAAACTAGGGAAATGAGATGTTCTCCTTGAAGCAATCAGAAGTTTCTAAAAAGAATTGAAAGGGGATTAACTCTCCTTAGGTGTTCAACATTATTTCAGATCATCCATGTACCATCTAAAGCCCCAGTCCTAGGTCATCTCCATCACCTTCACCAGCGGAGTGCCTCCTGTGTCAATGTCCACAGCAACCCCTGAGGTAGGGACTGTTAGTCTCATTTGATCTGTGAGGAAGCAGGCCCAGAGAACAGTGAAGCAACTTGTCCCAGGATTCATAGCAGTAAAATAGTAGAGTGGAGACTCCAACTCAGGACTTCTCTGACTCACTACCATGAGCTGTTAGTTCCTTCAGTAATTGTTGGTGACAGATTTGTTGTGGTGAGGGGGTGGTGCTGTCCACCTCAGGGCTGTGGTGACAGCCAGGAGAGGTAGCAGAGGGAGGATGCTTTGTGACTCGAGTCCCATGAAATGTAGGTTCTATTTTTTTAAATTTTAGGACCAACCAAAGAGTTGATGGCATTGCCAAGTGAGATGGTAGCAAGACACACTGGTATCACAATAATGTAGTTGTCAAGAGCACTGATGTGGCATCAGATGGACCCAAGCTTTAGCATATTCTGTGTGACCTTCGGCACCTCATTCACCTTTCTGAACCTCAATGTTCTCATCCATAAAATGGTACTTGTTCTTATCTGGAAGGTTTCTTATAAGGATCTAGTGAGAACATACCCTTAAAGTGCTTAGATCAGGTCCAGCATGCAGTGATCAATCAATAATATTGGGAACGGGTATATATGCGAGGCTGAGTTTAGTCAGGGATGTGGTTGTGGTGCCTTTAAAGGAGGTGGAGCTGGAAAAGATGAGTTTTTTTTGGACAGGCTGAGGGCTGATTCCCCCCTTAGAGAGTGTGCTCACGGTGCGCGGGGTGGGGGGTGGAGTGCGGCAGAGCAGAGGGAGAGAGAATCTTGAGCAGGCTCCACACCTAGCACAGAGCCCGATGCAGGGCTTGAACTCACAACCCTGAGATCAAGACCTGGCTGAGATCAAGAGTCAGCCGCTTAACCAATGAGCCACCCAGGCGCCTCATTCCCTCTTTTTATTTTTTTAAAGATTTTATTCATTTGAGAGAGAGGGAGAGAGTACGAGCAGGGGGTAGAGGAAGAAGCAGTCTCCTCGCTGAGCAGGGAGCCCAACAAAGGGCTGGATCCCAGGACTCTGGGATCATGGGATCATGACCGGAGCCGAAGGCAGCGGCTTAACTGACTGGGACACCCAGGCACCCCTCCCCACTTTTACAGAGGATTAAAATGAGGCTTTAGAGGGTTGAGTGACATTTTTTTTGAGTTAACAAGGGTATAAGTGGCCAGAACTACTAGTTAGACTTCAGTATTCTGACTCCAGGAACATCTCCCAATTCCAACTCTGAAAAATCTTTTTTTTTTTTTTTGAAGATTTTGTCTGTTTGACAGAGAGAGACACAGTGAGAGAGGGAACACAAGCAGGGGGAGTGGGAGAGGGAGAAGCAGTCTCCCCACAGAACAGGGAGCCCCATGTGGGTCTCGATCCCAGGACCCTGGGATCATGACCTGAGCCGAAGGCCAACACTTAACCGACTGAACCACCCAGGCGCCCCCAACTCTGAAAAATCTTAAAAGTTTCCTCCTCTTAACAGGTCTCTGCTTTTTCCTCCTGACCTCACCAAACAACCATGTCATCAGAATCAAGCAAAAAACGGAAGCCCAAAGTGATCCGAAGTGATGGAGCTCCAGCTGAAGGGAAGCGTAACCGTTCTGACACAGAGCAGGTGAGATCAGCCAGGGCTGCCACATTGCTGAGAAATTACAGCTCTTGACCAAGCACCTAGCTGTGACTTTGCAGCAGCTGAGGGTCACAGGGACAACCTCCCAGGTGGCCTCTGCTTGACCAGGTGCCTGGACTTCCCTTGGTTCTACAAACCTGAGTATTTACATCTGGTTTAGCTGCAGCATCCCAAGAACCAACAAGCCTATGTTAGACATAAATAGTGCCTGAATAGAGACTGTGTTCTAGTATGGTGTAGGTCTCCATTTTTCCTGATGGTCAGAAGAAGCCAGTTTCTGCAGCACACCACCAGTGATTGGAGATGTGGCATCCCTGGTCTGCTACTGAGAT
This sequence comes from Mirounga leonina, assembly GCF_011800145.1. Lineage (NCBI taxonomy): Eukaryota > Metazoa > Chordata > Mammalia > Carnivora > Phocidae > Mirounga > Mirounga leonina. The sequence continues at coordinate 22,245,397 of NW_023270436.1, read as the reverse complement.
AGTATCAGAACGACATCCCCACAGAATCTCTTCTGTGGCCTGAGAGCTCATGTGGTCAGCAGGTTCTTCCTTTTACTGTTTCTCTGTTCTTGAATCTGTCAAGCTAATTGATGACTTAATTGTTTTGATTGTTTGGTTACTTTATTTTTTATTTATTTATTTTTAAGATTTTATTTATTTATTTGAGAGAGAGCAAGCACAAATGAGGGGAGGGGCAGAGGGAGAGGGAGAAGCAGGCTCCCTGATGCAGGGCTCTGTCCCAGGACCTGGGGATCATGACCTGAGCTGAAGGCAGATGCTTAACTGACTGAGCTACCCAAGCACCCTACTTTTTTTTTTTTTTAAAGCTAGAATAGAGGGGCGCCTGGGTGGCTTAGTTGTTAAGCGTCTGCCTTTGGCTCAGGTCATGATCCCAGGGTCCTGGGATTGAGCCCCGCATTGGGCTCCCTGGTCTGTGGGAGGCCTCCTTCTCCCTCTCCCACTCCCCCTGCTTGTGTTCCTGCTCTTGCCACCTCTCTCTGTCAAATAAATAAATAAAATCTTTAAAAAGAAAAAAAAAAAGCTAGAATAGAGAAACATAAGAGCTTAAATTTAAGTAGAAAATGATGTTTTCCTCAGATTTAGGAAATCTAGATTAACAAAAAACCTTACACATTGCAGGCACTGGTTCTTTTTTTATTGGGATGTAATTGACATATAACGTTATATTAATTTAAGGTGCACAACATTTGGTATCTGTATATATTATGAAATGATCACCACAAAAATCTAGTTAACATCCATCCCGTGTGTAGTTAAAATTTTTATTTCCTCTGATAAGAACTTTTTTTTTTTTAATTAAGTAGGCTCCACACCTAGTATGGAGCCTGACATGGGGCTTGAACTCACAACCCTGAGATTAAGACCTGAGCTGAAATCAGGAGTTGGACACTTAACTCACTGAGCCACTCAGGCACCCCTGTTATGATAACTTTTAAGACCTACTATCTTAGCGACTTTTAAATATGCAATGCAGTATTATTAACTATAGTGGACTCTCTTCAAGAAATGTGTTCCGTTCACTCCAAAGGCTAAGTGACCAATTATGATATTTTAGCCTCTGCTAAAGCTTGATTTGACCATCTAAACACTCATCAGTAGGAATTTAGTTAAATGAATCCTGGTTCATTGATGTAGTGGATTATCACGTAGCCATTGTGACGGGTTTTTAAATTTATTGGGATGAGAAATTGCAAAAATTAGCATGGACAGTATGATTCCATTTTGTTTAAAAATAAAATTTGTGTTTATCCACAGTATTAAAAATAGTTATTTCAGGATGGGAGGTGAGATTACAGGCAACTTTTCATTTTGTTTTTGATACTTCTATGTTCTGAGTCTCTGACACCAAGCATTCATTACTTTATAATTAGAAAGAAGAAAAGAAGAATGAATTCTTTTCCATTTTGAAAAGAAGAAAAACATTTGATTTGAGGACCAGATTTTTTAGAGACCTGATTTGGGGTTTCATTGTTACTGATTTCAGCCCAGTGTCCCTGGTCCCAACAGGGAGACTCTTATTCCCCACCCAAAGCCTGTATCCTTGCCTCCACAGGAAGGTAAATACTACAGTGAGGAGGCTGAAGTGGACCTGCGGGATCCTGGCAGAGACTATGAACTGTACAAGTACACATGCCAGGAGTTACAGAGGCTCATGGCTGAGATCCAGGACCTGAAGAGCAGAGGAGGCAAGGATGTGGTAAGGAGTGGGACTGGGATTGGGCAGACATGAACCTGGTGGGTTTGCATGGATGGACTTGTTTTGCACCCATCAGAGCCCTTCCTCATCTTGGTCTTCTGTCCTAGCCATGATCAGGTGGTTGGAGTCTGGGAGCTCCAGAGATGTGCCCATTAACCTATGGGAACATGTCATCACCACCCAACCACCAATTACAGTAACAAAAGTATAGGACAATTTTTCTCATAACTGTAATTTGATAATTCATCTAACTGATATTACATGCTAGGCATTTTGCTAGGTTTTGAGAAATGATGATACGTGTAAATTCCTTTGTTGTTTTAAGGATGAACATGTACAAGTATGTCATAGAGACCAGAAATGAACTTATAACTTTAAATGAATGAACCAGACTTTGGGACAAAGGAACTAAACAGTGACTAAAAACAAAACCTATGTATTTCCAAGAATCTCACTTACTTGTGCTTATACTATCCAATATTGGTATGATTATTACATTGTATTTTACTGTAGCCAAGCTTTACAGCTGTAATTCTGCCATTTTCATTTAAGTCATTCTGTAATGTTATTCACAGAGATTTAATTGTATGGCAGGGTGTTGCTATCGTTAGGATCTCTGTATACAGTACGTAGGGACAGATATTAATTGTGCATTGCCTGCACTTGCTCCATCTTCAATCCCTGTTACTTCAATCCAAGTAGAAATTGTTTTGTTTTGTTTTTTGCCTGGGAACTGTAAGCATTTTCCTTCTACAGTCATTCTTCCATTTCCCACTGACATGTCTCTTGGTTCTGAGCTCCTTCCAGTATTTGTTTTTGGTTGTGGTTGGGGATGGGTCAGCAGTGAGGGGCTGAAGGAAGCTGAGCCAGCAGCACCTGTTGACAAGATCTTTACCGGTTTTCTTTGCCTGCAGGCAGTTGAGATAGAAGATCGGAGGATCCAGAGCTGTGTGCATTTCATGACTCTAAAGAAGCTTAATCGATTAGCCCACATCAGGTTGAAGAAAGGAAGAGATCAGACCCATGAGGTAGAAATTGAGAAGTTTAATCCTCCTTCTCCAACTCTTCCCCACATTCCCTTCTTAATCCCTTTTACCTCTTCCCTGCATTTGCTTCTGCTCTGTCTGACCTGACTTGCCCCACTCACCTCTGACCTTGTCCTCCTTTCAGGCCAAGCAGAAAGTAGACGCCTATCACCTGCAGCTGCAGAACCTGTTGTATGAGGTGATGCACCTGCAGAAAGAGATCACCAAATGTCTGGAGTTTAAGTGAGTTTTGGAGAACAGCCTTTGGCAAAATAGTGTGTTGCTGACTGCTTTTTCCTACATAGTTCAGTGTGAGTTAGGCTCCTAAAAAAAAAAAAAAATCAGATGGGCTTGGAGACTGCAGGATCTGGGATGAAGGTGAATAGATCACTTTGAGTGGGAGAATTGGAAGCAGTGTTTTCAGGCTACACAAAGAACCTCAGAAGCCTGTCTGACTTCTTTAAATTTTGAGCTCTGCACCTGGTCAAAAGCAGTTTTTCTCTAGCAAGGGCCTTTACATTACCAGTTTGATTCCTGGGCACCTTGCATGGGAGCAATTCCCTTCCAGTCAAATCTTAACCTTTTGGCCCAGTTTTTCCTCTCTAAAGTTGCAGCCATTCATTTTTGCAACTGGATTTTATTCTTTGGAAGCTGAACTTCTTGCCACTTAGCTGCCTTTGGGTGAACAAACTGTAGTCTTTCAGTGTCCATCTTAAAATGTAATGCCTCTTAGCAAATCCAAGCTGAGAGATGAGAAGGAAGAAAGAAGTAGACAGAGGAAGAGAAGGGAATGTATTCTTGCTTGGTAAGACCTACTTGTACAGACTGAGAAGAGGCAGGTGTTTTGTTGTTGTTGTTTGGTTTTTGGTTTTGTTTTTTGTTTTGTTTTGTTTTTGAGAGAGAGGGGCGCCTGGGTGGCTTAGTCGGTTAAGCAGCTGCCTTCGGCTCAGGTCATGGTCCCAGGGTCCTGGGATCGAGCCCTGAGTCGGTCTCCCTGCTCAGCGGAGAGCCTGCTTTCTCCCTTTCCCTCTGCCTGCTGCTCTGCCTACTCGTGCGCTCTCTCTCTCTGTCAAATAAATAAATAAAATCTTAAAAAAGAGAACACGCACGAGTGGGGGGGTGGGGGGAGGAGCAGAGGAAGAGGGAGAAGCAGACTCCCTGCTGATCAAGGAGCCCGATGCGGAACTTGATTCCAGGACCTTGAGATCGTGACCTGAGCTGAAGGCAGACGCTTAGCTGTTTGAGCCACCCAGGCCCCCGAGGCAGGTTTTATTTGTAATAAACTTGGGATGAGAGGGGCATATCAGTCATTGAGTCTGGTGTATTTTTGATAATTATGCTGATTTTTGAAAGGTATCTTTATCTGCTTTACAAATTCATCATGTCATAATAGTTAAATACTAATAGAGGTGAGATCTGTATCAGGTTTGTACCTGAGTTAATAGTATTGTGTCATTGTCAGTTTCCTGGTTTTGACAATGTACTATGTGTAGATACTATCACTGGAGGAACCGAGGGGAAGGATACACAGAGGAAATAAACTCTAAGTACTATTTCCGAAAGTTCCTGTGTATCTTAAACTACTTAAAAAGGTATTAAAAACAAAAGAAGTGATGCCCCAAGCTATAACTATCACTCAGATAAAAGCTGACAAATGCAGAATACAATAGAACCCTGGCCTATGGAGAGGCGGGTGACCACCCTTGGCCCTGGTCAGACAGCCTGGATTCAAATCCCAGCTCTGCCACTCACTAGCTGTGTGACCTTGGGCAAGTTCCTCAACTGTGGAAGTCTCCATCTCATTTGAGATATGGAGATAGAAATCCCCATTTGGTGAATTAGCGTGAGAAATAAGTGAGGTGAGGCTGGCATACAGTAGGCACTTAATACCTGGTAGCTGCTGTTATTACCATCATTTGTCCACAACTTGTGCACTACTATGTTAACACAGGAAAAAGAATTGGGTTTCTTTTCTTGGGAGTCACTATGTATTCAACAGATGAAGCCTCTAGATCATTATGCTGGCTTTTCCCCATCCCATGCTCATGCAGTTAATATTTTGAAGTTCCGTGCAGACCGTTACTTTTTTTTCCTGTTTCCAATTCTTGGTTTCAACCTGGCAGCCTAGGTCTAGACTGTAGTGTTTTTATTGACTTTTTCAGTTACCTCTTTTGCTAAGCTTGGAGACATCTGTAAATTTGAGACATCTGTAAATTTGAAAAGCATCCCTTCCAGGTCTTCAGCTAATTCATGGATAAAAAGGTTGGATAGCATCGATAAGGATCCTATGGTATGTCACCAACTACCTCTCTTCAAAATGAAACATTTACTAATGAGCATTTGCTGAGAAGACTGGATTCCAGGTTCCTGGGTAGTTGTAGAGCAGGGCTAAGTAAGCATACATGGAGGGAACTGTGGGCCCACTTAATCCACGGTTTGGGATCCTGAGAACAGCAACTTGACATCTAGTTTTTCCCTGTAGGTCAAAGCATGAAGAAATTGATCTGGTCAGTTTAGAGGAATTTTATAAGGAGGCTCCTCCAGATATTAGCAAGGCTGAAGTCACCATGGGAGACCCTCACCAGCAAACCCTTGCACGTCTGGACTGGGAGCTGGAACAGCGGAAAAGGTTGTGTATCTTTCCTGACCTTGTTAGCCTGTGCAGACACAGACCTTTAACCATGAGGACAGTGCTTTGTCATGCACGATCCACAATCATACAGCAAAGTTCTGGAACCAGTAGAATGGTTTAAGACCAAATCCCATTTTGTGATTAATTCACACCTGATAATTCAAACTTGACCAACAGCATTATGGGTGGGGCTGGAATTGCTTATGGCTGTTAAAAGAAAATTGGAGTAACTTTTTCTTTAAAATTTTAACACCTGAGACCTAAATACCTTTTGTATTGTAAATTTAATTTTTTTCTTTTACTTTTTCCTCTGCCTCTAAGACTGTCCCTGTGGTACTTTAAAGGTTTGCAGACATTATTTTAGAAGGTTCTGCACGGCATTCCTGTGTATAGACAAATTGCAATTCACATAATCTGTCCTCTGTTGGATTGGACTTTTAGTTACCACTTTTTTGCTATCATATTTTATGCTTCAAGGAGCACCTTTACATATAAAAATTTTCCATACTAATAAAAGATCTTTTATTTATTAATTGTAAGTAGAACATCTACACTGTGTAATTTAATCTAGATCTTTTTAAGGGGGTAGTGTATTTTTCATACTGGATCTTTCATGGCTACATCCCTTTCGTTATAGTGACTTTCTTCCCCATATTGGTACGTTTTCGTACTAATTCTAGGGCTTTTGGTTGACACATTTGCTCTGTTTTCCACTGGAGAAGCAGGTGTTTTTATTCCTTTTTTTTTTTTTCCTGTTATAGAATGTATTCTATGCCTTCGGCCTATGTTACGAATTTAATAAGCACTAAGTGTGGTGCTTATGGAATTGGTGTCAGGTTGTTAGCAGATGGGGCTGGCCCATCACTCCCCTGTCCAGTACATGGCTTGCCTTGGCACAGGCTAAGCCATGAGTGTTGTATTCCTGTGGTCCAGAATCCATCACCACCTGTCCCACTCAGGCCAGTCTGTGGGCCTCATTTGGGTACTATAGTTGCTAGGTTCACATGTTTGTGAAAGTTTTGGCTCTAGACCTTAGAGGTAAGAAAGGGAACAGGAAATGACATAGATATTCCCTAGTGGTTAATGAGCAGAGCCTCTGGAGCCGGACAGGCATGGATTCAAAGCCCAGCTCTGTACTTGCTTTTAGCTGGATGACCTTGGGCAAGTTACCTACCTCCTTAAGCCTTCGTTTCTTCCTTTGGGGAAAAGAAGAGTCCCTATCTTCCAGGATTTTTATAAGCATTAAATGCAATAATGCTTATAAAGAGTTCTCCAAGTGCTTGACACATAGTAAGTACTAGGTAAACATTAGTTAATCATGACTGCTGTCATTAGGTGGATTGTGACAGTAGGTGTGTTGGGAGATCTCTGAGGAGCTTCGAGTGACAGTGGTCTGTCCTTTCCCAATAGGCTGGCAGAGAAGTACCGGGAGTGCCTGTCCAACAAGGAGAAGATCCTTAAGGAGATTGAGGTGAAGAAGGAGTACCTAAGCAGCCTCCAGCCTCGCCTCAATAGCATCATGCAGGTGAGACTCTCCCCCATATACTCCCCAACATTGGCCTTTTGCTTTGCCTTCAGCACCCAGTGAGACCTTGCTGACCTGAGGCCTCCAGCAGCCATGTATCCCTTTGGGTTTTGCCAGGTGTGTTACCCTAGTGGGTGTCAGAGCCCAGTGTAAGGATTGTCCTGTTAGCAGTTTCTACCCAGCCAGTATGGTAAGATTGTGTCCTGGGTGGAAGAGATGCTGCCGTGTGGGCTCAGGAACATAGACACACATTTACCTGGGATGTTTTCTTTTTCTCCCAGAGCTTCTTCCAGGTAAAATACTTTTGCAAACTCTAGGTTTAATTTACTTCCAGAATGGTTTCCACCAGCCCCACAGCCTCCAGACATCTAAGCCTGCTTCTGTGGATGTCTGTTAGACTCCCTGACTGCACCTTGGGGGCAGATGTTCAGCAGATGTACTCTCTCTGAAGAGAACTTCACTCGTATTTGAAAGCTGTTCGGTACCTTCAGAGGAAAAGTCCCCACTTTACAATGTAATGTAAATGTAATGTCTTTCTGTGTAGGTGATCTGATTTTTATTTGTGAGGCCAGATTTGCTCTAAATCCTTATGGTTTTGTTTTTTTTTTAAGGCTTTGTGCGTTTTTTTTTTTTTTAAGTAAACACTATGCCCAACATGGGGCATGAACTCAAGACCCCGAGATCAAGAGTCACATGCTCTACCAGCTGAGCCAACCAGGCAGCCCTCTAAATTTTCATAGTTTTATGTAGTAGAGTAAATGGTTAACATGGAGGAACTTTGCAAAAGGACCCTAGAGAAATCAAAAATTCCCTTTTCTAGGATTTGGCAAGATCTACATTTCCTCCCTTTGACTCTAGGCTTAGAATTAGAATTGTTAACAAATATTCTCAGTAGCACTTCATAATAGGACAGAAAGAAAACAAGCTAAAAGTTTGGGTTGTACTTAATTTTTCCTGTTTTTTTTTTTTTTTTTTTTTTTTTAAGATTTTGTTTATTTATCTGAGAGAGAGAGTGTGGGAAGAGGAGCAGATGGAGGGAGACACCCAGACTCTACTCCCAGTGCAGAGCCCAATGCAGGGCTTGATCTCACGACCCTGAGATCATGACCTGAGCCCAAATCAAGAGTTGGACGCTTAATGGACTGAGCCACCCAGGCACGCCTTAATTTTTCCTATTAACTGCAGTCTCTCTAAACATGCCTAAGTAGGGTACAGGTTAAATAAATTCTTGTATGGCACAGCCTTACGGCTGTATTGGAAATATAGAACATCATTACACTGATAAAATAATTGGACAGAATAAAGATTTATCATATAATTAAACAAAACAGTGCCCGTTGTAGGACATAAAGTACTATTTCATTGTATACCTTTGTTTATAAAGTATCCATATGAATATATACATGTGTGAGTCCAGTGTATGCTTGGAAGAGTTATTATTCATACCAAATCTTTAACAATTACTTTGGGGTTTGGGGACTGGGAGGTTTGTTTGTTTTGTTTTTAAAGTAGTCTACGCCCATTGTGGGGCATTGACCCCGAGATCAAGAGTCACATATTCTACCAATTGAGCCCGTCAGGTGCCCCTGGGAGTTTTTGCTTTATAAACTTGAATAGGGCGCCTGGGTGGCTCAGTTGGTTAAGCGACTGCCTTCGGCTCAGGTCATGATCCTGGAGTCCCGGGATCGAGTCCCACATCAGGCTCCCTGCTCAGCGGGGGGGTCTGCTTCTCCCTCTGACCCTCTTCCCTCTCGTGCTCTCTGTCTCTCATTCTCTCTCTCAAATAAATAAATAAAATCTTAAAAAAAAGAAACAAAACAACAAAAAAAAACTTGAATACAACTTTTTTTTTTTTTTTTAAGCAGGCGCCACACTCAGCGTGGAGCCCAGTGCAGGTCTTGAACTCATGACCCTGAGATCCAACCTGAGCTGAGATCAAGAGTTGAATACTTAACTGACTGAGCCACCCAGGCGCCCCGAATACAACTTTTTAAAACAATGCACATATATTACACTTAAAAGAATAATGTTATGTATAGAAAAGCATACAGTTCATAAGTGTATAGCTCAGTGATTATTCACAAGTGAACACGTCTCTGTAACTGGCACCCAAATCAAGAAAAATAACAGTATTGATTTTTTAGAAGCAATTTTATTTCCCCTTCCAGTCACTGTATCCTCCCCCCCCCCGTAACCATTATCTTGACTTCTAACATCATAAGTTAGTTTGGCCCGTTTTTGAATTTACACAAACGGAATCATATACACTTGAGTCTGGCTTCTTTTGCTCAACACTGAGATTTGTCTGTATTGTCATGAACACCAGGAGTTCATTTGTTTTCATTGATACTTAGTATTTGATTGTGGGTTCTTCTAGTTTGGGGCTAATGAATAATGCTGCTATGAGCATTCTTTGCCCTTTGGTGCCTTTGTATACATATTTCTGTTGAATATATTCCTAGGAATGAAATTGCTGGGTTGTAGAGTATGCTAGGCATATATTTCGTTTTGGCACATACTGAAACAGTTTTCTAAAATGATTGCACTGATTTACAAAATTCCCCTAGCACCATATGAAGGTTCTTTTTTTTTTTTTTAAGATTTTATTTATTTATTTGAGAGAGAGAATGAGATAGAGAGAGAGCATGAGAGGGGGGAGGGTCAGAAGCAGACTTCCTGCTGAGCAGGGAGCCCAATGCGGGACTCGATCCTGGGACTCCAGGATCATGACCTGAGCCGAAGGCAGTCGCTTAACCAACTGAGCCACCCAGGCGCCCGCACCATATGAAAGTTCTAATTGCTCCACATCCTCACCAACACTTGATATTGTCAGTCTTCTTAATTTTAGCCATTCTGGAGGGCATTGCTTATGGTTTTAAATTCCTTTTCCCTGAGGACCAGTGATATTGCACACAGCCCCTTTTATATGCTTATTAGCTTTTGGATTACCTCATTTGTGAAAGGCATGTTTAAGTCTTTTGCTTGTACTTCTTCATCTTTTCTGAAGATGAATCTTTTGCAGATATTTTGTGACTTTCTTTTTCACTCTCATAATGGTATCTTTTAATGAGCAGATTTCTTAATTTTTATATGGTCTAATTAGTGTTTTCCTTTATGGTTAGTGCTTTGGTGTCCTAGTTAAGAAATTTATCTCTGTTCCCAAGGTCATGGAGATATTCTCTTGTTTTCTTATAGAAGCTCTATTGTTTGTTTTCACATTTAGATTTCTAGGCTTTCTGGAAGGGAATTTTGTACCTAGTGTGAGGTAAGGGTCAGATTCTTTTTTTTTCACATGTTGGTATTCAGCTGGGTCATTTATTGAAAAGACCATTCTTTCCCCACTCTGCTGTACCACTTTTGTCTTAAATGTCCGTGTAGGTTTGTGAATGGTCTATTCATCTATCCAGGCACCAGTACCATACTGGCTAATTTACTGTAGCTTTTTTTTTTTTAAGATTTTATTTATTTATTTGACAGAGCAAGTGTGAGAGAGAGAGCACAGGCGGGGGGAGAGGCAGAGAGAGAGGGTGAAGCAGGCTCCTCGCTGAACAGGGAGCCCAATGTGGGGCTCAATCCCAGGACCCCGGGATCATGATCTGAGCCGAAGGCAGACGCTTATACAACTGAGCCACCCAGGCACCCTGGTCCTTTGCATTTAACATAATAAATTTTAGAATCAGCTAGTCGATTTTTACCTGCTGGGATTTAGACTTGGATTGCATTGAATCTGTAGATCGCTTTGGGGTGAATTGATTTCAAGATAATATTGAGTTTTCCAGACCATTAACATGGTATATATCTCCATTCGTTTAGATCTTTCATTTCTCAGACCTTTGTGTAGAGGCTTACCTACCTTTCAGTTAATAGGTAGTTGATGTTTTCTTGATGCTATTGGAAATGGCTCTTTTTATAAGTTCATTCTCTTACTGTTTGCTGCTTGTATAAATTGATCTTTTTGTATTGACTTTTTGTCTACCTATTTTGTTACCTTATCGTGTATTTTTAGTAAATAAAAAGCTATTATGGTCACTCAGCAGCCACCTTTTCATATGTGGACTGCCTAAAAAGAGAAAACAAAAACCCTTCTTTTGTTGCATGCAGGCTTCCCTCCCCGTGCAAGAGTACCTGTTCATGCCGTTCGACCAGGCTCACAAGCAATATGAGACAGCTAGACACCTGCCACCTCCCCTCTATGTCCTCTTTGTCCAAGCCACTGCATATGGGCAGGCCTGTGGTGAGTATGGGGGGTGGGTGGGGAAGAGGGGCTGTGGGAGCAGCAGCCTTGGCCGTTTGAGTCATTTGGAAGCCCTGCCCGCTGAGGAAAGCTCCCTGGTCCTGCCAGAAGCCCACAGGTGACAGATGCTGCCCCCCGCTGCACCACCCAGCATGGCTGCTTTGACCAGCTGGCCTGAGGCTAGACTAACCTGGTGGGCATTTCCGAATGGATGGCTTTGAATCTTTGATGAGCCTGGCTGGTCAGCTGTTGAGTGCAGTGCCCAGGCAGCCTGTCTGGGCTCCCAGACACTCACCTCATCAAGGCATGCTTGGCAGGTGGATCGGCACCTCTTGCTCCGCTTCATAGAGAAGAGTTGGTCAACACAGGTCCCAGGCAGCTTTCCCAGGCTTTCACCAAGCCCAAACAAGCTGCATGTCATTATAGTGAATTACCAAGTGGGAAGATGTCTTTGCTTTAAGCTTAAGGGCAGCCCTTTACTTCACTAGGATTTTGAAAAGTTTTTGGAGACCCTAACCTTTGCCTTCCTGCAGCTTTTACCCAGCACCTAAACTTTTCTTCTTCACCCCATCGCATCAGACAGATATGTATCGCACCAGTGCATGCCTCTCTTCCCAGCCATGGGCACCGACACATTACTGTCTTTCTTCTTGTGTTTTCCTGGTCCTTCTGGTCCTCTCCCTCCCTTTTGTTCTCCTTCTTGTTTCCATCATCAGCTCATATGAAATCCTCCCAGCCCCCTAGACAGGGTGAGTAATTTTCTTTTCTTTTGTGTTTAACCCCATCCTGTTTCCTTTCCCATTTTACTGTAGAATTTCAGGATTAAGTTACCCAAAAGAATAGTTTGGCATTTGCCAGTGGTTGGTGGGGGCATCCAGCTTGTTTGGGGTGAGGTATGTTAGTTCATGCAGGGCTGTCAGAGCAATGGCCAGCCTCCTGGGAGTATTATCTCAGTGGCCTGCCAGGTCGAGGAAGTTTGCTGTTCCTCCTTAGTACAGTTGGGCAAACCATTTTGGGCTCCTGTGACTATCTGTAATCTGTATACCCTTTTGAATGGAGCAAGAGGGTGGTGGCCTGTTTTGACCTCTCAGCACCAGACCTCTGGAGTTCCACAAAGGCAGGCCAGGTGTGACCCAGGGAAGTGTCAGTCCCAGTGCATGGACCGGCCCACTTATATTTGTGCTTGAGACAGTGGGCTCAAGTTGAATAGACCTGGTCTTGAATCCTAGCTTAGCTACTCTGGCTATTGTATCTAACTTCTCTGAGCCTTAATTTTCTCATTTCATGACTATAATAATGGTATGGCTCTCAAAGGGTTGTTGCAAAAGTTAAACATTAATTGGAAAAAAATAATTTTATAATTATAAGCATCAGCTCATTTGGTCCTCACCACCCAACTGGGCAGCTACTATTTGTCAAGACAGGATTTCATTGATGCAGAAAGTGGGGCTCAGAGCAGTGACATAACTTTCCAGGTGTTTAGGAATTGGTGGGGCAGGAACTCAGATCTGGGACTAGACTACAGGGTCCAACCTATCCACTGTCCTGTCTCCCAGTTAAATGTGGTGGTGCCAGCCAGATACTTAGTGTAGTACAGAATAGATGAGAGAGGTCATTTCCCTGATGTGGACAGTTATGGGTTCTGGATGAGAACCTTTAAGACAGTTGGCATAAGAGTATTTTGTGGCTTTAGGCCCTGGGTTGGGATTGTGCGTTGGTATAAGCGTGAAAAGAGAGGCATTCACCATAGTCTCAGGTGGTGCTTGTCCAAAAGTCTGCACTTTGGGTTGTTCTGAGTAAACAATGGAAAAAAGACTTAAGTTTCCTACCGTGTTCCTCTTCATCTGGAGAAAGAGCTTTTGCCCTCTCATCCCCCAGTCAGTAAGGACCTGCGACAAAGGCAGAAGAAATGCAGTCCCAGAGCTAGCCTGTTTGTATAGCTTAGCTCCTTCCCTCAGCAGCTGTCATACAAAGCTTTTTCTTGCTCACAGATAAGACCTTGTCTGTGGCAATTGAAGGCAGTGTGGACGAAGCCAAGGCTCTGTTTAAGCCTCCTGAAGACTCCCAAGGTAATGTAGTCAGGATCCTCCCCCTAGTCTTCCATAGTTGGTTCCAGGGGCACCGGGTCGCCACCCAGGGGCAGTGCTGGGCCTTTGGAAATTAGCTGTGCTAGTTCTGAGTATCAGGGAGCTTGACTTTAATGTCCTAATGCTCAAGGTAGATAGGAAAAAGCACTGCTTATGGATTTCAGCCCTGCCACTCACTAGCTTACTGATCCTGGGAAAGCTCTTTAACATTTCTGAGCTTCAGTTTACTCGTCAGAATAGGATAGTAATAGCTCATGTAGAATTATCATGTGGATTAAGAGAGGTCATGCATGCAAAGTCCTTAGCATCATTCTGGGCACATAGTGACTGCTCAAATTATATGAACTGCTGCTACTGTTGTTATTTATATTACTGTTACTGCTACCACTACCAGTGGAGGGGCTTGTGGTCCATAGGATGACATTAAAAAGCACTTTCAGAAATGGGGGGGGAATTATGACGCATTCCTCTTTTTTATTTTCTCGCATCACCACGTTTTCTCTACCAAATAAGCAGGAGCAAATTAATTTATTATGTATTCTAAAGAAACCTATTTACAAATGACACAGTCTTGGCCCCTTTATGCCCCATGGGTTGAGGCACGTTAGGGAACATTGGGAGCCCCCTCACCTCTAGATGACTGTCCTTGTGGTTGCAGATGACGAGAGCGACTCGGATGCTGAGGAGGAACAGACCACGGTGAGAGCCGTTGCCCCTTATGAGTGTGCCACGCAGCCGCACTTGGGCCTGCTAGTTGGCAGGTGCTATTCTCCCTAGAAGCAGAAGAAAGAGGTTGGAAAGAAAGGGCTGCTGGGGGCCTGGCAGCTGGGATAGTTGAAGCAGCAGGTCCCAGGCAGCAGTCCCTGGCCTATACGGAGAAGGAAGGGGGAAAGCGTATGACCGGTGCTTACCCGCTTTGATTTTCCTTCATCCAGAAACGCCGGCGACCCACACTGGGAGTTCAGTTGGATGACAAACGCAAGGAGATGCTGAAGAGGCACCCATTATCTGTCATGCTGGACCTGAAGTGCAAAGGTCTGGCTTCCCTTGTTCTGGGGGATCCCGTAGTTCCAGTTGCCCAACATCCAGCAAGCCAAAGCCCTGTTTGACCAAAAAAAGATTCTGATTTCATATTTCTCTGTTTTTCCTCATGGTTTGGCATGGAGTTTGTTTGATTTTTTTTTTTTTTTTTCCCCTCTAAGTCCTAACCATAACAACAAAGCAACAAAACTAGACACATAATGGATGCTCGGTAAAATTACACCAATTTCTGAATTTGTTAAGTCAGATACACAGAACAAGTTGCAAGAGTATGCAAGTTTTGGGTAATAAGACCAACGTGCTTAATATAACAAATGTAAGTAGAGGTTTGTATTCTGTAGAGAATATATGTTTTGAAACTGGTTTTGTATGGATAAAGAAGCATATGATAAAGCATTCTAGCAGTATAAGAGTTAACAGTTACATGTAAGTTTCCCTCTCACAACCATTGTGACAGATTTCTGATGTATTTTCTAGACCTATTCTATGCATTTAGAAACTTTTATACAAGTGTTTATTTATCCCCTTCTTTTACTTTTTACACAAATGGAAACATACTCCATACACTGGCCCTCTCTTTATTTTTTTTTTTAAATTTGTTATTTTGAGATAATTTTAGACTCAGAAGAGTTGCAGTAGTAGAGCTCTCATGCTCTTCACCCAGCTTCCCCTAATGTCAGCATTTAACCACAGTACAGTGATCCAAACCAATGTTAATTTTATTGGTATAATGTTACTAACTAAACTACAGAATTTATGCACATTTCCCTGGTTTTTCCACTAATGTCCTTTGTTCCAGGTTCCATTGCATTTAGTTGTCCTGCCCCTTAGTCTCTTCCAGGCAGTGATAGTTCCTCAGTCTTTGCTTGTCTTTCATGACCTTGACATCTTTGAAGACAAGGTTTATTATGTGGAAAGACTCAATTTGGGTTTGTCTGGTCCTTTCTCCTGACTAGGCTGAGGTTATGGGTTTGGGGGAGGAATACCATAGACGTGGTGTTCATCATCACATCACATCAGGGGTAAATGGTGTCACTGTGTCTTATCACCGATGACAGGAACCTGGATCCACTTGGTGATCACTTGATCGCTCCCTTTCCATATCATAGTTGTTAGAAGCAGCTAAGTCCAGGCCACGCTCAAGAGGGAAATGAAGCTCCCCCCCTTGGAGAGAGGAGTTGCAAGGAATTTGTAGACATTCTTTTTTAACTAAATATAAAATTGACATTGAGTTCTTATTTTTACAGTAAAAGCTCTTAAAAGCCTTGCTGACTTTCTGTTCCCTAACACTATAAACTTTTCTCTCATGTTCAAATTGTACATGGTCTTTGTTTCCTTCCCCCCTCAGATGACAGCGTACTTCACCTGACTTTCTACTACCTCATGAACCTCAACATCATGACGGTAAAAGCCAAAGTGACAACTGCCACGGAGCTGATCACCCCCATCAGTGCAGGGTATTGGGCAGGCGCGGTGGAGAGTGGGGCATGGGGGTGGGTGTGAGAAGAGCCTCAGTATGGGCTGCTCTGGGTTCCTCACGCTCTGAGGAGGTGCATGGCTGTGTTGATTTCTGTTGTCATGTCCACGTGGCCTAGAAGTCCTGGCACATCACTGGTATTTAGGAAGTACTCACTGATTTTAGTTGGTCCTCTTACTACGTAGCAGATGATAAAACGACTTCAATGTATGGCAAATTGAGTGGGCGGGGCAGAGCACCAGCTTTTTATGAACAGTGGAAAGGCATGAATGGAGGAATGGAGTTTGGCAGACATTACTAGGTTGACAAATTTAGGCCACCCTCGTCCTTTACTTTTTCTCTCACAAGGTGCTGGGATTTTTGCTTCACAGCTCAGCTCAGTCCCAGGTTGAGAGAGGAGGTTTTGAGGAGGGTGAGCAGAAGCTCAGTAATCAAGGCCACAGGTCGGGCATCTCCAGGAAGCCCCTGACACTGGCAGTCTTGTTCCACAGCTAGGAGTGGAAAGAAGGGAGGAGGACCCAAGAGAGCCTGGGGGTGAAATAGCCTCACTTACAAAAGCACTAGGCTGGCCTGGCACTCAAGCACAGTGAGTCGTCGTGTTGGCTGTACAGAGACCACTGAGGAAGGCATAGGTCTGCTGCCTCGTGGGCTGGGGCTCTTCCCATGGCTGCCTGGTGGTGCGGTGTCCCTGGGTTCTCTACCCTGCACTTACAGTCCACGCCCCCTTCAGGCTGCAGCCGTGGTCCCTGTACTTGAGAGTGTCGTGTGGTTACCCTAGGGCACTCTGGATGAAATTGACCCTATTCTCACCTGACCCCAGCAGAGGGAGCCCAGGCTTGCTTCTTCAGAGCATCCAGTTACACTGCTCAGCCAGAGCTCTCTGGCAGTTGAGGCCATGGTGGAGCTCCCTGTCACCAGCATTCTGCCTGCTCGCCTCTTGATGCCATACCTACTAAGAACAGGGCTGCCTGCTGGCCTCAGTGCACACTTAACTCCAGCTCCTCATGTGCAGTGATGGGGACAGTGCTGCGGACTGGTTACCAGCTGGGCTCAGAACTCCAGCAGGTCCCCAGTCTGCCACTTAGAGCTGTGTCTGCACGTTGAGCCAAGTTTCCTGGCCTCTGAGTCTGCCTCCTCACTCTGGTGGTTAATTGTAATATCTCCTTCAAGGGTGTTTGTGAAGGACCAGGTCCAGTGCTTAGCATAGGTGAAGCGCTTGATAAATGACAGCTGTGTTTATCATCATGAATTTGCTCTTCACAATAACTTTACAAGGGGAGGAGACTGAGGCCTGTATACCTCTGTACTGTATGACTGTCAATGATAGGTGGGCTGTGGCCCCGGAAGGAGGAGGAGATGCAAAAGGAAACACCGCCCTGAAACCAGGATTATATCTTTATGGGCCTTCAGGTGGTGTCTAGCTCATCCCCCTATTTTCTAGATGGAGAAACCGAGGTCCAAAGGGTATGTGGCCAGTTATGGAAGCCCCAAGCCTTAGAGCTCCAGACTCCCAGCCCAGTGGCCTTTGCTCAAGTACAGGCTGCTTTGGGTCCTGGGGATACAGCAGCCTGGTCTGTGGTTCTATTTATTAACCTATGAAAACATAAGGATACTTTTTTTCCCCCAATATAATCACAGTCTCACACTAATTTCTTAATACCATCT
Organism: Mirounga leonina; assembly: GCF_011800145.1. Classification (NCBI taxonomy): domain Eukaryota; kingdom Metazoa; phylum Chordata; class Mammalia; order Carnivora; family Phocidae; genus Mirounga; species Mirounga leonina. The sequence goes on along the minus strand of NW_023270436.1, from coordinate 22,227,973 downwards.
AGTATCCACAGTTCAAATTACCTTGATTTTCTCATAAGTGCTTTTTGTTGTTTTGTTTTTATATTAGGTTTTGAATCTGGATCTCTATAAGGTCCAAATATTGCAATTGGGTGAGGCTTCTCTCCAGCTTCTTTTCATCCGAATGTCCTGCTATCTGTTTATTTGTTGAGGGGAATGGGTTGTTTGTAGGTTTCCCTGGTCTGGATTTTGATGATTGCATCCCTGCAGCACAATTTAATGAGTTACTTTCTCTCTGTGTATTTCATGTAAATTAGATTTAGAGGCTTGATCAGATTCCATTTTGATTTTTTTGGTTGGGGGGACGGGAGCAAGATGACATCATAGATGTCAAGTACTTCCATAAGGAGGCATAGGAGGTTCTCTATTTTTGTGGCATTAGCAGCATTGACAACCGTTGCCAGGATCTATTTTATTAGGGAATTGATGTTCTTAATACAATTTAACATTTAACCAGCCTTGCTGAATGTTCTTTAAGAAATTATTTTCCAGAATGATCTCCGTTAGGGCATTTTGACTAATCAGTTTTTCATTAAGCCATTAAACTATTTTTAATTATTTTACACTTTTACTTTACCAAATTTTTAATCCTTTGTTATTATTTTATAACAAAGATTTGACTAATTGAGTAGCTTTTTATTTCGGTGTTGTGTTTTTTTGTTTTGTTTTGTTTTTTTGTCAGAGAGAGGTAGAGCCCACAAGCAGGGGAAGCAGCAGGCAGATGGAGAAGGAGAAGCAGGCTTCCCACTGAGCAAGGAGCTTAATGTGGGACTTGATCCCAGGACCCTGGGATCATGACCTGAGCAGAAAGCAAATGCTTAACTGACTGAGCCACCCAGGCATCCCAGTGTTTTTTTTGTTTCTTTTTTTAAGTAGGCTCCACGCCTGGCATGGAGCCCATTGCAGGGCACTAACTCGCTACCCTGAGATCAAGACCTGAGCTGAGATCAAGAGCCGAATGCCCAACTGACTGAGCCACCCAGGAGCCTCTTGGTGTTGTAGTTTTATGACTATATATAACCTCTTCTTTGATGTCCATTATTTTTACCAAATTGAGTTGTCCTGAACCACATATTACGATGTAAATTTTATCAAGAAGATTTGATTCTTCCATCAGGTTCTGTTAATTAGAAACCTTTATTGTGCAGTTTTAGCTGTTCTGCTTTACTTTTGTTGATTCATTCTATTAGTAATAGTCACCAAATATTGGCCAAAAGACTGACAATTTTTTTAAAAGATGTATTTATTTATTTGAGAGGGGTCAGGGGCAGAGGGAGACCGAGAGAGAGAATGTCAAGCAGACTCCCCGCTAAGTGTAGAGCCCGATGTGGGGCTCAGTCTCATGACCTGAGACCATGACCTGAGTTGAAACCAAGAGTCAGACACTCAACCAACTGAGCCACCCAGGCGCATGGCAATTTTTTTTTAAAGATTTTATTTATTTGAGAGAGAGAGCATGAGTAGAGGGAGGGACAGAGGGAGAGGGAGAAGCAGATACCCCGCAGAGTGGGGAGCCTGATGCGGGGCTCAATCCCAGGACCCCAAGATCATGACCTGAGCCGGAGCCAGACATTTAACCAACTGAGCCACCAAGGTGCCCCAAAAGACTGACAATTCTTATTTATTTTCTGGCCAGTTCTCCATGAAAAGCAGTGAAGGGGCAGAGACTTTGAGGAGGGCAGAGAGACTATAGGAGAGACAGAGAACAGGGAAGAGTCAGAAGCTGCCACTGCCCCATTGCTAAGTTCTTGAAGGCGTGCCGGGGGTCTGAGCAGCAGGATTAGCCCATTCTGCCTGAGTTGCTCCTGATGCCGTACCTGATGCCGAAAGGTGAAGGAGAACCCCCCCCTACTGGTTGAGGGAAAGAACGAACCTTGTCCTTTGCAATTAGATTACTCCATTATCTTCCTCCTCTCCCCTTCCATTCCTTCTCCACTTGTCATGTTTAATTACAGGCTGTTCCCTAACCATTCCAGGTGGGTAGCAGTGGTGCTGTCTCTCTGCTTATAGCCCTGGGTCACCTTGTCTCCGGCGCATGTGATAATGTCTTTTTCTGGGAACATAAAAGGGACCTTTCTCTGTGAGTAGCATGAGATTTGGTCAAAATGAGATAGACACACCATCAAAGCTGCACACTTGTTCTTTTGGGGTAGAAAGGAATCTCTTCTGCTCTTACGAAAATTGTGATTATTTTATCTCCAGTGTCACAGGGCTTTGCTGCCTTGAGTTAACGCCCTGGTCACCATATACCTCTTGAAGGGATAGGGTTTTCAAAAAATTTGGTGCTTAGTACTACTACTGTCTTGGATCAGATAGTGCAAATCCCAGCTCCAGCACTTTACTAGTAGTGTGACCTAAGACAAGCCGAATCTTTCAAAGCTTTGAGTTTCTCCTCTGTAAAATGGAAATGGTTATACTCCCTCTCTCATAGGGTTGTAAGGATCCAGTGACCTCAAGTATAAAGGGTCTGGTCCACAGGAACCATTCTAGAAATGGTAGCATGATCATCAGTGATAGGTGGCATTACCATCCCCAGATGACCAAGTCTGCCTTGAAGCAAGGAGTTGGCCAGCGTTCTCACTGCGGTCTTTTCCCTTTGCCAGTGACTTGCTGTCTCCTGACTCAGTCCTGAGCTGTTTGTATCCAGGGGACCATGGAAAGAAAACTCCAAATCCAGCCAATCAGTATCAGTTTGATAAAGTTGGGTGAGTCAGCAGTGTTTCCTCCTCTCCCAGCCTCTCTGCTTTGGAGTGTCTCCGGCAGCTCACACCCAGCGTCGGAGACCTGTTAGGGCCAGAGACCTCTCAGTGGGGAGGAGAGACTCGGGGGGCAGGAGGGAGTGTGGTATCAAGAGAAGGGAATGCAGGGGCAAATGGAGGTCATGGAAGGGTTAGAAGGGTGGAAGGATCAAACTTGAAGGACGTGATAACACGTGATACAATAACATGGTTTATCATTTTAATTCTATGAGAACTAAAAACTTTAAAAACATTTTAAAAATTGGTAGGCTGGTGAAGAGATCAAGGGCACTGCCTTTGTATTGAGATTTGCTTATGAGTTGGTGGGGGGGCGCTGGGAAGAGAAAAGCAAACATGGGAGAGGTGAAGCTCACAGTAGGGAGATGATGAAGTTTAGAAGCTTTGCTGGCAGTCTGGCTTTGAGTGTGGCTGAACCTGCAGGACCAGCCCATTTGGGGCGGTGAGGAGGGGGGGAGGATAGGAAAGGCTGTATCCTGGAACCACCGCAGAAAGGACTTATAAAATCATTTTACGCTGTGTTCTTTTCTGCAGCATCCTGACTTTGAGAGACTACGTACTTGACCTAGGTCATCCCTATTTGTGGGTACAAAAGCTGGGTGGCCTCCACTTCCCCAAAGAGCAGCCCCAGGTGTGTACACTGACCCATTCTCCTTGGCTGAGGATCTCTACTTCCTCATCTCCTGTACAGACTCCAGAAAGGCTTCTGATGGCCTTTGGGGGCTTTAAATTATCAGAATGCTTTCCCTTCAGGCTATGATCTGTCCTCCCTCCACTCAGGATACTAAAATGTCTGAGGCCTACAAGTGTTTAGGTACCTTTTGCCTTCACCCTGAGCCTAATAGCTCTCTTTTTTTTTTTTAAGATTTTATTTATTTATTTGAGAGAAAGAGAGAGAGACAGAGAAACAGCATGAGAGGGGAGAGGGTCAGAGGGGGAAGCAGGCTCCCCGCTGAGCTGGGAGCCCGATGTGGGACTCAATCCCGGGACTCCAGGATCGTGACCTGAGCTGAAGGCAGTCGCTTAACCAACTGAGCCACCCAGGCGCCCCGAGCCTAATAGCTCTCTTGATCAAAGTCACTTGGGTCCTTGCTCTGGGTGCAGCATGGCTCCAGGCTCTGCCACCCCCCCGTTTTATGTACAAAGATGACAAAAATGATGTGTCAACAGAACCCCAGGGGATCTGGCATCTTAGCAGAAGCCTTTCTAAGGAGCTGGCTAGCCTCTCAAGAACCCAGTGGCTTGTATTGTTCCTGCTGGAACTCAGCATCAGGCCTGTCATGGCAGGCAAACTCTGCCATTTCCGTAAGATACCCATCCCAGGGTGTGGGTAGTCCCAGCTGCCGTAGGCACGCAGGGCGGAGGAGAGAGGAAGTGCCTGGAGGAAGGGGTGGAGCACTCAGGTGTGCTGCTCACTGTCTCCACAGCACACGGTGATTGCTGACCACTCGCTGAGCGCCAGCCACATGGAGACCACTATGAAACTGCTGAAGACCAGGGTGCAGTCCCGCCTGGCCCTTCACAAACAGTTTGCTTCCCTGGGTAAGCTGGTGTTAGGCCTGTGGCTTAAGGGCCACCCGGACAACAGAGACAAAGATGACGTATCCTTCCCTCAGATTTCTTAAATCCTGATGACACATCAAAGAGGACTTGGGTCCTGGCTCTTGCTGAGCAGAGGTGTTGGCAGGGCCATTGGGGAGAGCTACAAGCCCCTCCAGGCAGAGATCTGAGCTCCCCTCAGGGCCATCAGCGTTGTCCTAGCTCACAAAAGAGGCCCAAAGCCTTCTGGGTGGTCCAAGTTAGTGGACTGGTCAGGGACAGCTTATTCTAGGTTAGCGCATGTCAGCCTTTGGTGTCCATTCTACAGATATTTAGTAGAAGCCCAGTTCATGCTTTGTAGAGCTTACATTTAGCTTATTTGAGTACAGCTGTTCAGGGATCCACCACCTCATCCCTCCCCTGAGACCTACTGAGCTACCATCCTCCATGGTGAGGCTGAACCCCAGTGTTTTTCATAAGTTCCCAGGTGATTCTGATGAGCCATTGACCACGGAGGTGGCCAGTTGGGTGTTTCTCTTCATTCAGTAAATACCTGTCAAGGGTTTACCATGCATAAGGCAATTGTGGGGTAGTGAGAGTTAAGATCTTTCTGATCTAAAATAGTCACTGTCAGGAAAGGCATTGGGTTTCCGGGACCCATCTAGAGACCGTTCCCCTTTGGGGCAGTTCTTGCATTCCACGTGGACCCAGATGTCTCAGGGCAGCATTGCTGTTGGGCTTGCTCCCCAACAGCATTGCTCAACCTATTTTGTTGGATGATTGTCATCCTGTACAGGGTTTACTGTGTTGGCATATTTGCGGATTGAAGCCCAGCAAGAATTTGCCCTGGAGCAGTTCTCTAGCTCTTCTCCCTTAGAGAAACCGACACAGAACACTTCAGTCATTTCCTCTGTCAAGGTCAGCTGTGCAAACAGCCCCCTCGGCTATTTGATCTAATTAACAGTCATTGCTGCAGAGGCACTGTCACTGGTTCTGGCTGCCAGGGGGCTTTTGTTTTGCTGGCTGTCATTTGCATTAAAGATAACGCACCGTGAAAGCTGGTGCTAGGTCTGGCCACAAGCACATAGCACCGGGGGAAGGTCAGATTGGTGTGCCTGCATTCCTAGCACGTGTTGACCAGGGCCCCTACGGAATGCCTCCTGTACCTGAACAGCTGGTAGGGCCATCTGAGCCCTCCAGATACTGGTTACCCAGTGTGGCACCTGATTGCTACCTGTATACCACATATCTTGCTCTCTTTTAGAACATGGCATTGTACCAGTTACCAGTGATTGCCAGTGCCTCTTCCCTGCAAAGGTTGTCTCCCGCCTGGTGAAGTGGGTGACGATTGCCCATGAGGATTACATGGTAAGTGGAGGAGTGACGGGTCACCCTTGCTGTCCCAAAAACCCATATCACCCTTTAGCTCCTGCCCTTCCAGCAGGGGATTTGACCGGAGAGTCCAGGAGTTCACTCCTCTGTGGTGACTTCTAGGAGCTGCATTTCACCAAGGACATTGTGGAGGCGGGACTGGCTGAGGACACCAATCTCTACTACATGGCACTCGTGGAAAGGGGCACAGGTAATTGTTCTTCTGAGCATAGTGGTAGGCAAGGGGAGCTAGTAAGAATAAAACATTCCTGGATGCCTGGGTGGCTCAGTAGGTTAAGCATATGCCTTTGGCTCAGGTTGTGATCCCAGGCTCCTGGGATCAAGTCCCACATAGGGCTCCTTGCTCAGCGGGGAGCCTGCTTCTCCCTCTCCCTCTGCCTCTCTCCCCGCCTGTGCTCTCTTGCTCTCCTTCTGACAAATAAAACCTTTTTTTTTTAAAGATTTTATTTATTTATTTGAGACAGAGAGAATGAGAGAGAGAGCACATGAGAGGGGGAAGGGTCAGAGGGAGAAGCAGGCTCCCTGCCGAGCAGGGAGCCCGATGCGGGACTCGATCCAGGGACTCCAGGATCATGACCTGAGCTGAAAGCAGTCGCTTAACCAACTGAGCCACCTAGGCACCCCCTGACAAATAAAACCTTAAAAAAAAAAAAAGGAATAAAACATTCCCGAGGGTTGTCCAAAGAAAGCAAAAGATCCTAGAATCCTGCTGGGGTGACTTAGCAAATAGTAATGATTGTAAGAACCACCGTTCAGTGAGGACTTGTTCTGTAACACAGCTGCATACATGTTTTATCTCATTTAATCCTCATCACAGTGCATGCTGGGAGTGGTAATACAGGTATCCCCGTTTTCCTGAAGTTTGCATTCCACCACTTTTCCAAAAAACCTACATTAATATCTGTTTTCATTAACCGAAAGGAGGATTTTCACTTTTACAAAAAGAGTCATTACTAATGTAGGTCTTTTGTAAAAGTAAAGTGGCATTAATGCTCAGAATGTGGGGGATGCCCCTTGTTTTATGCCCTTTTGGCTTATGAAAGGTTTCATAGCAACGCTTTACTTTTGGATAACAGGGGAAACCTGTATGCCCAGTTTATAGGTGAGCACATTGAGGCATAGTCACAAGTGCAGCCTGACCTCTGAGCCTGAGCTCTTAGCTCTTTGCTTTATCATTTTATCATTCTCTAAAAGCAGATACCTGTTCTTTCTCCTCTTCACAGAAGGGCTGACTTGTTGTTCTCAGGTTGTGAAGTGCAGGGTGGCAGGACCTTCCTCCTTGTCTGCTGTTCCTGTACTCACTTTGGAGGCATCAAAAACTATGATTTCTCACAGCTGTTCTGGCGTCTAATTTGCCGAGGCTTCCTGTGGAGCCAACCAGGTGCTGCTTTATGGAGCTGTTTTCTGGCTCCTGCCTCGGCAAGCCTGGCACTGCCCACAGGATCCGACCCCTGGGGCTTGGTGCTGTGGCTGCAGAGCGGAGGGATTGTCTGTGATTCTAAGACACCGCGAGAAATATAAGGAAAGGGTGCACTGTCTGATGTTAGAGTTTCTCTGTCCTGTGGTTTCTTCCCTTCTTTTTTTCTTTGTGTGGTTTTAAAATACTCTGAGGAAATTAACTATTTTATATATAGTTGAGGTCCCCTGAGGTCATTCTCTCCCTCAGGATAGGTGACTGCTACTTGGAATTTGTACATTTGTTTCCCATCCTTTTCCCTTTAAAAAATTTTTTACCTTGTCCCTAAATAACATAGAATACTGTTTTGAAAGGGCACGAAATATGTAGTCCAAGAAATTTATAAAGCCCCAAGTGGGGGAAGTCACTGGAAGACATTGTTCTGCTTCTTGGTTGAGGAGATGAAAGCTTGTAAAGATAGTAAGTGTTCTAGATCCATCAGAGCGAATGTGCTAAATAAAATTTTTGTAAGATGCGTTGTAGAATTTGAAAATTTAAGAGTGAAATTTAAATGAATAAGTGGGCAGCAGTTCCAGAAAATATGTCATTTTACAACAGATCAGTTTGAAAACTGATGGATTAAAAAAAATGGTGAATAGAGATAAATGCAGGAATATATGCCAACTGTTAACGACACAAATAATACAGCAGCAGAGAAATGACTCACTTTTTAATTTTTTTAAATTTTATTTTACTTAAATTCCATTAATTAACTATAGTGTATTAGTTTCAGAGGTAGAGTTCAGTGATTTATCAGTTGCATATAATATCCATTGCTCCTTACCTCATGTGCCCTCCTTAATGTCCATCACCCAGTTACCCCATCCCCCCACCTGCCTTCCCTCCAGCAACCTTCAGTTTGTTTCCTATACTTGAGTCTCTTATTGTTTGTCTCCCTGTCTGATTTCATTTTACTTTATTTTTCCCTCCCTTCCCCTATGATCCTCTCTTTTGTTTCTCAAATTCCACATATGAGTGAAATCATATAATTTTCTTTCTCTGATTGACTTATTTCACTTTGCATTATACCCTCTACTTCCATCCACATCATTGCAAATGGTAAGATTTCATCTTTCTGATGGCTGAGTAATATTCCATTGCGTATATATATTATATATATATACACACACACACACATATATATATACACAGCACATCTTCTTTATTCATCTGTCGACTGACATCTGGGCTCTTTCCATAGTTTGGCTGTTGTGGACATTGCAGCTATAAACATTGGGATGCAGGTGCCCCCTTCGGATCACTATGTTTGTATCCTTTGGGTAGGACTCACTTTTTTTTTTTTTTTTAGGACTCACTTTTTAATAAATGTGGTTGCGACTGTCAGGGAAGAATTGTCTTAATCTATACTCTCTTGTCCTCTGTTGTTTGAATTACTAGTGTGTCACAGTCCTTTTTCTTCCCCATAAATAATGAAAAAGGAATGGCATACTTCACCCCTTGGTAGAAAGGGTAAATATCATCCTGTGGAGAAAGGCAGAGGCTGTCAACAGAGATAAAATGAATATGTTAAAAAAATACAACTATTTTCAGGGGCACCTGGTGGCTTAGTCGGTTAAGCGTCTGCCTTCAGCTCAGGTCATGATCTCGGTCCTGGGATCGAGCCCCAAGTTGGGCTCCCTGCTCAGCGAGGAGTCTGCTTCTCCCTCTCCCTCTTCCCATCCCCACTGCTCGTGCGTGCTCTATCTCTCAAATAATAAAGTCTTTAAAAAAAAATACAACTATTTTCTATAAGGAGTATGAATTTATAGCTTTGATATCAGACAGTTCTAGTTAAACTCAGCACTGCTGCTTTGCAACTGATTGATTCTAAGGAAGTTTCTGTCAGAGTCTGAATTTCTTTATATATAAAATTGGGATGGTAATAATTGTACCCATCTCATAGAATCATTCCTAGGATGAAATATAATGTGTAAAGAGGAGTTTAACACAGTGCTTGGAATACAGTAAGTACTCAATATATGTTGGCTATTTAAAAGTTTCACATAACAAAGTACATGAAAAGGAACAGAATAGAGAGAATTTTTTTTTTTTTAAAGATTTTATTTATTTATTTGACAGAGAGCGAGAGCAGGAACACAAGCAGGGGGAGTGGGAGAGGGAGAAGCAGGCTTCCCGCTGAGCAGGGAGCCCGATGTGTGACTCGATCCCAGGATCCTGGGATCATGACCTGAGCCGAAGGCAGACGCTTAGCAACTGAGCCACCCAGGCACCCGAGAGAATATATTTGATATAATAGCTAATACACAATATTGTTGGAAAGAAAAAACAGATAGCCTTCATGTGGGAAAATCCTTAACTTGCTGGCAAAGAAAGAAATGCCAATTAAAACAAGTTTCTGTCAAAGGAGCAAATAGAACTCTTGGGCAGACCCAATGTGGACCAGACTCTGGGGAGTCCACACACCTCTGCATCCTTGAAGGGTACCAGAGTCACAGGACCTCACATTCTGCAACCTGACAGTTCTGCTTCGGAGATTGTAGAACAAAAATAAAAGTCATTTAGTACCAGAATGTACTGCCTAATACTCAAATTAATACAAGACAAAGAGCTAGCCTTGGGTCTAGTGGGGAGGGTCCATGGCTGGCAAACTCGGTCTCAGAACTGATTTTTCCTCCTTACTCCCTTCCCAGCCAAACTCCAGGCTGCTGTGGTGCTGAATCCTGGCTACTCCTCCATCCCACCCATTTTCCAGCTGTGTCTGAACTGGAAAGGGGAGAAAACCAATAGCAACGATGACAACATTCGGGTAAGACCCTGCTAGGGTGAAGGAAAGAGCAGGGAGAGCCTCCTTGGGAGGCGGAGGGAAGTGGCAGAACCTACAGCAGCCGAGAGCTTGGCCACTGGCATAATTCCAGGGACAAAGGGGCCTGCCAGGATTTGTAGAATTTGCTGGAGACTGTATGGTATAGTTGAAGAAAAAGTCTAGCCCCATATTAACCACTTACTTAGCTTGGGGTCACCCCATTTTAAAATGAGGATAATATAAAGCCTTGCCTTTAAAGGTTGTTGTCTTGGGCTTCTGTGGAAATGTGAATAAACTCAGAAGCATGGAAGTCCTGGAATGAGATGGGGTGTGAGATCATTGTAACTATTAATTATCATACCTGTTGATTTGATTCCATAGTGGCCTTCTGGCCATGAATCATGTTTTTAATGCTGATACTTTCTGACTTAGATGTTGAGATTTCTTCTCTACACACCTCCATCTTCTTGGATGTGAGAATGTTGGGCAAGGAAAGTTATGGGTCACAATCAGGAAGACTCTGTTGTCCTGAGCTTCAGGACAAACCTATCTGGTTTGATCTGGTGTGACCTAGCTCCTACAGAGGCCCGGCTACAGTTCTTGTAAAGCTGTCAGACCCAGCCAGTCTGAAGGTAGTGCTGAGTTTCTGGCTTTCCCACTCCTTAGGCCATGGAGAGTGAGGTCAACGTGTGCTACAAGGAGCTGTGCGGCCCCCGGCCCAGCCATCAGCTCTTGACCAACCAGCTGCAGCGCCTGTGTGTGCTGTTGGATGTCTACCTGGAGACTGACAGCCACGACGACAGTGTGGAGGGGCCCAAGGAGTTTCCCCAGGAGAAGATGTGTCTGCGGCTTTTCAGGTGAGGGGAGGGGTGGGAACGCTGGGGCTCTGGAGGTCTCCAGTCCTGCCTCTTTCAGGGACTTGGGGCAGAGATCAGAGCCTGGCATGGAGGGCATGCTTGTTCTTAGGTGTACTTGTCTCTGTTCACAGTGGAAATAAAAATTCTGTAGCCAGATTTTCTGGGGAGGGCTTGCTCCCTCTTTCCTGAAACTTTCCCTGCAGCCTACTTCCTACCGTCCTGGTCCAGTTGTTCTTGAGCACCTCTGAAGGTCAGCCGCCCACTGAGTGAGCAGCACCAGACCACGAACCAAAAGGGTTTAGCTGAACTTCCTGTGTTTTTTTTTTTGGAAAACAACAGGGTTTGCTTTTTACTGTCCAAATAAGCTTTTAAAGCTAGGTGTAAAGCCCCACCAGTCCGAGTCTGCCATATTCTTCCTAGGATGCTCACGAGTCTATGAGAATGGCAGCTCTAGGCAGTCGGGCATCACGGAAGGAACCAGCTCTGAAGTAAGACAAATACAAGTACAGATTGCTGCTTTGCTGCTCACCAGCTGTGTGACCTTGGCAGAGTCACTTTAGCTCGGGACCTATTTCCTAAAGGCTGACATGGAAGTATACTGTCTGGCTGTAATTCATGTAAGCTATGAGAATGGTTCCTGGCACAGACAGGGGCTCACAAAATGCCATTAGGTCATGACAACTTGGTGTTTAGTGTGTCTGTGCTTATGGCACTTCTAGCTACTTTTCCATTCACTTTGGTCAGGTCCTTTCTCTCCCTTTTATCAGCTAACACATGTTCTTGTTCCTTTTTTTTTTTTTTTTTAAGATTTTATTTATTTATTTATTTATTTGACAGAGCACAAGCAAGGGGAGCGACAGGGAGAGGGAGAAGCAGGCTCCCCGCTGAGCAGGGAGCCCGACACGGGACTCGATCCCGGGACCCTGGGATCATGACCCGAGCCAAAGGCAGATGCTTACCTGACTGAGCCACCCAGGCGCCCCACATATTCTTGTTCTTAAAGAGTCAGTTTCAAAACTCGAGTCCACAATATTAGGCATCCCTTCCCTTTTGAGCAAGCAGCTGAGGAGGAATGGTGTCTGGGAGAAGGGAAGGGCTATAATCTGTTTCTAATTGGGACATCCCCCTATTCCCTGTCAGTCTAAAGGTGCCTTACCTGCCCCTCACCTTCTTCTCGGACAGCCAGTACCAGCCCCTGGAAGCTGTGCCAGCATCCTCCCACCTCCATCTGGCACCTACACCTGGCCTGGTTCTTCATGTTATCTGAGAATAACAGTTCCAGCCCCCAAGTGGCTGCTGGGAGGCAGAGCTGGCGGCTAGGTGTTGATAGCTTCTAGGACTTGCTCTCCCTAGTGGGTCTGTGTGAGAACTCAGTTCTTCCCACCCTCCCAGCCTGCTGTAACACATTTCCAGTGTGGAATCTCTCACACGGCCAGTATTTATTTTCTGTTATCTAATGGTTCCCAAAGGATCTGTTTCCTGAAGTGCTTTGTGTGTCACCCAGGCTGAGCTCCTCTATCAGGGCATTCTGGGATGGTGCTCCTTTGGCTACTCAGATCCAATTAACTCCATGACTGGTGAGATGTGTTTCTAGGCCTGGAGTCCAACTGACCACTGGTATCAGGCCAAGGGCCTGGGCTGCAGAGTACTGGCCTGGCAGCAGGAGACGGGAGGTCTGGTTCTGCCTTGTGGCTGGCTACTTTCAGGCTGTGGGTTCTCCATTAGCCACATGCCTAGACTTGCCCAGGTGATTCTGTGCCCTTCTGATGTCGGGAGGTATATATCATTACGGTTATGAGCAAGGGCTTTGGGGCCAGAAAGACGTGGGTTCAAATTGCAGCTCCTACCTATGTGATGAGGGTCTACACTTAGCCCCCTGAGCTTCAGATTCCTCATTGGTGAAAAAACAGCATCCACCTCAGGTACTGTTGAGAGGATGAAATTAAACCAGATGTAGGGGCGCCTGGGTGGCTCAGTCGTTAAGCGTCTGCCTTTGGCTCAGGTCATGATCCCAGGGTCCTGGGATCGAGCCCGGCATTGGGCTCCCTGCTCAGCGGGAAGCCCGCTTCTCCCCCTCCCACTCCCCCTGCTTGTGTTCCCTCTCTCTCTCTGTCTCTCTCTGTCAAATAAATAAATAAAATCTTTAAAAAACAAACAAACAACAAAACCAGATGTAGTGTGTAAAGTGCCAAATACAATGCACACAGAGTAAACCCTCACTTAAGTTAGTGGTTGCATTGGTGTTGGAATAAAAACCTTTCTCTCATCTCTATAATCACACACACACATATCCCTCCTTCACACTGAGATCCAGGGTGTCACCTTTCAAGTTACCACTGAATGTCAATCATAGCAGACAAAAGAGGCCATTTAGATGGACATCATTCACTGTGGAGTTGGGTAGAAGAAGCCCCTGTGTGAAGTTTTGCCCGGGGGCCCAGGATTATAGCTGAAGCACCTTAGCTTCAGAGGGTTGAGGTTTTGGCCATGATTGTCAGCCTGCCTGTGGCCAGTAGGCTTTGATGTTAGTCCTGGTTTTGAAGTTGAGCCCTGTACTTTCTGACCATAAAATCTCGGGCAGTTTACCTCCCCGAGCCTGTTTCTTCATCTGTAAAATCTATAAAATGGTAGGAACTAAGAGGTAGTAAGTATAAAGCACATAGCTCTTGACAGGCATTTAGTGCAGATTCTTTTCACTCCTGTTTACATGGGAATCTCCCTGCAAAGGAGGATTTTAAAATTTTTTTCTTTTCTTTTTATAGAAATAAAATAGGGACACCTGGGTGGCTCAGTCAGTGAAGCGTCTGCCTTTGGCTCAGGTCATGATCCCGGGGCCCTCGAATCGAGCCCCTCATTGGGCTCCCTGTTCAGCGGGGTGTCTGTTTCTCCCTCTGCTCCACCCCCCTGCTCCTGTGCGCTCCTTCACTCTCTTCTCTCTCTCTCTCTCCTCTCTTTCCTTCTCAAATAAAAGCTTAAAAAAAAAAGAAAGAAATATGTTTATTGTTATACAAACAACAATGAACAGTTCTGTAAAAACACTAAAAAGTGAGGGTCTCCAGAAGTGCCTGTTGTCAGTGAGGCCCTTTCCAGGTTTGCGTTCATGCATTTGCAAGCATACATTTTCACCAAAACAATATCACACCTTACATGTGGTTTTGCAGTCTGTTTTTCTCACAATGTTCGTTTTTCACCCCCCAACAGCTGCAGTTTTCCCTTGTGTGGATGAATTATAATTTATTGGTCAGCCCAAAGGGCACAGTATTAACTGATCTCCCTTCTCCTGTTTCTTTAGGGGTCCCAGCAGGATGAAGCCATTTAAATATAACCATCCTCAAGGATTCTTCAGCCATCGCTAACCTTCCACTCAGCCTGTTGTTTCCCCCTATGCCCGAAGTGCTGTGCCTCTATTTTCTGCTTTGGCCCACATGTGGCTCTTGATATTCTCCAAAGACAGGTTTTTTTATTTTTATTTCTAGCCTATTAAAGTGTCACTTGACCAGGTGGCCTTGTCTTGTGGCTCCCTGAGGATGAGGGGGGGTGGGTTTGCAGTCTGGAAGGGCAGTTGGGGGCCATGGCACAGTGTGAAAGAGTTTTTGTGGATAGGCTTTCTTTAGGTGGCCAAGAAAAGCAGAATGCAGAAGATTCTGAGTCTGTAGAAAGATGCTGCCCTCTTATCCCCATTCATCTTTCTTGTTCCTACTTTGGGAGAGCCTCATTATTTTGGTGTTTATTACCCTAAGTCCCTGCTGTTAGGAAGTGGCAGGAAAACCCAAAGTGAGTGTAGCCCAAAAAACAAAAGTTCTATCCCCTCCCCTCATTCCCTCCACTAACTTTGTCAGTGCCTTCATTGGCCAGATTTTCTCTGATTGTTGGATTTTATAAACATCTGACAGTGCAGCACAAAGAGAAGACAGATATAAGGAATAATTGTAAATATTGCAACATTTTGTGAAGTCAGAATGGTGTTGGAGAATCACAGGTAGAGCTACCCATCTCGTGAGGCTCTGGCAGAGTGAGACCAGGTGCCATTGAGGAGAATCTTCATGGTGAGGACATGATAATTGCCTCAAAAAATAGTGGTTTGACTCTCAAAGAATTAAGAGAAGTCCTAGGGAAATCGATAAAACCCTCTAAAATATTTTCAAGTGACCTTTATAATTCTGTAAAAGTCAAAGTGAAGGAGTTCTTGGTCAAAGTAAAGTGTTCTTGGACAGTTGTCAGAAAAATTATTCCCCATCTCCAAAAAAAAATCCGTATTCATTATTTGTTTAAGAAATAAGATATAAAGCTGGAAAAATATTTAAGAATTATTACAGGGGCACCTGGGTGGCTCAGTCAGTTGGGTGTCTGCCTTCGGCTGGGGTCGTGATCCCAGGATCCTGGGGTCAAGCCCCACGTCAGTCTCCCTGCTGAGCAGGGAGCCCGCTTCTCCTCTCCTTCCTGCTTGCACTCTCTATCTCTTTCCCTCTCTCTCAAATAAATAAAATCTTTAAAAAAAAAAATTATTACATACTTGGGGCATCTGGCTGGCTCAATCAGAAGAGCATGTGACTCTTGATCTCAGGGTCATGAATTCAAGCCCCACGTTGGGTGTAGAGAGTACTAAAAAAAATAATAGTAAACTTAAAAAAAAAGAATTATTACATACTTGTAAGTATAATCTACAGTTTTTCAACTACAAGAAGAAAATCTACTCTTGTAGCCCATTTTTAATATATATAAAGTTTATTTTTGTGACAGTCCCAATCAATTGGCTTTTTTCTCCCACAGTGTACTTTGAACTTTGCTCCCCGTTGTGCATATGTTCGTTCTCCATGGACTTTTATTGATGATCCTTGGATAATATGGGCCTCTGGTATAAGAGCTGTTACCTCCTGTTCTCTCGGCTGATCACTGAGCATCCCAGTGATAAGGATTTCCTGAGAAAGAACTAGGAGACCCCTGGGACTGCCAAGACCTTCATTTTACAGATGGAAGCCTGAGCCCTGGAAGAAAGGAAAATGTCACCTCTGATGGTTTTTGTTTTTTTTTTAAGATTTTATTTATTTGACAGAGAGAGAGACAGCGAGAGAGGGAACACAAGCCGGGGGAGCGGGAGAGGGAGAAGCAGGCTTCCCGCGGAGCAGGGAGCCCGATGCAAGGCTCGGTGCCAGGACCCTGGGATCATGACCTGAGCCGAAGGCAGATGCTTAACGACTGAGCCACCCAGGCGGCCCTCTGGTGGCTGTTTTAATGACTGCCACCACCTCTGCCTCTCTTCCTCAGCCTACATCCGTCCTTTGAATACTCTCCTGCCCAGTGGGTCTCAAACTTCAATATGTGTGAATCCCCCATCCCAGGAGGGGATTAGAAACAGATTCCCATGCCTCACTCTAATATTCAGTCTCCGTTGACCTAAGATGGGCCCAGGAAGTATATTTTTAACGAGTTCCCCAGGTGCACATTGCCCTAGTCTCTTTTTGGAAGTGGCTGTACTTTCTTCCCTTCCCTCATTTTTCTTGGTGACTCCTCATATAAAGCAGGAGGGCCCAATTCTCCGCAAGCAGCTCCCCATCTTCTGTCTTCCCGTAACTTGGGCAGCATCGTGAACCTCCCTCTGTGTGCTGCTTTGTTTCCACATAGTGTGATCTCCTTGTCTTTTCCCTGACCTACTTGCCTGGACTCTGTCCCTGCCAGCATCCCCTTGGTCTGGCCACCTTCAGGCCCTGTGTCTCACTGCCTGTGCTGAATAAGATTGAAATAGGGCCTAAAAATAGTTCCTTTAATGGCCCCTGCATTGCAGCCTCCACTGTTCGTGGCTGGAAGGCAGCCAGACTGACTCAGCACAAAAGCTTGTCTCTGATAGCTGGGACAAGGTTGCAAAGATGGCTTGTGAGCGCTGGGGAAAGGCTCTGCTTTCTGGGTAGGGGATGTCAGAGTCTGTCACCCTCCAGAAGAGATTTTCCCTCTTCAAAGGAGATGGCTGAATAAAGGAATCTTTTGGCCATAAGGAGAAGGGCTTTCAAACTAGCCAGAAGCCCAGGACAGTCCAGCCCCTTTGAGCTACTTCAAAGGCATTTGTGCTTCCAGTTGGCAGATTAGGAGAAGGGCCTGGTTTGGGAGGACCTTGAAGCTTCCTCAACCAGAATTGGCCTTGGCCTTCCCTGGGGCACATCCCAGAGAGCAGTCCCTTTCTGTCATCTTCCCACACCTGGGACCCAGCCTAGGTTTCTTATCTTTCTTATCTTTTTATTTATTATTTTTTAAATTGAATTGAATTGAAATTTTTTAAAGTAATCTCTATGCCCAACATGGGCCTTGAACTCACCACCCTAAGCTCAAGTCGCATGCTCTCGACTGAACAGCCAGGTGTCCCTCCTTGCCTTTGTAAAGCTACCATTCATGTTCTTGATTTCTTTGTATGTTCTAGTTTCTCCTTTATTTTCTTCCCAGCTTGCTCTCTCCTGTTTTCTCTACAAATAAATCCAAAAGACCTCTTTTTATTTTAAGGGTGTTCCCGCTGATCACTGTGGGAAAATGGCTAAAAGTCCTATCCATGGGAAAGCAGAGCTGCCAGACTGCCAAAGGAACTTTCTCCCTGTCTGTAGCCCCAACTCTGTCCTTTCCATGGTATTCAGCAGTCTCTCCATTGAGAACAGTTGTGTTAAGCATCTATTTGGGGTCAGGCCCTGCTAGTCACAATTTTCCATTCACTGTCCTATTTAATTACAACAGGCCACCAAGAATACACGTTCCCTTCATTTTTACAGACGAGGAAACTGAAGCTCATGGTTAAATGACGTGTCTGTGCCCACAGGCTTTCTTGAGCTGCACACCCAGGGTGAGCTCTCAGCAGGTCTATCTGCCTCTAAGACTTTACTTTTTATAAGAGTAGCTCTGGACCCAGCGTAGTTTCAGGCTGGCACTCTCTCTGGGCCATTTGTTCATTTTAGCAACACAAGTACACCAAGAGCACTGTGGTGGTCAAGAGTTACAGCTTAGGGGCGCTTGGGTGGCTTAGTCGGTTGAGTGTCTGCCTTCGGCTTAGGTCATGATCTCAGGGTCCTGGGATCAAATCTGCTTCTCCCTCTCCCTCTGCTGCTCACCCTGCTCGTGCTCTCTCTCAAATAAATCAAATCTTTGGAAAAAAAAAAAGTTACGGTTTAGTATCAGGCTAACCTATCAGGTTCTTGTTCCACACTTGAGCAACTGTATATCCTTGAGCAGGTTTCTTGACTCACTCTAAGCTTTGGGAGTCCCCATCTGCAACTGGGAGTGGTTGTAGAGATTAAGCATCAACTCTCAGCACCGTGCCCAACACCTAGCATTGCTCAGCAAAGGGGAAAGTTCTTATCCTTGCCCTCCAGGTTTCAGCCTGGAGAACAGGCCTCTTAAATGAGGAAGGCCTTTGCTACCTGATGGGCCATTCCCTGGCCAGAGGGTTCCCAGGCTGTGGAAGCCCAGCTCTCTCTGGTCCACTCCCTCCTTGCCTGCAGCACTTCCATCAGTCATGGCTAAACTGGCTCTGTCCGAAGATGGAGCCAAGCTCTCATTACCTGTCACTAGGCCAACCACAGCCCATTAGCCACACATCTGTTCCCTGTTGTCTGTGGGCCTGTGTCCTGGTTCCCACCAGAGGGTCACCTCAACTTCCTGGGCTCTTGCCACACCCTCTTCTAACTTGGCTTTCTCACTACCACTACCACTTCCACAGATGACCTAAACAGAGAAAGGAAACAACACTACCCACTGGGGCTGGTGGATGACCCTCAGAGTACATTTGTGCAGTGAGTGAAGGGATGGGGGTATCCCAAAATATTTTAAAGATGGACCCAGTCTAATAAGTTGAGATATAAAGTCCTACATGAAGGTCATAAAACCAGTCCCAGGACCACTACAATATTTATCTCCCAGTGTATACAGAATAGCCACTCACGGGCTGGGTGTTTTGTATTTTCTAATTTCATATCTATTTTTGTTTTCTTACTTTGTTTTGTACACTATAGTGTACAAAATTCTTAATTTGATTTCGAGAATAAGTATTTTTTTTAAAAAGATTTTATTTATTTATTTGAGAGAGAGAATGAGATAGAGAGAGCATGAGAGGGGGGAGGGTCAGAGGGAGAAGCAGACTCCCTGCCGAGCAGGGAGCCCGATGCGGGACTCGATCCAGGGACTCCAGGATCATGACCTGAGCCGAAGGTAGTCGCTTAACCAACTGAGCCACCCAGGCGCCCTCGAGAATAAGTAATTCATTCACAAGATTAAGAAACCAGAAAGCCTAAGGAGTGAAAGTACAATGAAAGGTTTTACCGTCAGTCTTACCCCACCTGCCCAGTTCCCATCTTTCTCACAAATCAACCAACTTGCTTACTTTCTTTTGTATCCTTTCAAATTCTTTAAGCAAACACAAATTATTTTTCCATTTTTGGGCAAAACAACATCATACATTATTTTGCATCTTGATTTTTTTCTTGTCTTAGACATTCTTCCATATCAGTGCAGATATAAAGAGCTTCCTCATTCTTTACAGCTGCATACTATTCCATTCAATGGATGTATCATATTTATTAGTTTTTTAATTCTTTTTTTTTAAGATTTTATTTATTTGATAGAGCACAAGCAGGGGGAGTGGAAGGCAGAGGGAGAAGCAGATTCCCCGCTGAGCAGGGAGCCCGATGTGGGACTCGATCCCAAGACCCTGGGATCATGACCTGAGCCAAAGGCAGACACTTAACTGACTGAGCCACCCAGGCATCCCGATATGTAATTTTTTAAACAAAAAAGAATTTATTGACTTCAGTAACTAAGAAGTTCACTGGATGACTTCAGGCACAGCTCAATTCGGCTGTTTAAGTGGTGTCATCAGGACTTAAACGCTGGCTGTAATTCCAAGGTGCTTTCTTTGCTGTTGTTTATTCTCAGGGTGGCCTTTGGCAGAGCTTCTTTCTACCAGTAGCTTCTACAACAATATTGGAATTGGCTTTCGTTGGATAGACTTGCAACACATGTAAATTTCTGAACCAATCACAGAGGCCAGGGGACAGTATACGATGCGCCATGCCTGACACACATACATCTCTGGGTCCTGGGTCCATGGACACCCAAACCACATGGCCTATATTAGGTTTCTGTGGGCACTGCAACAATTTACTATAAACTTGGTGGCTTAAAACAACACAAATTGGGGCGCCTGAGTGGCTCAGTCATTAAGCGTCTGCCTTCGGCTCAGGTCATGATCCCAAGGTCCTGGGATCGAGTCCCGCATTGGGCTCCTTGCTCAGCGGGAAGCCTGCTTCTCCCTCTCCCACTCCCCCTGCTTGTGTTCCCTCTCTCACTGTCAAATAAATAAATAAAATCTTAAACACACACACAAATTGATCCTCTTAACTATTCTGGAGGCCAGAAGTCTGAAATCAATTTCACTGGGCTAAAGTCAAGATTTTGGTAGGGCTGGTTCCTTCTGGAGGCTCAAGGACAGAATATTTACGTGCTTTTTCCAGCTTCTAGAGTTGGCTTGTGGTTCATTCCTCCATCTTGAAAGTGCATCACTCCAGTCTCTGCTTCTATCATCCCATCACTTCCTCCTCCGACACCTGCTCCCTCTAGTGAGGAGCCTTGTGATGACAATGGACCCATCTGGATAATCCAGGATAATCTCCCATCTCAAAAATCCTTGACTTAATCACATCTACAAAGTCCTTTATGCCATATATGGTAACATTCACAGGTTCCAGGGATTAGGACATGGATATCTTTGGAGGACCATTCTTCACCCTATTACATGGCCTGAGTGGGGAGATGTTTCACTTTTCATCAGAAAAAAAGAGAATGGAGGCCAGAGAGGCAAAAGCCAATGGAGACCCAGTAGGATGGAACATACAACATTTTATTATGCAACCATTTGTGTTTTACTCTTCAGTACTTGTTTTTCCACTAGACTGCATGCTCCAGAAAAGGCAGAAACACACTTCTATTTTGCTTGCCTCTACATCCCACAAGGTTGATACACAACAGGAGACCAATAAATATTTCTTGAATGAATTAATACATGAAGTTTAGAGTCTGTTAGGAGAAGATTAAAGTGAAACATTAAATTTAAGAAGTAAACTCAGATTTGAGACAGTCAGAAAACTATTTTTATAATCATTAATGCACTGTGTAAGGCTGACATTTATATGTGATTGTTAAAGAATCTTCAGGCTTCAGCAAAAAAACAAGCAGCATGGTGCGCCTGGGTGGCTCAGTTGGTTAAGCGTCTGCCTTCGGCTCAGGTCATGATCCCAGGGTCCTGGGATCAGGCTCCCTGCTCAGTAGGGAGCCTGCTTCTCCCTCTCCCACTCCCCCTGCTTGTTCTGCCTGCTTGTGCTCTCTCAAATAAATAAAAAATATTTTAAAAAACAAGCAGCAAAAACACCTCCTTCTCCATGTCTTCCTCATGGTTGGTATTACAACCTTCAGGATAGACTATTCCCAGAAAGAAGTGAGGCACAAAAGGTCACATATTGTATGATTCCATTTATATGAATGTCTGGAATACATAAATCCATAGAGACAGAAAGCAGAGTAGTGGTTATCAGGAGCAGGGCTGGGAGGGATGGGAAAGACTGCTTAATGGGCAAGGGGTATCCTTCTGGAACTAGGTAGTGGTAATGGTTGCACAACATTATGAATATACTAAATATCACTAGTGGTGAATTTTCTGTGTATTTTGCCACAATTTTTAAAATCTATTGAGGTGAAATTCACATGGCATAAAATTAACCATTTTAAAGTGAATCATTCAGTGATTAATTGCTTTCCTTATGTTGAACCATCATTTCTGGGATAAATCCTACTTGATGATGGTGTATAATCCTGTTAATATGTTGTTGGATTGGATTTGCCTAGTATTTTGTTGAGGATTTTTGCATCTGCATTCATAAGGATATTACTCTGTAGTTTTGTTGTGGTTCTTTGTCTGACTTTGGTATTAGGGTAACACAGGCCTCTGAGAATGAATTAGGAAGTGTTCCCTCTTTTTTTTTTTTTTTTAATTTGAGAAGGATTGGTGTTAATTCTCTAAATGTTCGGTAGAAGTCACTAGTGAAGCCATCTAGGCCTGAACTTTTCTTTGTGGGTAGTTTTGAAATTACTAATTTGATCTCTATTTGTGGTAGATCTATTCAGATTTTCTGTTTTTTTCTTGAGTCATTTCAGTAGTTTGTGTCTTTTTAGGAATTTGTCCATTTTTTTTTTAAAGATTTTATTTATTTATTTGACAGAGAGAGACAGAGCGAGAGAGGGAACACAAGCAGGAGGAGTGGGAGAGGGAGAAGCAGGCTTCCTGCGGAGCAGGGAGCCTGATGGAGGGCTCGATACCAGGACACTGGGATCATGACCTGAGCT
This sequence comes from Mirounga leonina, assembly GCF_011800145.1. NCBI lineage: Eukaryota > Metazoa > Chordata > Mammalia > Carnivora > Phocidae > Mirounga > Mirounga leonina. Next base: position 22,205,824 of record NW_023270436.1, on the reverse strand, counting down.
GAAGGCAGACGCTTAACGATTGAGCCACCCAGGCGCCCCCCGCCCCAAATTTTTTTAGTTGAAAAAAAACACACTCGTTTTCTTTTTTCCTGCAAAATGTTTGCTAATATAAATGTAATTTATTTAGCCATTCTCCTATTATTGTATATTCACGGTACTTTCCATTTTTTCCAAAATATAAACAAAGCTGAAGTGAATGTATTTTGTATTTGAATATTTCTGTATAGACCTGGTTATTAATTTAGGATACATTCCCCGAAGTGGCACACTTTGGTTAGAGTATCTCGGCTTTTAAGCTTCTGATGTATCTCATTAGATTGCCTTCCAGGAAGGTTTTATCCATTTTCTTTTTTTTAAAGATTTTATTTATTTGACAGAGAGAGACACAGCAAGAGAGGGGAACACAAGCAGGGGGAGTGGGAGAGGGAGAAGCAGGCTTCCCGCCGAGCAGGGAGCCCGATGCAGGGCTCAATCCCAGGACCCTGGCATTTTCATTCCAATCATCAGTTCCAGAAAATTCAGGTTTCTCTGCATACCCACTAACATTGGGTATTATTGCTCATTTGGATCTTCTGCTACAGGCACTGTGGACATTTATCATTGTTACTGCCCAGCATCCATTCCTTTTTCTTCTGATAACAGTACCTCTAATTTCCTTTGGGAACCACACCTTCCAAACTCTCAATTTCAGTTTGTGGGGCATGACATATTTCCCCAGCTCCAGGCATGGGCAGGTGACCATGCCTAGCTCATCAGTGTCTTGTGCATGGCCAGAGAGGAGTACGGGACCTTACCGGCCCAGTGAGAACCAACCCCTGGACTTTTCGTGAAATATTGAACAAGAATTCTCTTCTCCCACTGAGTTGACTCAACTGGTGGCATGTAAGCCTGAAGCTGGAGACCACAGGGAGAGGTCCTGCCTGAGAATGAAGCCTATACAAAAGAAAATAGCCAAGAGGTGGAGAAAGGAGTGGCAGCATCTTGAGGAACATCATTTGAGAATTCCACTGGATCTAGCTTTATCTGAAGCAAGTCAACCTTCTTTTTTTTTTTTAAAGATTTTATTTATTTATTTGACAGAGAGAGACACAGCGAGAGGGAACACAAGCAGGGGGAGTGGGAGAGGGAGAAGCAGGCTTCCCGCCGAGCAGGGAGCCCGACGCGGGGCTCGATCCCAGGACCCCTGGGATCATGACCTGAGCTGAAGGCAGACGCTTAACAACTGAGCCACCCGGGTGCCCCACAAGTCAACCTTCTTGAACTCTTTGGTTGTATGAGCTGATATAGTTATCATTATTATAATATTAATCAGTAGCAATAGTATTTTGCTTAAACTCGTTTGATTCTGTTTTGGCTACCTGCAGCAGAAATAATGCTGATGAATATGGGAACCTCCAGTGCGTCCCCTCAGGAGCTGCTGGTCAGAATTCTCTGGAACATTGCTGTGGAGTTATCAGTGCTGCCCCCTAAAAAAGTTCCCCCTCTTCTCCCTCTAGCACTTAGTAAGACTGCTCTATCTCCTCTGATGTTAGGTATAACTGTGTGAATTGCTTTGGCCAGTGCAATGTTACCAGAAGAGACCTGTATCACTCCCAGATAGGACCTTTAAGAGTCTGTGCATGGTTTGTCACATTCGCTCTCCCCTGCCTCAGTGAACTTGGAAACCTGGATCTAGATGGATCACCTATTAGCTTGGTTCTTGAGTGACCACTATGAACAGAGACCCCTGCCGACCCACACTGGATGTGTAGTGTGAGTGAGAAAAATGCTTTCTTTGGGCTAAGCCACTGAGATGTTGTTTATTATCATAGAACCCAACCTAGCCTTTCTGAAACAATTCCCCTGGGGAAAAAATGAAGGATGTTTTTCATCAACCCAGCTATGTTTACTGAGCCGACAGCTAGTCAGCAGGAAGGGCACATCCCAAAGTAGTCAGCTTCTTTTCATTTATTGTCTGTATCCCCCAGGCCCTTGACATCTGACAAGCAATTTCTTAGCAAATTGATTCTATTGGTTTTTCCTAAGTTTTGTATCCTCCCAGAGGGAGAATTATTTTGTTTGGCAGATGGTTAAAGTTAGTCCTAGTTGGTATCTGGCCAGCTAATCCTGCCTACAGGACTGGGAGCATGTCCACTTAGGGCAAAGAGGAGGCATGGCCGGGCCAGATCCTTCTGCCCTGCCTGTGCCACTTGGGGTCACCATGAGAATGATATCACCGAGGAAGGCTGGGGCTTTTGGTGTTCCAAATACCTACAGCATCTGGTTTGGGGTGTCCATGTAATATGTCAGGAGGCAGAATGACAAAGAAAGGAAGAGCCTGGGCTCTGTGGTCAGGTTCAAATTTAAATCCAGCCTCCACATCTTCCTGGCTCTGGGACTTTAGGCAAAGTCACCTCTCTGAGCCTCAGTTTTCTCAGCTGAGAAATGCAGGTTCAGTAGTGCTCATTTCATTGGGCTGTTGTTAGACTGTGGATATAAAATGTGTAGCCTAGCACCCAGTCCTTGGAAGGTGGTGATCATGATGGTACCAAAGCTGATGACCTGGATTCTAATCTTGTCTCATATGGACATTGGCTGAGTCAGTGATTTGTAAGAGCCCTTGTATTTCTAATGCCTATCATGTCTTGCCTGTGATTTCAAAACTGAGAAAGTATAAATTTTCTAAATAAGGGTCACTGAAGACATTTTTAAAAAAATCAGAGTATGGACGCCTGGGTGGCTCAGTTGTTGGGCGTCTGCCTTCGGCTCAGGTCATGATCCCAGGGTCCTGGGATCGAGCCTCGAATCAGGTTCCCTGCTCGGCGGGAAGCCTGCTTCTCCCTCTCCCACTCCCTCTGCTTGTGTTCCCTCTCTCGCTGTGTCTCTCTGTCAAATAAAATCTTAAAAAAAAAATCAGACTCTTTAAAAAATTAATATCCAGGTAATTCATATTTTCTCTATAGAACAAATAGGAAAGCTAAACTCTGCTACCAACTTGGCCTTAGGCAGGCTCCTACTCTCTGGCCTGTTTCCTCATCTGTATAATAAGGAGATTGGGCTAGAAGCCATTTTGGGCCCTGTTGGCTTTGACTGGTTGCGGTCTGCTTATAATGACACATAGGGGCCTTTGCCTCTCCCTGACCCTCATCTACTTTATCTTCAACTCCAGGTCTTAGGTTCTGATATCTGGTATTTACTTTATGTTTTTAGTACTGCTCAATTTCTTGATATATCAAATTTTTAAGAGATTTTATTTATTTATTTGAGAGAGAGCGAGAGAGAGGGCATGAGCAGGTGGAGGAGCAGAGGGAGAGGGAGATAATCTCAAGCAGACTCCATGCTGAGTGCCGAGCCCAATGCAGGCTCAATCCCAGGACCCTGAGATCATGCATGACCTGAGCCAAAACCAAGAGCCAGACACTTAAACCAACTGAGCCACCCAGGCACCCCATTGATATATCATTTTTTTTAAAGATTTTATTTTGAAGTAATTTTGTTTTAAAGATTTTATTTTTATGGGGCGCCTGGGTGGCTCAGATGGTTAAGTGTCTGCCTTTGGCTCAGGTCATGATCTCAGGGTCCTGGGATCGAGTCCCACATCGGGCTCCCTGCTCAGTGGGGAGTCTCCTGCTTCCTCTCCCTCTGCCCCTCCCCCTGCTCATGCTCTTTGTATCTCTGTTTCAAATGAATAAATAAAATCTTTTTATGTTATGTTAATCAATTAAATCTTTTAAAAAAAGATTTTATTTTTAGATAATCTCTATATCCAACATGGACCTTGAACTCAACCCCAAGATCGAGTCAAATGCTCCAATGACTGAGCCAGCAGGTGCCACCCCTCCTTTATTTTTTTTAAGATTTTATATTTTGAAGTAATTTTTTTTTTAAAAGATTTTATTTATCTATTTGACAGAGAGAGACACAGTGAGAGAGGGAACACAAGCGGGGGGAGTGGGGGAGGGAGAAGCAGGCTTCCCGCTGAGCAGGGAGCCCGGTGCGGGGCTCGATCCCAGGATCCTGGGATCATGACCTGAGCCGAAGGCAGACGCTTAACAACTGAGCCACCCAGGCACCCCGAAGTAATTTTTTTTATTATTTTTTTTAATTTTTTTAAGATTTTATTTATTTTTTAACAGAGAGCGAGAGAGGGAACACAAGCAGGGAGAGTGGGAGAGGAAGAAGCAGGCTTCCAGCCGAGAAGGAAGCCCGATGTGGGACTTGATCCCAGAACCCTGGGTGGGATCAAGACCTGAGCTGAAGGCAGATGCTTAACAACAGCCACCCAGGTGCCCCTCTTTTGAAGTAATTTTAAATTTAATGAAAAGTTGCAAAGACAGCATAGTAAGTTCCTGAATACCCTCACCCCATTCCTTGTAATATTCACATCTGGATGATCATGGTAACATTTGTCAGAACAACAAAAAAATATTAATATTGATATATAACTCTTAATTGAATGACAGACTGCATTTGGAGTTCATTGCTTTTTCCACTAATGTTCTAGGATTCAGTGTAGGTTACCACATTGCACTGAGTCATCATATCTCCTTAGTCTCCTCTATTCTTGTAGTTTCTCAGTCCTTTATCAATTATAAGCATTTTCTCCAGACTGGTATGAGAGATTGGTGTTTTTGATCAGTTACACACTCCATTTTCCTTTAAATTTATCTTACTTTTTGGTATAATCCGTATTCATTGCTTTTATTTTTTATTTTTTTAAGATTTTTATTTATTCATTTGAGAGAGAAAGAGCACAAGCAGGGGGAGAGGCAGAGGGAGAGGGAGAAGCTGACTTGCCGCTGAGCCGGGAGCTCAATATGGGCCTCAATCCTAGGACCCTGAGATCATGACCCAAGCTGAAGGCAGATGCTCAACCATCTGAGCCATCCAGGAGCCCCTACTTTTGTTATTTTTTTAAAGATTTATTTATTTATTTGAGAGAGAATGGGGGAGGGGAGGGGCAGAGAGAGTCCCAAGTAGACCATTTGGTTTCTAACATAGTTACCAGCCCCCCTCAGTCACTACATTATTCAGAACTCTTCCAGTTGCATATGACAGAGCCATATCCTAAATGAGCTTTGGCAAAACTTTATCAGCTCAAAGAATGGTCAATAAGCCATGGAAGGGAACATCAGGATCAAGGGCCTGAAGTCTACAATGACTTTCTAGGTATCTTTTTTTTTTTTTTTTTAAGATTTTATTTATTTATTTGACAGAGAGAGACACAGTGAGAGAGGGAACACAAGCAGGGGGAGTGGGAGAGGGAGAAGCAGGCTCCCCGCAGAGCAGGGAGCCCGATGCGGGACTGGAGCCCGATGTGGGACTCAATCCCAGGACCCTGGGATCATGACCTGAGCTGAAGGCAGTCGCTTAACCAACTGAGCCACCCAGGCGCCCCGACTTTCTAGGTATCTTGTCTCTGTCCATCTCTCTTTCTCACAGACTAACTTTTCCACAAGGATGGAAATATGGTGGCCTATAGCTACTGATTCCCTTATCCACCTACCCCCCACAAGGAGAAAACTGACAGCCAATCTGGTCCCAAGTTTGAAATCCCAGGAAGAGTTCGCATTGGCTCATCTGGAGTCGGTGGCCATTCTTGGACCAATCACCAGTGACCAGTGGTATAGGGCAATTAGAAAACATGGTGGCTCTGAGGGCAGGCCAGGAAAGAAGTAATTCCCAGGAAAAGTGCTAAAAGCAAACACAAAGTTGGAAACCACACAAGAATTTTATAGTAAAGACCTCACATAAATCCCACAAGAACAATACAGCTTTCAAAATCGTCTCTGGAGAAGTATGTTAGAGTCCAATTAAGTGACTACTGACAGATTGTTCCCAATGGTGGTGACTATAGTCTTCACTACAGGTGATTTAGCAACATATGGCCCCTCAATCAGAGGGCTCATCCCTCCTTACAAAAGAGGACATAGTAGAGCTCTATAAATAGTTTACTATCCAAAGGACCTCACCCATTCTCAGGCTTCAATGTGCATCAGAATCAAGTGGGAGTTGGTAAAGCATGTACTTTCCCAGGACTACCCCTCAGATTTTGATTCAATGGTCTAAGGTGGAATCAAGGAGTCTGGATTTCTGTATGGCTCCCAGATGATGCTAATGTAGGTGATCCATGGACCATGGTGAGAAACCATGCACCAGGCCACCTATGTACAAAATAACAAAGATAAAGCACATAGCACATTGCCTGGCACATGGTTTATGTCCAGGAAATAGCCCAAGAGGGGCCACGTTAAGTGGTCCCATACCTGCACAAGGCCTCTGATGCTCACTCAGTCCTCTGCTGTCTTGAGTGTGACATTTAGACTTCCCCTTGCCCTGTCCCCCAGTCTGCCTGGGAGAAGAGAATAAATAAAAGCAGAAACATTTTCATTTTATAAGCACTTGGTTTTATTGCACAGAAGCAATTGAAAGTGGACTCCAGTGGAAAAGTGCGCCCTGGCATGATTCAGTGGCCAGTGCCCAGCCCCACCTGCTTCAGCTCTTCCAGGATAGAGAGCTCTGGGCAAGGGCTCGGCCACTCCTTTGGAAAACAGAAGGCATTCAGGAATAGGTTAAGACATCTCAAGCATAATGTGTTTCTAACTGCTCATTCATTGTTGCGGTCATCTGTCAATTGCACATACAGGTAATAAATGCACTTATTTGGAAAGGAGGGGGTCAGTTTTTATAGTCAAGTGTTTACATGTGGCATTCAGCATATATCACATTCGGCTAGATAAGCTATCATAACATAATTGTCCATTGCCTGGGGAGGGTTTGAGGTGTAGGGCCAGGGACTGGGAATACCCTCTCTTGCTAACATATTGCTAATAGAAATTCCTGTTTGGTGAAGGAGGGCTCCATCATCTAAGCAGAGTTTCTTCTTATATAAAGAAAAGGGAGAAAAAATGAAAATTACCCTTGAGCTCCCTGGCCCTCCTGAGTTTCTTTGGCTGTTCTGGATAGTCCTTTCTCCCTGCCTTACTTCTCTGCCTTGGAAGCCTTGTCTTCTGTGGTCTTCTCTGGAGGTCTGCTGTCTTTCTGGTCTGTGCTAGAGGATTTCTCAGCCTTTTCTGTCTTGGCTTTGCCAGGTGTGGGGGCCTCCTTGCTGGGCTCTTCTTTGGCTTGGGCCTCTGCTTTGGGTTTCTCCTCAGGCTTCTTGGCCTCCTTGACATCTTTTTTCTCAGGTGCTGCCGGTGTCTCTTCCTTCTTTGGTTTTTCTGGCTCCTTCTCTGCTGCTTTGCTGCGTTCTTTGGCCTTGGCATCATCTTGCTCCTTCTTGGCCACCTCAGCCTTCTCTTTGGGTTTGGCCTCTTCCTTCACCTTGGCAGGAGCCTCCTTCTCTGAGGTCACTGCTTTTTTCTTATCTTCAGCCTCCTTCTTGGCTTCAACTTTGGATTCTTTGGGTTTCTCCACAGCAGGTTCCTTCTTTTCCTGGACCTCAGGTTTTGGAGCCTCCTTTAGCAACTCATCTTTCTTGCTGTCCTTCTTCTCCTCAGTTTTTGGTGTGGCTGGAGCTTTCTCTTCCTCTACCTTCTTTGGGGGCTCTTTGACTTTCACTTCCTGGGATTTCTCTTCCTCCTTTATGGGAGACTTGGCCTCTTCCTTCTTTGTGACCTCTTTCTCAGGAGCCTTGGTCTCTTCTTTCACAGGAGATTTGACCTTCTCTGGAGACTTGACCTCCTCCTTGACAGGGCTTTTTGCCTTTTCGGGAGATTTGATGTCTGCAGGGGACCTTACTTCCTCCTTTGCTGGAGTCTTGGCTTCTGGAGACTTCACATCAAGAGTCTTAGCCTTCTCAGGAGACTTAGCCTCTTCCTTCACTGGGGATTTGG
>NW_023270436.1:22068314-22198000 GCF_011800145.1 Mirounga leonina | reverse complement strand
CTGGGGACTTGGCCTTCTCTGGGGACTTGGCCTCCTCCTTCAATGGGGACTTGGCCTTCTCTGGGGACTTGGCCTTCTCAGGGGACTTGGCCTCTTCCTTCACTGGAGACTTGGCCTTCTCGGGGGACTTGACCTCTTCCTTCACTGGAGACTTGGCCTTTTCGGGGGATTTGGCCTCCACTGGGGACTTTGCTTCTTCCTTAGCTGGGGACTTGGCCTTCTCTGGGGACTTCACCTCAGTCGGAGATTTTGCTTCTTCTTTCACGGGGGATTTAGCTTTCTCAGGGGACTTCACCTCAGCTGGAGATTTGGCCTCTTCCTTCACTGGCGACTTGGCCTCAGTTGGTGATTTTGCTTCTTCTTTCATGGGGGACTTAGCCTTTTCTGGGGACTTGGCCTCTTCCTTCACTGGGGACTTGGCCTCAGCTGGGGACTTAGCTTCTTCCTTCACTGGGGACTTGGCTCCAACTGGTGACTTGGCCTCTTCCTTCTCTGGAGATGCAGCCTCTTCTGCTGGGGGAGACTTCATTTCTTCTTCTCCCCCTTCTGCTTCCTCCTCCTTGCCTTTCTCCTCTTTGGCCTCTTTCTCTTCTTCTTCAGTCACTTCTTCAGTCACTTGGATCTCTTCTGTCTGTTCCTCCAAAATCACGGTTTCCTTCTCTGACTTTTCTACCACCTTGATCTTCTCTTCGCTTTTGACCTTTATGTGTGTGGATATAGAAGGGATTTTGGGAAGTCCTTCTGGAAGGGAGAAAGGACTGGGGCCAAAGCCAATCCGACATTCTTCGCCCTCCAGGAGTTTTCTGCCAAATGGATAATGGAACACATTACTATTATTAACTCAGAGCAGACTGAGGAGTTGGGGGTCTTCCTGAGTTACTCTGAAGATCCACAGAATCCAATAATATGGACTTTGGTGGAGGAAGGAATGTGAATGGTGGGCACTTTGAGCCTGGAAAAAGTCACTTAGCAAATCATCCCAGGGACCACCCAGAATCTGTACCCCAATGGTGTTGCTCTTGTTTTATGCAGCTAAGGCTGCAAGTTATAAAACAACTCCCCCACCCCAAAATGGCCCGCGAGAGAGAACACCTCTATTAACAAAAATTACATTAACTGTCCCTCAACTAAAATGTTCAAGTGGAGGGTAGGAGTCTGAGCAAACAACTCCACATTTATAAATTTGGGATTAAGAGGTCTTAAACTATTCCCATTGGAATTTCAAGGGTCTCTGGTCACTTTATATTCTCATCCTTTGAGTTTTAGGAATAGGGTGGGGGCAGCAGTGTCTACTCTTTCCTACTCAGTAGGTATGTGACCTCAGCCAAGCCACTCAAACTCTTCAAGTCTGTTCCTTCAGTGGGAAAAAGAGGGTCATAAGAGTCCCTACCTCAGAGGGTTGTTTCAGTGAGATAATGAATAAAAAGGACCTGGCAGTGCCCGACTCACAGTAGGTTTAGGGGTTACCCCTAGAGACCAGTGCTTTGCAAATTTAACAGCATGCAAATCCCCCAGGGATCTGGTTAAAATGCAGATTCTGATTCAGTAGATCTGGGGTGGGGCCTGAGAATCTGACCTTCCAACATGCTTGTGAAGATGCCAATTGTGCGGTTCACGGACCACACTCTGAGCAGCAAGATTATAGACTAGACCCAAGAGGTGGGACATGAAGAGTCACCTGCCAGCAACTGGGACAGATCTTCACTGGGTCAGCCTGCTTCTCAGCAAGAAATTGCTAAGCTGGGAGGTCTCATGGGCTTCTCATGGCTACCATTTACTGCGGGCTTTCTCTATGGCCACCCAGCAGTACCTGGATGTGCTCTGGAACTGGATTAGTTCCTCCTTCCCCACAACCCTGTGATAGGAGTACTGTTATCATCTCCACTTTATTTCCTCAGGAAACAAAAGCTCAGGGAGCCAAAAAACCCTAAGACAGTTGTCAAGGTCCCTGACAACTCAAGTACCTCCTTTCCCTCCCTCCAGCAGGCCTCTAGCTGGCTGGATTTGGAGGGGTGAGGAACGTTAATCCTCCGAGTCACTGGCAGAATGAAAAGAAGGCACTCTCAAGACTTTCGAGAAATTCAGAAAGTAGAGTGATGTTGCCAGGGCCAGAGGAAAGGAGGAAAGGAGAGTGGGGAGTAATTCTTTAGTGAGCACAGGGTTTCAGTTCGGAAAGATGAAAAAAGTTCTAGAGATAGATGGTGGTGCTGGTTGCACAACAACGTAAATGTACTCACTGCCACTGAACGGTATACTTAAAAATGGTTAAATAGCAAATTTTATATCATACATTTTACCACAATAAAAAAAAATTCTTTTTTGTCTCTGAGACAGGCAGGTCGCCTTGCTGGGAACTTGAAACTCAGTGCTAAGCTTCTCATAAGAATGCAAGGGCTCCCCACCATCCCAAAAGCCCCCCCGGCCCACCTCACCTGTAAGCGGCAATCTCAATATCCAGAGCCATCTTGACATTGAGCAGGTCCTGGTACTCTCGGAGCTGGGCTGCCATCTCCCACTTGGTGTTCCTCAGCTCGGCGTCTAGCTGCTGGATGGCCTCCTGGGGAGGAGAGGTCACACACATGTCACATACCAGCCAGCGCCTGGCCCTTAGCACTGGAGAAGCTGGGGCACACCAAGGAAACCCAAAGTCCCATCTAGCCAGGCTCACACCCACACTGCCAAAGCTGTGGGAGCCTCATTTGTGGCCATGGAAACCACCTGGAGCAAAAATCCTGCTGTGTGTGCATTCGATCTCAGCCTGGGGAATGGTTTAGAATAAAACACACCAGCCACCAACAGTGGCTATCACTGGTCAGTGGGATGATGGGTGAAGTTTCACAGATCTCTTAAGCTTAGAAAACGCTCCGCAGGAACAGAGCCCTATCTGCTTTGGCTCCTGATGCTCCCAAGTGCCTGCCGCACAGTAAGGGCTGAAGAAGCACCTGCAGCTGAGGACTGAAGTCGTACACAGAAGCCCACTAAATAGCAGCGGAAGCTTCTTCCCTGTCCCCAGGCTCACTGAGCCGCTGCTGAAAGCGAACCATTATGGCTGATTTTTATTGCCTCCTTTTTGCTTTCTCCATTTCCTAATTTGTCCACAGTCACCACATATTAACTTGCATAATAAGTTCTTTAAAAGTGTTATCTTCTTTTGCCAGCTGTCTTTAATGGAAGGAACCTGCCAAGGCCTTCCCCAGGCTACCCACGCTCACAGACACTGGTTATGGTTTACCAAATGCCCACTGTGACCCAGACCGTGCTGAGCAGGCTCACACTCATCTCATGAAAAGTCTGTCCATCTCTTTAGCCTTCACAACTCTGCAACGTGGACATTCTTCCCCCCCCCCCCCCCCCACTGCACTGGAGGAGTTCAGATTCAGAGAGGCAGATAACTTTCCTGGGGCCACTCAGCTAGAAAGACATACTGGTACCCCTTGCATGTCTGACTCCAAGGCCCACAGTCTTCACCACCACAACTTTGCTGAGAGAGGGGCAGTGACTTGTCCAGGATCACCCAACCAGGGAAGGTAGTCTGGCTCTCTGCCCCATCCCTGCCCACCTGGTAGGATGCGATGTCAGCCTGATGACGGTCCTCCAGCTCAGAGCGCTGCCTCTCAAGTGAGTCTTTGGTGCCTTTGAGAGCCTCCAGCTCTGTGGTCCTGGCCTGTAGCTGGCGGCGGTACTCTGTTATCTCCTCCTGTGCTGAGCGCATGGCATCTGTGTTCATCTTGGCTGCCTCTGATAGTCGGTCCAGCCTCACTGGGGGAGAAGGAGACAGGGCACAGAGTTTGACACACCTGGATTTGGATTCTAGTGCCCAGATCCCAAAGGTGACACACATGGGTTGAAGACCTACTGAGTGCCTGGTGCCATCCTGGATTCTTAACATACCCTCTCCTTTGTGATAGGCAAATTACTACTGTCCAAGGCCAGCTAGTAATATGCAGCAGATTCAAATCTAGTGTCTATCTGGTTCCAAAAATGAGACTGCCTCCCCCAATTCAGGATCTGAAACCCCACAGGACAGAGGAAGCCCCCAATTCTGGTCCTAATACCTGGTTCAGCTCCCCAGCAAGGGCTGGCAGTGCTGGGGATTCAGACGTAAAACTTGGCCAACAGGGCTTACCTCTGACCTTGTGGCTGATCAAGTTAATGAGCCTGTGACCTTTGGAGGCATGAAGGTGCTGTGAGCCACTGTGTAGCCATAGCCCCTTCCTTGTAGGTTTTGGCTGTGGAGAGCCCAACGTCACTGCAGAGCCTGGGGCCCACGTGCCAGCGTCTCTGTCCCTTCCCCCACCTGGCTGTGCATTCTCTAGCACAGGAGTCCTTGTGTCAATGGCAGCCACACCCTGGCCCCTGTGAGCAATGGGCTGCTGGTTCCCAGAAGATCTTCTAGGACTATTGGAGGTCTGGAGACTAGTCTACATCTCCTGAAAGTGAATATCGTGAATCCCAAGATAGTAAAACCCAGGGCCCGAGTCTTGGGAGAGTGAGGAATGGGGAAGGGAAGCCAGCTGGGTGGGCCAGAAGTCCTGGGATGGTTTGTCTGTGTAAAGGACAAAGCCCAAGATAGCAGAGAGGTTTGCTCTGGGAGGAGTCTTGCCGCAGAGATGGGGGAGGAGAAGGGACTGCCACTGCAAAGGAGAGGAAAAGTAATGGGGAAAACCATGCGTCTGAGTCCCAGCTTTCCTGGCTTTCCCTGCTAGTGTTGGCTCAAGACTTAGAAACCATCAAGGTGGGTGAGGATTTTTACCCATGTGGACCACAGACCTGTCTGAAAAATCGCTGGAGCTTCTGCACCCTCTCCCAAGGAAAATGCAAGTTTTACACAGTTTCAGGAAGTATCACGTTGCTCCCCCTGAGTAAGAGACTCAGCTGGTCAACCCCCTCCCCAAAGAAATGAAAACCAGAGAAGGCAAGCGTTGCCCAAGGTCACCCTGCAGCTGCTGGGTACAGCTTCAGAGCTGCTGCAGCTGCAATCTAGCTGACTCAGAGCAGCACGGAGTTGGAGGAGGGGGGAGCTTGAGAAGCTTCCAGCTTCTCAAGGGGAGAGAGGACATTAAGGGGCCACCTCAGCCTCATGCACCCATTGGTTGGGGTGATGATATCTCCCAGGAAGAAAGGATGTGAGAATGCCCCACTGGGGAGGAGCCTGATAGGGGTCTGGAGAATGAGGTCCCCTGCAGAGTGCAGGCAAGGGGGATGAACAGTGTTGGGCAGGGAAGGCATGTTACTTTGAAGGGCAAAGGGTCCCCAGTGCCTGTAACTAGAAGCTGGCACTGCTTTGGAACTGTAGAAGGAACCTGATGGAAAGGGGCCCTTGGAGTGGGGTTACCTAATCTTGGGCGGGGGCAACAGAGGGGACCCAGAGTCGCAGGACAGATATAAGGACCCTGGAGGAGGACAGCCAAAGGACAACCCAGAATTTCAAGGAAGGGAGAGGGTGTCTCCAGAGACCCGGGGTGAAACTGTTAGTTAACGAAGAGGAACGCCCTTTGCAGGGAGAAGCTGAACAGCACACGCTCCAGCCCAGCCACCTGCACACAGAGTGCACCCGGCCCGGCCAGGAGGGGGCGCCCCCTCCCCCACGCGCCTACGAACCTCGGAACCACTCCTCCGACTGCAGTGTGCTCTGCACCGCGTGGCCTTCAAGTTGCGCGCGGATCTCGCGCAGCGCCGACGTCACGTCGCACTTCAGGGCGTCCCGCGCCTCGGCCTGCGCCAGCGCCTGCGCGGCGCCGCTGCCCTGGATCTGGCCGAGCAGCTCACCCACCTCCTCCTGGTGGTGACGCCGCAGGTAGCCGCACTCTTCCTGCAGCGCCTGCGCCTTCTTCTGCAGCTCGACGCGCGCCGCCTCAGCCTCCTGCGCAAAGCGCGCGAGTGCGCGCGCCGCCGCCTCGGCCTCCTCCCGCTGCCGGGCCTCGTCGTCTAGGCGCTGGCGCACGTGTGCGATGTCTTCGAGCAGGTGCTCCTGCTCCAGGCGCAGCTGGCCGCGCGCCGCGCCCAGGCGCAGCACAGCGCCGCGCATCTCGCGCACCTCTCGCTCGTACAGCTCGCCCATGGCGGCGCGGCCAGCGTGCTGCTGCCGCAGGGCCGCCGCCTCGCCTTCCAGGCTGCGGTTGTGAGCCTCGAGCTGCCGCACCTTGTCGATGTAGCCTGCGAAGCGGTCGTTCAGCGCCTGCAGCTGCTCCTTCTCGCTGCGGGCCGCTGCTGCTGCCACCACGCAGCCCTCTGGTCCGTTGCTCAGCGTGTCTAGCGAGTCGGTGCTTGAGGTGGCTGCTGCGCCGCGGAAGCGGCCCGGGGAGGCCGACACGGAGCTCACGGATGTCCGCGCCCAGGAGTGGAAGCCACTGGATGAACCGGCAGCAGAGCGCGCTCCGCCCGCGCCGCCCTTGCGGGCCAGCGCGTAGTGCAGGCTGCCGCCTCCATGTAGCGGCGCGAACGGGGCGCCCAGCAGCGCGTCCGCGCCGCTGAAGCTCATCATGGCCGGAGCAGGTGCGGCCGCCGGCGGAGGGGGATACCCAAGGCCAGGACGGGGCGGGCGGCACTGCGGCAGTACGGGGGATGCCGGCCTTTTTATAGAAGCCCGGTCGGGTCCAGCCCCTTGGCAGTGGCGGGGAGGGGGCAGGGGAGGAGGGCCCCGCCCTCTCTGCCTCCTCCCCCGCTGCCGGGGCCAGGCCGCTCCGCCGCAGTGAGAGGGGCGGGGCAGGGGGACTCAGGAGTGAAGGGGAATCGACGCGGCGTCAGTGGAGCACCCCGAGGTCGGGTGAGGGGGTAGAGGACTCCTGGAGTGGAACGGCGGGGACCCCTGGGTGCGAATCAGAAGACCCTGCTACTGTGTTCGGAAATAGAGAAGGGGCCCGAAATAGGGAGAGGACAAGGAGTCCTGGTGGGAATAGGGGCAGGGTGCCTTTGGGATGGAGCGATGAATGACTCTGTAGTCAGTAGGATGAGGAGGCCCTTGAATGAGAGGGGGGCACAAGATTTTCCTGAAAGTTAGAGAGTACCTCAGGATAGGGGGTGCAGCGTGTCTGGAGCCAGCCCGGAATAGGGGAGGAAGCAAAGTAATCCTAAATGGACTCATGGTGGATGCTACAGAAGGTAGAGATAGAAGACTCCTGAATGAAGTTACTCTTTCCCTAATAGCTAGGAAACCGCCAGGAGGAAATGCAGCCGGCTGCGGAATAGGGGAGGGGGACTTGGAGTTGGGAAGGGCGGCAAGGCTACCCTGAATTGGGGGTATGGAAGACACCTCAGAGGATGGAGAGAGGGAAGCCAGGATGGGAGACACAGTGGTCTCTGCAGTATAGGAGGAGGGAGACCCTGCAGCTGGCCCCAGCAAGGAGGGCCCTCGGTGAAGGAGGCAGAGGGTCCCCTGAATAGGCAGGAGGAATGTGGGCTGTGTGAGGGTCAGAGAACCCAGAGTGGCGGTTCTGTGGGGACTGGGCATGAAGTTGGGGGAGCTAGCGCCTGTGTGGGGTGGGGAGAAGTGACAGGTGTCCTAGGAGTCATTCAGTCCAGGGTCTACACTCTGAGGTCAGCTCCACAGTCACCTGGCCAAATGACCTTGGACAAGATGTGTCCCCACCCCCCTGGTTTTCCCATCTGTACCAAGAGGGGTCTTGCCCTGAGATAGGCTGCAACTAGAGACCCCCAGCAGCTTCTGCTTTGGGGGAGTCTATTGCTGAACTAGGGAAGGGAAGCCCATATACTGCCCATGGACGCGGCAGCCTCTTTCCCACAACTAGGAAGTCCTTCTTTCTCCCTCTTTCCTCCTCATTTCCTCCACTTTGACTTGTCATCCCTCCCCCAACCCCCACAACAGAGAAGTGGGTGCAGTGATAGGCATCCCTTCTAGCCCCCAGTGAAGTGGTGGGATGCTTTCAGGACACCAAAATCCCTTACCACCACAATCCCTAATGGGGGGGTCAGATAGAAAAAGGGGTCCCTGGGATTTGGGGTGCTCTGCAACTGCTGGTGTTATATCACTTTTTCTTGGGCTTTCATTCTCTTGTGAAATGCCTTGGGAGTGGGGGAGGGCTGTGTCTGGTGCTTCAGCACCGAGGACAGGGCCTGCTCCTTCTGGAGAGAAAGGGGTTAATCTCTGCCTTTACCTTGGAGGGGGAGAGGAGGGAGGTTTGCGTAAGTGCTATGCAGAAGGGAACTGAGGAGGGGGCGATGAATGATCCCGTAGAATTACTCTGGGAGCCGGGGACCCAGCCCCTCGACCTTCTGCTGGGGGTCCAGTCCCCTGTTTTCTTTGAAGTTCTCTCACATACACACCTGGGCGGTCCTGCTTCTCCTTTGGGAGTTGAAAGGACCCCCACAATCTTTTTCTGGGAAGGAGCCTTGAGACTCACCTCCCAGATCTGAGACTCCCCTCAGGCAGTTACTCAACTCCACTACACATCCAGTTTATACTGGTTTTCCTTCTGTGGATCCCCAGGATGGGGACAGAGAGATCCCCCCCAGAAAAGACCTCTACCAGTTTGTTTCTCCTTGCCCTCTGCCTCATTCCCAGACCCTGGTTCTAAACAGACCTTCAGAGATGAGGAAGTGATGGTGCTGTCCCTTTAACCACGATTTACTGGAAGGAGAGTGCGCTGGGAGAAGGAAGGAGGGGGAAGGGAGTTTCTGGTTCTGCATGGAGAAGCAGAACATGATGAAGCATTTTTCCCCCCCATTTAAAGATCCAGTCATGAGCCAGTTTGCAGGGGGCAGAGGGGCTTGTTTGCAGTCGGTGCTGGGAGGAAGGAGTTGAGTGTCTGGTCTGAGGCTTCTGAGAATGGCATCTAGGAGGGCTTGAGCAGGGCCTCCATGCTCTCATGTGGCTCCCCATTTACTTGTCATTCTGCTTGGCATTTTGCCAGTAGAGCCTTGTTCCTTTGGGTTTTTCAGTCATCTGCATAATGCAGATACATCCTCTGGGTGTAGGATGGCTGATAAGCAGCTGACTGTAAGGGAGAGTGTGAGAGGAGCTCTGTAAAAGAGGGGTGGGGGCCAGGGGGCCAAGATGAATTCTGTCAAGGTCAGGGGGCCACAACCATGGGATCATAGCTCCCTGTGGATTCCAAGCAAGAAATCCCAAGCATGATTTTTGTGGCTGGAAAAATGACATGAGGGTGGGAGCTTTGAATTCATTTTCCCAAAGGGCCCTTCTGACTCACTTCTAGGAAGCCATTTCTGGCCTCCTTTACCTCCACATTTAGTTAATTATCCCCTCAGAGGTCTCTAGTGCTAATCCACTACACTGCACTTAACCACTCTGTGTTGTCATTGGTTGAATGAATGAATGGATGAATAAATTCCATCAGTTCTCCAACCAAACTTGTGGTCTAGAGGAAACTAAAAATTGTTCTGTCCTGAGTCCTTGGGTCTCAAATCACTTTCACCTTTCTCCCCTCAATTCTTCCTATTTGGAAGTAAGTAGAATAACATATTCATTCATTTGTTCATTCATAGAATAACATATTCATTCATTCGTCTATCCATCCATCCATTACATGTTTACTGAGCACCTGCTATGTGAGAGTCACACACAAAACACTGAGGTTAGAATCCCATAAACTTCTAAAATTGTCCCCCTGGGAGAAGGATTCTTCTTCCCAAATTCTAGTCCAGTATTTCCCAAGGCACCTTCTTGAGGATAATAAGTGTTCCTCCAAAAAAGGAGAGGAAGAGAGGAGTTTCATTGCCAAAGGAGTTAAATAGGGCTCTTGAAGGAACTCTTGGAGCCTGGGCTTGGCAATGAACATTGAAAATCCCCCAAAGATGAGTGGAGTGTGCTGTGTTGTCCAAACTTATTTGATCATAGGCCCTTCTTGCCCCCAAGTGTCTCCCATGGTGGCCCACACTGAAGGACCCAGTCAGAATTGGGCTCCAGCCTGTGTTCTCTCTGGGCTGCTATCTGGACTCCTGTGGATCATGTTTGTTTTTCTCATAAGAGGCAAAATCATGAAAAATGAAAGAAGAACATTCATTAAAAAGGATATAATGAAACATGAAATTTGAATAACAGTTTTTTTAAGTAAGCTCTACATGTAATATGGGGCTTGAACTCATAACCCCTAGATCTAAAGTTGCATGGTCTCTTGACTGAGCCAGCCAGGCAACCCTGAATAACAAAATTTTAAAGACTATTGCAAAATACAAAATGTTTGAATACATTTTAACTGTGTGTAGATTCATGGCAATGCTGTTCAAATAACTGACTTTATTTTGTGGATTGTACTTGCACTTGTCTCAAAATCATTTATTCATAGTATTACACATTTTTTTTGGCTTGCTGATTCATCTCGTTTAGCATCACATTTTTCCTTTTTTATGCTAAAAATTCTTCCTTCATTAAGACCGGTATCCATTTCCAAATACTAGGATATATATTTGTAACTGAGTTTTGTATTGCATTGTGAAAGGCCTTCTCTACACCGTTACTTGTTCTTGGCATAATGTCACATGTCGTTGATAGACATTCCAAAGTTCTTTGGGAAATGTGGGTTCAAAATTCTGCACCACTGTATAGACCCTCATAATGACTACTGTTTATATTATATATGAATGGGAGCACTGTGTCAATGGAGAAATGAAACCAAACTGTCAGGCAGTTGATGAGACCTACAAACTATCAAACCAAACTATCAACCAGTTATTTTTTAATCTTTTAAGGGAAAATTGCCTCACAGCCAAATAGTTATGTGGTGAAAACACTTGCAGCAAAGAAGCTTATGGCAAAACTATCTAGAATCTCTGTGGACCCCAAGGTTAGTGCTCTTCAGGAACAGGGCTGCAGTGTGAAGGATAAAGCAGTACACAGCTCTCCTTGAACATCAACCGAACATTGCTGTCACTCACTTCATTCACTCAGCATCTATGGGATTAGACCCTGTGTTGAGCACTGGGGACTCTAAAGAATGAGACTTCAGTGAGGGGAAATCCTCCCCCGCCCCCCGCCCCCATGTGTGTACTGCAGAGAGAACTCAGCCACCACTTTCTCCTTGGTACCTCCTCAAACCTTGTTCACTAGACAAGGATGATTGTTGCTATTTTATACATGAATAAACTGAGGAAGTAAAGTGAGGAAGGGGGTTGCCTGAGTTGACCCACTGATAAAGCAGAAATGAGCCCAGTGTCTCAAATCATCCAGGACTAAACTGATGTTGGACACACAGGGTGGAAACTCACTTCTCTGGCACAGTGGACACAGATGGCCTGAGGGTGAAGGAGTGAGATGCACCCAGAGAGGGAACAAGTGAGGGTTGGAGTCTGGCCTCCAATGGGTCATCCTTTTTTTTTTTTTTAATCTTATTTATTTGAGAGAGAGCGCTCGCGCATGAGTGAGGAGAAGGGGCAGTGGGAGAGGGTGAAGCAGACTCCCCACTGAGCAGGGAGCCCCAACACGGGGCTCAATCCCAGGACCCTGAGATCATGACCTGGGCTGAAGGCAGACACCTAACCAACTGAGCCACCAAGGTGCCCGGATGGGTCATGCAATTGAGAGTCCTTGTGACCTGTGACCCAATGTCAGCATATCCTTTATGTAAGGGCTCACTCCCAGCCTTGGCATCCTGCACCACTGTGTCTCCTCTCTGGGGAACAGCATGTGACCACTGTTTAGGGGTGCATTTGATAGCTCTTCATTCTCTTCCTGCTTTATTTTTCTCCATAAAATGTGACCTTTTCTCTCATTAAATATTGTGTGAAAATTGTGACTGATTTAGCATTTTGTTAAAAGTGAAATGACAAATCACATAGAACATTCTGTGTCTTCAGCATATATATATATATATATATATATATATACACACACATTTATATTTATAAATGTTCTTTATATTTTTACATACATATATATACACACACATATATATTTATATATAGTGGCAAGGGATATAAAGTCCAGCACCAGCTATTATTTAATTAGGGCTACATTTTATAAATGACCCTTTCTTGAAAATAACAATTTATAACATTGAAACTTTCAAAAAAAAGAATTGACACTTTTTTCTTTTTTTAAAAGTGACCTTTTCTAACATGGATAGTTCTTATCTCTCTTATCTTGTCTTCTCTTCTCCCGTGGGTTGTAAGCTTCATAAGGGCCCAGACATTTGTCTGTTTTATTCACTGCTGCTTTCCTCAGCACTTGGAACAATGGCAGGCATATGGTAGGTGCCTAACAAGGAATTGTCCAATGGCTGAGCAGTCTTGCCTGACAGGCAGACCAGTGAGCACCTTGACGTTTCAGCACCAGGCATCTGGACAGCTCCCGGCTGGCTGGGCCCTTGGAGGGAGGCCACAGCAGGACGACTGGAAAAGGCTTAAAAGTGAGCCACGCTAACTCCCCCCCCTCCCCCAGCCCTCGCGAAAGCTTGGAGCGTCCCGACCCCCGCTGTGTGGTCACTTTTGCTGGGTCTACAGCCCTGTCCACTCCGTTGTCTGCAGACTCCCCTAGTATTCCTTTTCCTTTTTGACTTCAGCAATTATTTGTACATATTTATGAAGATTGCTTCTCAGCCTTTTGGCTAAGATCAAGTGTATCTATCTATGAAGAACTGAGCATTTCTCTTTCTCCTTGTCTCTCTTTCCCTAAATTGTACCCCACATTCTCAGTCTCCCTTTCCCTGTCCTTTCTCCACTTCTTTCCCCTTCCTCTCTCTTTTCCTTCTCCCTGTATCACATCCCTCCTCCTTTCCCCACAATTTCTCTGTCCTCCTTATCTCTCCCCTCCTCCTCCCTCTCCTTAGAGATGTCCTATTTTTTGCAGGGCTTGGTTTATAGTAAAGGGAGGCAACCTCCCTTCCTCTATTCCCTTTATGAAGGAAACAGCAAAAACTTAACTACGTGCAGTTTTGCATAAGTCTCCTCCTCCTAGTGTCCACCCACAGGTTAACCCCCAGGAGACTGGCCCACAGCTGATGAAAGCCTGCAGCAGGCCTGCCTGCCTGCCCACTTGTCTGTGCCCTGGGGTGGCACCAGGTGGGAAGCTGAATTCTGCAGCAAAGGTCATGGGCTGGTGGGTGGATTTACTGATCCACCCTATCACCCCCGCTCCAGTTCCCTTTGTGGGTAATCATGAATGAATGATTTGGGGCTGTGATTCCTGAGAATAGGAGTGAGGTGATTCATTGGTCTTTCCTAAGGGACCAGTTCTAGCAATTAGGTGAGGTTTGCTGTGTTACACATGCTCTAGGGCTGTCATATTCTTGTTACCTAGAGCAAGCGGCTAAGCGACAATAGGAATGAGGGCTCTCAGCCAAGGAGGGGAGGAGGTGCCTTTGATTTTACCCCGACCCTTCTTATCCCTGTAACTCTATGATGTAGATAGATACTATCTCCACTTCATGGTCTGGGAATTGGAGGCTCAGAGGTGAGTGACTTGCCCCAGGATACACAGCTAGAAAGTGGTGGAGCTGGGATTGGAACTCAGGTCTAATGGGTTCCATTGCAGCAGGTATACTGAACTATAGGATTGTCCTACCACCTTTCGCATTCATGGGAAGGCCCAACTAGGTTCCATAGGACGACTGCTTTAGAAATGGACCCAACACTTTCCCAGTTACATCACAGCCGGTTGGGGCTTTGCTCTGGGGGTTCCTTCTGTCACCATGGTGGAAGCAAGGGGTGTTGAGAACTGGCATTGTGTCTGGGGGAGGAGGCTTTCCAGGCAGTATAGTCAGGAAGTGAAAATGACAGCCAACTCAGCTTTCTGGATGACCTGGCCTGAGGAGACACTGATAAGTAGAAAGTAGCCACGGAACCATGATTGATCTTGAGTAATCCAGAAACCAATTTTGGCAACCTCCGTGTGGTGAGCACCTGCCTGCTCTGCTGACCACCTACATATGTGGTGTCTGCAAAAACTCTGCTAGATCTGCAGGGTATCTTCTAGTACAGAATAGGACATCTAGGTCAGAGAAAGAAAGTGACCTGCCAAGGTCACAGAGCAAGGTAGTGGAGGGGCTGTGGCTCACACCTAGGCCTCCTGTACTTCCAGTTTCCACAATGGTTCTCAGGGGGGAAAAAGGTTTCAGTGATGTTTTATTTCTTTATCCCAGAGGAGAAAGCAGTACATAGAATAATTTTAGGAATTTATATGTCAATGAGTTTAAATTGGGGGGTTGAGGGCTTGAGGGGAGAACTATCAGTTGAATAAAAGGTCATTCCTGGGGCACCTGGGTGGCTCAGTCAGTTAAATGTCTGCCTTCAGGGCGCCTGGGTGGCTCAGATGGTTAGGCGTCTGCCTTCGGCTCAGGTCATGATCCCGGGGTCCTGGGATCGAGTCCCACATCGGGCTCCCGGCTCGGCAGGGAGCCTGCTTCTCCCTCTGACCCTTGCCCCTCTCATGCTGTTTCTCTCTCGCTCTCTAAAAAAAAATAAATAGAATCTTTAAAAAAAAAATGTCTGCCTTCAACTCAGGTCATGATCCCAGGGTCCTGGGATTGAGCCCCGAATCGGGCTCCCTGCTTGGTGGGGATCCTGCTTCTCCCTCTCCCTCTACCTGCCACTGCCCCTGCTTGTGCTCTCCGCCACCCCCCATCAAATAAATAAATAAAATCTTTAAAAAAAAAAAAGGTCATTCCTGATGGTCAGTGTTGGCAGGTAAATGAGGCATTCCTGGGCTTTATAAGAGGCTCCTGCAAGTGTGCATGGCCCTGGGCTTGGTGGACATGAAGCTTGCCTTACTTGGGGGCAGCCTTACCCTGGCCTGTCGCTCTGTAGTCAGGCTGTGTGAAGACACAAGGGACCACCCAAGAGCAGCAAATGCCAGCAGGGAGGAGACATGCCAGGAAAGTTTCTGAAATGTCTTCCTCAGTCCTGAGCCAGACGCCTACCATAGACAGAACTGCAGGCACCTGTAATAGACAGGAGCCCAGACTGGACCTGGACTGGGGACTCAGTCACACTTACCAGGGTGCCTGACTGCTTTCTGGCTTCTGGGGAAGTTAGTGGTGCAAGACGGAGGAAACGGAGCTGACCTTGAGGTCTTTGCTGTCTTAGGGGAGTTAGTGGAGCTAATGTGCTTTTTATTAAAATTTTAGAAATAATTCTGCCTCAGTGCTGGTCACCAATGCATATTCCCAGGTCCACCCAGATCCTCAAGCCAGAATCTCTGGTGGAGGGGCCTGGGGAGGTGCATTCTGAGCCAGTGTCCCTAGAGCAGCACTACCTTCAAATCTGTTCTCAGCCAATCCTCCAAGTTCATTGACTGAGCTCCTGCTCTTGCCTTTTACACACATTCTCTCATTTAGGTGTCACATCCATTCTAAGAAGCCCTGGTAAGAAAATCAAGGCCCAGAGATGTTAAAGCACTCACCAGGCACAAAATTTCTCAGCCTGGCTATAGAAAGCCACCTTCCTGTCTTTGTTCATGAATGGATCTCTCCCAGGAATGCCTTTGTCCTTCTCCATGTGCCTTGTGCCCTGCACATTACTTAAGTGTATGTCCTGGGTCCTAGAGGATGGCATGTGCTGGGGTCCATGGTGCCTGTGCCTTCTGACCTGTGGGTGCAGGGAATGGTCTTTGCACCTGAGGCTCAGGATGTGTGCAATGGGCGAACCAACTGTGGGGACATAAACATGCGAGGCACAGATGGAAGGACACAAGAATGTACCCTGCTGGTGGCTTTGGAGGGGGCAGGACTGGATAGAATGGAAAGAGAGAACTCTTATGCACCCCCCTGCCCACATCTCTCTCTCCCCAAATCTCTTCTGCCTTCCAGGGCTGCCTCCATGAAATTCTTGATTCTGCCATACTCTCTTTCACCCTGAGCTTCTTGTCTGAAACCCTTTCCCTCACTCCAATATTCACCCCCCCCTTCACATAACTCCTTCCTATCCTTCAGCTACTTCATGTTACTCACTCCTTCAGGTACTTTCCCTAACCCCCAAAGTTAGCTGATTCCTTTAGGCTCCCACAGCCCCTCTGTCTTTCTGACATTCTAGCCCTAACTCTATTCTAAAGTGCTATTTATTTGTTCCTAATGGATCTGTGAGCTCCAACAAGGGCAAGAGCCATCTCTTATTCAATGTTGCTTCCCTAAGATCTGGTACCAGAATGTTAGCTCAGTGAAATTTGTTGTATGAATAAATGCCAATTGGTGGTGACTTCCTATGATTTCTACTCCACCTTATGCATCTAATTATAATCCATCTTAGGGCGCCTGGGTGGCTCCGTCGGTTGAGCATCTGCCTTTGGCTCAGGTCATGATCTCAGGGTCCTGGGATCGCGTCGGGCTCCCTGCTCATCAGGGAGTCTGCTTCTCCCTCTCCCTCTGTGTGCTCATGCTCTCTCTCTCAAACAAATAAATCTTTGAAAAAAAAAATCCATCTTGGATTGCATTTCACAAGCCAGAATCCAAGGAAGCCAGGCTAAAGGGCCTCAGAGAAAGGAGGAGGAAACTGAGGCCCAAGCGGTCAGTGGCAGGTCCGACTCCCAGCCAGTCGTTTCACTGCAGCTGCCAGCTGCCTTGTTTCTGGTTCTGCGGTTGGAGGTCCTTGAGGGCAGGAACCAAGTCTTGGACATTATTTCCTGGCTTGGCAGGGCACTTTGTCTCTTACCACAAACATTGCCATTTACCGGGTGCTTACAAGGTGTCAAGCCCTTTATATGTATTTTTCCCACAGTTTGCAACTCTCACAATATACACAGGGAAGGAAGGTACAATTATCCCCATTTAGAGATGAACAAACTGAGGCAAGGTGAGTAACTGCATATTTATCCATGTGTCTTCTAGTTCCTTTCATAAATTTATCCAGGTTCCACTGAAAGCTCACCAAACTTGTCATCAAACCCATTTTCCGGAGCAAGACACCAAGGCCCCAGGACTACAGAGCCATTTCCTGTGCCTCCAGAATGCTTGGCCCACAATCCGACCTGAAATCTATTTATTTGACAGAGAGACACAGAGAGAGAGGGAACACAAGCAGGGGGAGTGGGAATCGCGCTGGCAACAGCGCCCCCTGCAGGCGGCGACGGCCACGCCTACGTCACGTTCAGCCCCGCCCCTCGGCGCCGGAAACGTCCGAACAGCGTCCGAAGGTTATCGAGCGCTCCTCCAAAGGTCCGGGCTCCGAGAAACCGGGCGCACAGCGTTCAGCCCGGACCCGACTTCCCGGCAGCCTCAGTCGCCGCGGCATCGGGTCAGAGGCATCCCCGGGGACCGCGGGAAGGTGGAGGCGGCCTTCGCTGCCGTCGTCTCCTTCGTCGTGAGTAAAGCCCAGACAGACGCCGCGGGGCATCCGGGAGGGCCCGACGCCCACCCGGGAGCGGCGGAGGCGGGGCTCTGGGAGGGGCTCCTGCGGCAGAGGCTCTTCCCTGGGGGACGGTGCCGCAAGCGAGGACTCCGTGCATCAAGCCCTGGGCATGTGTCTGTGTGTCTTTGAGCAGCAACCTCCCCCTCCTTAGACCTCAGTTTCTGCACCTGTAAAATGAGGGCTCGCGACATTTCCGTAACTGCAAAACCCGGGATTTCGTCCATCATTTTCAGAATTCCCCTCCCGCAGGCAAGCATGAGAAATCAGAGCTAGGTCAGGCTCTCCCGTGTGGACGTGCAGAGCTCTGGGATCTCCTTCCCTTGCTGCGTTAGTACTCCGGAGACTGGAGAGTCCTCGCAGCTGGGGACTAGCCCCTTCCTGGTGGACCAGGCGCCCCGCAGCCTAGGATGTGACAAAGATGAGACATGGCCATGCCAATAACAAGTAACAGTGCTAGCTCAGATTTATTGAGCACTTACTGTGTGCCTGGCTTTACATGAAGCCCAACACATGTGTTATTTCCAGCTCACCACAGCCCTGTCTGGTAGGTACTGTTCTTGCCGTCCCCAGTTGACTGAGGAGGTGTTTGAGGCCCAGAATCACAGAATAGTAACCAGTCCAAGGTTTCCCAGCCAAGAAGTGGCTGAAGCAGCAGTCCATAGCCTTACCCACTACACTGGAGAAATGTTTGACCTAGAAGACAGAATGGCAGACAGGGAAAATGACAAGGGCCTACCAGTATTAATAATATATACCCTGAATTGAGCACTAAATATGTGTTGGGTGCTGGTCTAAGGGCCAACATCCTTTATACTGCTGACAGTGACCCTACACTATAGGTTTTGTTATTTCTACTTCACAGATGAGGCTCAGAGAGGTCACCTCATATGTCTCAGGTCGCACTGCTACTAAAAAATTGGGTTCATCAGTGGTGCATTCTGCCTGCCTGTATATCGCTCTTAGGAAGACCCCACTCTTTTTTTTTTTTTTAAGATTTAATTATTTATTTGACAGAGAGAGACACAGCGAGAGAGGGAACACAAGCAGGGGGAGCGGGAGAGGGAGAAGCAGGCTTCCCCCTGAGCAGGGAGCCCATTACGGGGCTCGGATCCCAGGATCCTGGGATCATGACCTGAGCCGAAGGCAGATGCTTAACGACTGACCCCACTCTTTAAAAAAAAAAAAAAAAAAAAAAAAAGGAAGACCTGACTCTTCTCTGTGTCTCAGTTTTCCCCTTCTGTAAAATGGGAGGCTTGGGCCAGAGGACCCTGAACATTGTTTCCTGAGCTCACATTCTTTGATTTTTAGGTAGCATTGACCTGATGTCTGGAGTCTTGGGTTTGTTCCCAATTATCTGTGACTTGGGAATGCCTTGGCCAAGTCCCCTGTATCTCTGAGCCTCAATTTACCCCCTTCATAAAATGTAGAGACTAGACCATTCTAATTGCAATGGCACCCTCTGGCTTTAATTTTTTTTTTTTTTTAAGATTTTATCTATTTATTTGACAGAGAGAGAGGGAACACAAGCAGGAGGAGTGGGAGAGGGAGAAGCAGGCTTCCCGCAGAGCAGGGAGCCCAATGCGGGGCTGGATCCCAGGACCCTGGGATCATGACCTGAGCTGAAGGCAGACGCTTAACGCCTGAGCCACCCAGGCGCCCCTGGCTTTAATATTTTATGACTGCGGAGGAAGAGACAAGTTGAGGTTCAGCAAACCTTACATCCCCTGAGAATTTCTAGTGAATGTGAATCTGCCCTCTCACTCAGAACATCCCTGGTGGTAGGCTTCCAAGAACAGATACTCTACATGGGTGAAGGGGAGCAGCACTCTCCAGAAGATCAGCAGTAACTGCTGGGGGAGGCTTACTCCTCCAGTGGTTCAGAGCTCACCGCTCAGGTCAGACCAACCCAAGGCTGAATGCTGGCCCTCCCACTTCCCAGCGGGGCACCTCGAGCAGTCGACCTCTCCCGTCTGTGCCTCAGTTTCTACATCTGTAAAATGGGGTGCTAATAATACCAGCTTCGTTTGAGATCTGGTGGAAAACATATGCAAAAAACCTAACACCATTTCTGACCTAGAAACCCCTCAATAAACACAACTGTTATTGATTATGTCTGCAGCACCATTCTGGGGACTAGGAGAGTTCCTGAGCTTTAGATGCTGCCACCCTCTACCCCCTGGCACCAAGGTGTTGCTGGAAATGAGGGAGGAGAAGCAGGGTCCTGCTGAGTCAGCAGGGGACCCAGATAAGAGAAACAGGCAGCCCCGACCCCTGAGGTGGCTGGCGTAGGCTGTCATGCCTGTTGGTGGCTGAAGTAGCATTAACGGGCATTCCTGCACGTCCCTGGCTGGCAGCAGCCCCTGGGGTGGCACAGAGGCCATCTGAGGACAGAAGAGGCAGAGGAATTGTGTCACGACCACTGTATCACGTGCCAGGGGCTGCAGCAACGTGCAGGCTCATGGTTCCAGATGAGACAGCTGAAGTGCGTGCCGTGCCTCAGGCTTTTATGAAGCGCATTCACATCTGTAGTGTCCCCAGGACAGGGCTGGGTGACATTGGACAGGATTTTCCACCTGCAGCACAGAGACGCTATTCCTGGGTGCCTGTGGGTGAGCTGCCGGGGGTCAGGGGCCACCAGAACTGTGCGCAGGGTTGTGTGAGTGATTCTCCAAGAGGTGCGAGATCCCCAAAATGTCAGAAGTTCTAGGGTTAGGGGTCAGAAGAACCCTGATGCTAGTAAATGGCTTCGTGTGACTGGGCCGGTAGCTGAACCGCCCACCCCCACCCCTTAAACTCTCTCCCTTCCTTCCCTTCTTTCATCGTTCAGTCAACACACATTTCTTGAGGCTTGTTCCAGGCCCAGGCCTGCACTCAGGAATCCCAGCTCCTCTTACCGTGAACAAATAAGGAGCCAATTTTATAAGGGCTGCTAGAAGGGCAAGTCCAGCGGCTGTGGGAGTCACAAATTGGGGCTCCTGACCCAGCGTGTGTTTGGGGGGCAAGTTGGGGAGACAGGAGGGGAGTCTTGGTTCAGTGTCTGTAGCCTTGGGCAGATCACTAGCCTTTCTAAGCCTCAGTTTCCCCTCTTTCCCATAGGCCCGATGGCGCCACTTTCAGGACGTGAAAGGGGGGTGATTTTCCAGGCCTTGGCCACCTCTTGAGACACTGTGAGATCAGACTCGGTTTTGCTGGGTACAGACGCGAGGTTGGATGCTTCTCCACTTAGAGAAGGGCGGGGAGATGGGATGTTCCCTCTGTCTGCCCCCTGGTGGGACTGGCTTCATGTGTCCACTGATCTTGAGTACTGAGTGCAGCTTGCACTTAAGGCACTGGGAAGAGGCTAGAGCCAGGCCTGCAACAGACAGAGCCCTGCTGGCCTGGACCTCAGAGCCTGGGAGGAGGGGCACACAAGCGTCTCCAGGCTGGGATGGGGCAGGGCGTCATGTTGTCATTCTGGGCCTCTGTTATCTGTGAAATGGGGAAAAAACAGTGTCCCCCTGGGTGGGGCTGGACTGAGGCTCACAGTGACTGGCCCAGCATCTACACGTAATACATGGGAACCATTACTATTATTGTTGATTTCGTTAATATCAGGATCATCAAGTGCCTTTTGTCACCTCATCTCAGCTATCTTGTCACACAGTGAATGGTGTCAGGGCTCCATCTCCCCTGTCCTCTTCCCAGACCATCAACTCCCCCCTGCCTGCCCCCCAGGGCAGGGCCTGGCTGCCCCTTCCCGGCGCTGCCCTTTATAGACTCAGGCCTGGGGCCTGAAGAAGCTTCTCCTCTGTGCGGCCCCAAACCCCCCTTCTTGCCCCCTTTCTCTAGGACCTTTTCTCTGGGCCTGCGGGTCTGGCCGAGCAGAGAACTGAAGCCCTGCTCCTGACCTCTCCTCCCGCCTAGCTGCTGGGTAAGGTCACCGGGCCACCCCCCAGGAGGCCCTTCTGGGCATTCTGCTCTCACTGCGGCTGGAGCTGGATCTAGAGCAGGCTGAGTCCGACTCAGCATCTCCTCCCACGTCCCTCCCTCTGCGGAGCTGTGAGCTGGGCTGGGGACTCAGCCAGGGCCGCAGCAGCGTCTGCAGCATCCCTGTTGCTGTGGTGGGCAGAGGGCACAGATAGAGGGGCATGCTTTCCCCTGATGGGTGCTAGTCCCCGCTCTGGACCTGCAGGACCGCCTTTCAGCTCCCTTCGAGCTCTTTCCACCAAAACTGCCTGCCAACCACTCCTTCTCCCTTTTTTCCTGGTTCCCATTTGCAGACAGCGTGTCCAGCCTGCTGGGCTTCCCTGGGCACCTTGGATACTGGGGCACGTTGTGTATTGAGAGGAAGGACAAGGTCCCACCACAGCCCTACCGTGAATGGACTGAGCAGCTCAGAGTGGCTTACGGAATCTCTCTTGCTCTCAGTTCCCCCATTTGTACAGTGTGAATGACCTTGGCGGTATCAACACTGCCATCCATCCTTCTGATTTCTCTTAATCTCTCTCCGACCATGAATCTTTCACCTTGGAATTGGGTCTCCTGTGTGTCTGAACAGGGGCCTCAGCAACCAGGCCAGGCAAACAAGAGAGAGCTAAGATAGGCTGGGTGGTGGGGGTAGTGGAGAAGCCCAGCTCTGGAGCCTGCGACTCCCCTTTCCCCCCAGGCCAGTCCTCACCTCCCTGAACCTTGGTCTCTTCATCCGTAAGATCGGGAGAGTCAGACCTGAGTGTTTGGAGGTGGACCCCTGTGTCAGACAGAGCACTAGCAGGTGGCCATCAACAGGGAGGGGTCTCCTTCCCCTTTGAGGTCTAGCCTAGCCCCCCAAGCCTGGGGCTCTCAAGTTGAGGTCCCTGCAGACAGTGTCAGAGATGGGGGATGAACTAGCACACGGCATGTTGTGGCCGAGATGGTTCCCCAGGGTTGGGGGGGAGCATCTCTCCCTCCAGGCCGTCTGTGTGATCCCAGATCAGTGGTGAGCAGAAGGTGGGGAGGCCAGAGCAGGCTCCAGTCCTTGGGGTCGGCATGGTGGGGGCATGGGGCTGTCAGAGAGCTTGGCGCCCTGTTTGCTCACTTTTTCATCCACTCAGCACACACTGAGTCAGCATCATCTCCCTGAAGGCCACGGCATGCCTGGACCTGTGGAGGACAGAACAGAACCAGGCTGTGTGCCAGGCCCTGTTCTAAGCACCTTATGTGAATTAACTCCCTTTTATCCTCACAACAACAGAGTGGGATAAGCACTGTTTGCCTCATTCGGCACAGAGAAGCTAAGTAATTGCCCAAGTTACACAGCAGATAAGTGGTCGACCTGGTGTCTGAAACCAGGCAGTCCTCTCCAGTCAATGACAAAAGCCTCCCCTCCCCTTCCCACTGCCCTCACTGGGGCTGGCTTCACGTCCTGCTCATTCTGGAACAACCCACTGGGTCTTCCATCTCTAGCCCTTGTTCTTACTGCTACCCCTGCCTGCAGGGCATTTTCTGACCCTCTTTCTCCTGACTGACCAACCTCTGGTCATTTCTCAGTGCTCAGCTGTGGGTAACACCTCTTCCAGGAAGGCTTCCTTGGTGCCCTTTTCATCCCAGGCTGGGTTAGGTTCCTCAGCTGGCCTCTCTTAGCTCCCTCTCCCCCCATCCACCACTTCTCTCTCTTGTTGCAAGCATCTATTAATTTAGCTGCCTCCCACCGGACTGTGAGCCTCTTGCCCTCACCTTGGCACCACCCCTCCCATGCCTGCCACCATATGTGGTACAGAGATCACTGGGAAATGTTGAATGACTAAATCTTGATTGTTAATAATCTTGTGAATAGCGGGCAAGTTCTAGTATCTCTGTTTCACAGAGGAAGAAGCCGAGGCACAGAGAGATGACATGATCTGCTCAAGTCGCAGACCTGATAGTACTGGAGCTGGCATTTGCTGGAATGGCCTCAGTCTTCAGGAAGCGATCTTGGGAGGTGTCAGGGGACTGTGACAGTAGCCCTTGCTTAGGGTCTGACAGACAGATGGTCAATAATAATAATAACGGTATTAATAATAATAATAGAAATCCCATTTTAAGAGCTTTTACTGTGTCTCAGGCCTCATGCTAAGCACTTTGTGTGAATACTTTCATTTATACCTTACTCTTTCTCTATGAACTAAGCGCTATGATTAACTCTATTTTATAGCTGGGCAAATAGAAGCTCAGAGAGGTTAAGTGACTTGCTCAAGGTCACACAGCAATGATTCACCAAACCAGAGCTTACACTTTTTAAATGATTTATTAATGGTTTAAAAATCCAAAGGCCCAAAGGGTAGACAGTGAAAAGTCTCCCTTCCCCTCTTCTCTCCCCAGGCACCCAGCCCCTCCCTGGAGGCAACTAGGATGATTCTCAAGTGTCCTTCAGAGCAGGTTTGTGTGTTACCAGACAAACCTGGGCTTGTGTTATTCAGAGCCAGGCTTAAACCCACACCTGTGAGATGCCCTGTTACCGCTGAGGCCCAGGGCTTGACACAGAGTGCCCACCATGCCCTGGCAGAGATTTGGGGTCACCAAAAGCCTCTGTCCTCTGCCCCAGGCCCCTCTCCCCACCGTCATTGTGCCTCTTCAGCAGTTGGCTGAGGGCCTGCCTGGCTCTTCTCAGGCTGCAGCAGAGCCTGGGCGTTGGTCCAGGGCCCTGCCCAGCGATGGGGGAAGGACTGCGGCAGGCCCTGGGGGACCCCTTCAGCCCAGTCTGACACTCATTTTATGATCCCTCGCGGAGACAGCCCCACATGGAGGAACAGCCCAGGCAAAGGCAGGGAGGCCAGAGTGAGCACAGAGGGTACGTAGGTGCCATAGTCTTTGTGCACAAGGAGACTTGGGTCTGAGTCCCAGCTCCACCCCTTTCTGCTGTGGAACCCGATGGGCCTCCTTAAGGAGCCTCTGTTTTCTCCGGATACTTGAGGATTAAGAGAGAAAGCACCTGAAGTTGCCCCGGGAATGTAGTAGGCCCCCGCTAGGTTGGTCATTGGCTTGTTTTAATTATGAAGGCCTCTGCTCTGAGCTTTTCCAAACTTCCATCTGACCCCTGGAAGTCAGGGATGCAAGACCCTCAGCCCTTCCTTCCTTCCCACATGCAGAAGGAACTGATGTGAATAAACATTAGGTTGTATTATTGTTGTTGGCATTATTATTACTCTTACTTGGTGCCCAGTTCTGTGATGTCCTTGGGTATGTAGACCCCAAAGACCCCCACCCCTTCCCCACTCTCCGGGTGACACTGAGGGGGAGCCCCCTGCAGGAGTTCACTCTGTTGGGGGTCAGAGCATCAGGGGACGCGTGCGCAGGTTTGAAGACTGGGAGGAAGGCGGCTAACAGGAAGCTGGCTGGGGTTCCAGACTGAGCACAGGGCTGGGAATCGGGTGTCTTGGTCAGTAGCCATGCCTGCCTGAGCTCTAGTTTCCGCTGTGGAATGGGGGTCATCTGTCCTCTCCCATTAATATCATGGGATTTGGGATGCTCAGGCAGGGGAATACATGAGAGAATATTTGCCACCTGCAAAGTGAAGGTCACAAGCAGGCAGCCCACAGGCTGATGTGGCCTGTGGACCAGCTTTGCTTGGCCCCTCCCCCCACCCAAGGGTATTAAAAAAATTTCATTTGGGAGGGGCGCCTGTGTGGCTCAGTTGTTAAGCGTCTGCCTTCAGCTCAGGTCATGATCTGGGGATCCTGGGGTTGAGCCCCTGATCAGGCTCCCTGCTCAGTGGGGAGTTTGCTTCTCCCTCTCCCTCTGCCGCTCCCCCTGCTTGTGCTCTCACTCTCTTCCTCTCTCTCTGTCAAATAAATAAATAAAATCTTAAAAAAAAAAAAAAGAATAAAGAGGATTTGAATTAATTGCCATATCAGTCAGAAAAACAGAGCCCACTTTAGAGGAGTCAATAAGGACAATTTTGAAAGACCAAACAGGAGGCAGTAGAGGGGTGGTTACCCAAATTTGTGGCCTGGACCCATGGAGGATGGGCTGGCTGGAGGGCACTGAAGCTTTGGAGGAGACCCTGGCATGCACGGAGAGATGGGAAATAGCCTGACCTCTTCCGGCCTGCCAGTCTTTCTTCAGTGCCTCCCATTGGCTGAACCTAACTAGAATTAGTTGGCAGAGGAGCTTGGGAAATGTAGTTCACAGGGTTGAGCCCCTGGGATGCCAAGCAAAGCAGAGGAAGGGCAGGGAATGGGTCTAAGATCACGTAGCAAATGACTGGTACACTTGTCAACATTTAACAGCTGGGTGATTTAACATAAAAATCTGGATTCATAGCTTTTCCTGAAACACACTTGGGCCCCCTGTCCTGGCAATGACCTTGAAGACTGGGAAAGGAAAGGAAGACAGGGCATGGGGGTTGGTGAGACCCACCTCTGTGTAGTCGTGCTGGGGCACTGGCCTTGGGCAGCCCTGCTGAGGAGTCCTGAGAAGCCTACAGGGTCTCCAGTGCAGGAATAGAGAAGAAGCCATGAGGACCCTGAGCCAGGTGACAGAGCAGGCAGGGTTGGGGGGTGCTGGCGGGGCTGGATTGGCCTCTAGAAAGAGCACATTGGGTTTCCAGGACCATGGGGAACCTTCCTGTACTAGCTCTTGGAGACTCTCTGGCCCTGTGGAGGTTTTGTTTGTTTGCTTTTTGTTTTATTTTTCTTTCTGAGGCTGTCAGGCCCTGTGTTCAGACCAGATCTTCCAGGAAAGCCCAACATGTAAACTCATGGCAGAACTATTCTAGAGGCAGTGGTTGGTTGGCCTGGAGTTTTCCTCTGAAAATCCCTGAGGGGATACTCAGGAAGGGTCTCAGACCTGTCCAAGGTCGCACATGGCATTTGAGGAGAACTGTACTTAAGCCACAGGCCTCTTGGCTCCCAGGAAGCTGAGAGCACTTGTTCTGGAGTCAGTTGGACTGGGGGGCCAATCCTGGCCGTAGCTCAGTGACCTCAGACAAAAGGAATCCAGTACCTCCCTCACAGGATGTTGGGAGGGGTAGAGGGGCTTATGCTTGTCAGGGGCCCACACAGTGCCTGGGAGTGGGATCGTCATGGTTACCAAGGAGCCAGTCCCAGGCCTGTAATGACGACCCCCCCCCCCCCCGGGCTGCCCTGTAACCCCCAAGATGGGGAGAACTCCCCAGCTTCCCTCTTCCTCTCTTCCTGCTCCCTCCCAGGCCACACAGCCAGCAGGAATTTGTCCTCTGCAGGGATGTGCAGGGAGAAAGTCTCCTTTTTTGATGAAACAGCGATGAGGTGATGTCTGGGTTTTTTATATCCCCATTGCTGAACTGGAGCCAGACACAAAAGTCCAGGACAGATTCCATTAGCCACATTTGTCCTAGAGGCTCCTGGACCTGT
The DNA here is from genome assembly GCF_011800145.1 of Mirounga leonina. Classification (NCBI taxonomy): domain Eukaryota; kingdom Metazoa; phylum Chordata; class Mammalia; order Carnivora; family Phocidae; genus Mirounga; species Mirounga leonina. Next base: position 22,171,424 of record NW_023270436.1, on the reverse strand, counting down.
GGGGACTTTCCAGGGGTCCAGGGTGAGACCCGACAGCTGGGAAGACATTGGCCAGGGCCAATGGAAGCAGGTGCAAGATGTGGCACCTCCACTGGGGACCCAGGCAGGGTCTTAAGAGTCTTAAGAGTCTGCCTCACTCAAGAGTCTTTTAAAAAAAAGAGGAGAGAGAGAGAAAAAGACATTGTTACATTTTTCTTCTTGCCAATGTAAGAAGTCCTCTGAGGTGTAGGAGTTACTACTAACCCCATTTTTGAGAATAAAGCGAGGCCTAGATAAGTGAATTACCTTGCTCAGAGGAACCCAGTGGTTAAGTGTCAAGTCATGGTCTTAATCCTGTTGATCTCTTATCACTCAGACTTCCAAAACCTGAGTCCTTTTTTTTTTTAAGATTTTATTTATTTATTTGACAGAGAGAGAGACAGTGAGAGAGGGAACACAAGCAGGGGGAGTGGGAGAGGGAGAAGCAGATTCTGCACTGAACAGGGAGCCTGACGCAGGGCTTGATCCCAGGACCCTGGAACCATGACCCAAGCCGAAGGCAGACGCTTAACGACTGAGCCACCCAGGCGTCCCAAAAAACCTGAGTTCTCATTATCATTCTTGCTCAACAAAAGGATCAAGGGTCTGGAGAATTTGAGATTGTTGGCGATAATATTATAGGATTATATTTTAGATGGGGAAAAAAAGCCCTCAAAGTAGCATGCATTTGTTAAAAAAATATTCAGTTATAAAAATGTCTGAAGTAGACAGTGAAAGCTCCCATAATCCTACTCTCCAGAAATAAGCTCTGGAACCATTTATGATATATATTCTTCCAGATCCTTTTATGCATTTACAAGTAAATGTTAATTTTTATGGTTTTTTAAAAAAGATTTTTTTTAAAGATTTTATTTATTTATTCGACAGAGAGATAGCGAGAGCAAGAACACAAGCAGGGGGAGAGGGAGAGGGAGAAGCAGGCTTCCTGCCGAGCTGGGAGCCCAATGTGGGACTCGATCCCAGGACCCTGGGATCATGACCTGAGCTGAAGGCAGACGCTTAACAGCTGAGCCACGCAGGCACCCAAAAAAGATTTTATTTTTAAGTAATGTCTACACCCAACGTGGGACTCAAACTCACAACCCCGAGATCAGGAGTCACACGCTCACCAACTGAGCCAGCTGGGCGCCCCTGATATTTAGGTTTAAAGAAGATTATACATTCTGTTTTGCAACTTGCTTTTTGCAAGTAACAGTAGCTCCTGAAATGCAGACATTCCCAATCAGGCAGGTGTGGGGCGGATCTGGTGGGGGAAGCGATTGGTAGGTAAAGTTTTGTGCAAAATTGTGTGTTGCGGGGGTGAGCGCTGTTGAGGGACAGTGGTTATGAGCGTCATCAGGATTTTTAAAAAGACTCAGACCCAAGCCCCTTGTTTTTCCAATGGACAGAGCGAGGCTGACAGGGGAAGTGTAGGGGAGTGGGGAGCCCAGCCCCTCGGGATGGCCTTGAAGGGGAACAGCGAGGATGCTGCAGTTGCTTGGTCCTTGGCATCCTGCCCTGGCCCCGAGAGGAACAGCGTTCTGCATGCGGAGCCAGAAGGAGGGTGAGGAAGTCAGCCTTGCCGAGCTACCAGGCAGGGCTTCTGCATTCCCTGCGGGGAAAAGATTTACGGCCACCAGGAGCTCGAGGTTACAGAGAAAGAGCTTGGTGCGGCACTTGGGGAGAATGCTGCCCGCAGTGCCTGCTGTGGGCTGGCTTTCGGTCAGGCCTGGCTCCTCCAGGCTCAGGAAAGCCCTCCAGGGCGCAGGCCTAGAGCGTGGGGATGGGGTGGGGTTGGAGGGCGCTGTTGGGATCAGACCCTCCCCCTCCCCATCCCTCCCCAGCTGGTGTTGGGCCCCCAACCTGGAGAGAGGACGCTGAGCACAGGGCCTAGCCAGATTCTTGTTACCGTGCTAGTGACAAGAAGTTACTAGAGAACGGGCAAAGGACAGGCAGGATGACATGAGGAATTGGGTAGGAGGTCCAGGTGGTTGGAGCTCAGAGCGGAAGGGTGAGGGAGGAGAAGGCAGAGGCTAGGAGCTTCATGCCGTGTGGAGAGCTGGACCAGGGAAGTTTCTGAGAAGGGTTCAGGCAGGGGCTGACCATGTCTCAGATGCAATATTTGAAGGCTCCGTCTGACTCGAGTCTGGATCGGGGGAAGCTGGGGATGGGAGGGTGGGGAGGAGGCCACTGCCAGAGGCCACGTGCCACACCGGGTGGAGTGTAAACAGGGCTGGACCACCGAGACGGCCAGGGGGCTCACACCTTTGGCTTCCTGCCCCACGTCCTGCCCCAGCTGGGCCGACAGAAGCTCAGCACCAAGGTTTCATGCCGGCACCCTCACGACCAGCTGAGCATCACGCCTGCACCTGCAAACCCACCTCTAGCTCCCAGGTGGCTCAGGACGGCGGGCATTCATAGGGTGGGTAATCATAACAGGCTGCACTCACTTCTCTCCACGGTGTCTCCACATTGGCTCCTGGAGGCTGGGACTGTTACTCTCCCTGGCTTACAGAAGAAGAAACAGGCTTGGGATGGGTTGAGAACTTTGCCCAAGGTCCCAGAGCTACAGAGTGGTGGCAGACAGAACCAGGACCCAGATCCAGGGTTCCCAGTGCCATTGAGAGCCCCGGAGTCCCCCGCATCCAGAGACCAAACCTGGCCCTGCATCGTTTATTCTTTCACTTGATTGATTGATTGATTGATTCATTCATTCATTCATTCATTCACTCACATTCTCATGAGCCCCACTGTGTGCCTGGCTCTGTCAGGCACTGGGGCAGCAAGCGCTCCACTCCCAGGTGCTACCCTGTTTGCAAAGTAACTTTTGTAGAAACCAGATGGTAGGGACCCAGGAGACCAGGAACACTGCCAGTTCTATCTCTTGATGGCATCTACCAGACACAGATACCAGTGATATCGTCTTCGAGAACCGTGTCCGCTTGGTATCCAGGCAGGTGAGCTAGGTGGGGGCAAGGGAATCAGCCAGCTCGGGGGTTACGAGGTAAGGGATCAGGCAGGAAGCCAGCTTGGGGGGCAGTGAAGCGACATCTTCCAAAGGGCAGCCCATGGGAGGTTATGAGGTATTCCATTATCTAGCAGGTGAGCCTTGCAGAGGAGGCTCAGAGAGTTCGGTGAGGAACAAATGGGAAGCTCCTGGGGGCAGAGGCTGGCTGTGGGCCTGCTGGGATGGGGTGGCAGAAGGCTGCTGGCCAGGTGAGCAGAAATGCTTGTGGGGGCAGCCCCGTCTGGCTCGAGAGCGGAGCCGGGCAGCTTTCTGGGCGACTGGCAAGCCTGCTGTGCAGCTGGGGCAACCTGAGCCTGTCATGAAATCCGAGTTCTCAACCCAGACAGCATTTCATCTCCTGCTTCAGCAGGGATTTACCCAGAGGGTGGAGAGCTGGTGCTGTGGGACCAAGTGGACTGTGGTTCACATCCCAGCCACAGATAATAAGGCATTTATTTTTTTTAATAAGTTATTTTTTTAAAAGATTTTATTTATTTATTTGACAGAGAGAGGCACGGCGAGAGAGGGAACACAAGCAGGGTGAGTGGGAGAGGGAGAAGCAAGCTTCCTGCGGAGCAGGGAGCCGGATGTGGGGCTCGATCCCAGGACCCTGGGATCATGACCTGAGCCGAAGGCAGACGCTTAATGACTGAGCCACTCAGGCGCCCCAATAAGGCATTTAATATGGAACAATGATTGATGTGCTGTGCTCCCCACATGCCGGGCATTTGGCATTACTGCTTTTGGTCTTTGTGGCAGCCCTGTGGAGCGGACATCAGAGGAAACAGGCACAGAGAGGGTGAGTGACTTGTCCAGGGTCACACAGCCAGAAACAGCAGAACCTGAGCTGGGCTCTTACCAGCTGTATTATCTCTCTCCTAGCCCAACTCTTTCGCAGCTGTATGAGCCTCTGTGTTTTCACCTATGAAATGGGGGTGACAGTCGCACCTACACCATGTAGATTAAGGGAGACAGTCGAATTAAATGAGTTTTGTGTGGAGTCTGTGGAGTCTAGCACATAATGGGTTCTTGGCAAATGGTACGGTTATCATCTTTGCCACCATCATCACCATTATTACTGGTGGGCTGGAAGCCACCTGAATGATCATCTGATCCAGCCTCCTCATTGTACAGATGGGGAAACTGAGGTCTGAATAGGGGGTGATGGATCACACAGTTGGTGAGCAGGGAAGGAGTATCAGAAATCCTCATGAGTTGGGCGCCTGGGTGGCTCAGTTAAGTGTCTGCCTTCAGTTCAGGTCATGCTCCCGGGGTCATGGGATCTGGGATCGAGCCCCTTGTTGGGCTCGCTGCTCAGCGGGGAGTCTGCTTCTCTCTCACCCTCTGCCCCCTCCCCCCCCACTCTGCTCTCTCTCAAATAAATAAAATCTTAAAAAAAAAAAAATCCTCATGAGTCTGAGGCCTGCCACCTTCCAGCCTCCCCACCCTGCATGATGATAGCCTCAGGCCTTTCCATGAGTTTAGCCCCAATGGGGGTCCCAAGGGGCACTAACCCAGCTTTGTACCTCCAGCTACCCAAGGTGGATCAGATGAGCTACAGCACCAAGAGTTCCTATACATGTAGCTGACTGCCTTGCACAGGGAATGTGCCCTGCTCAACCTTGGAGAACCCCACTCCTCTACCCTGGATTCTTCCTCTACGTCACAGCCTAGGGATATCACCGCCTCCCGGGACATGGCTTGAGAGCCCCCTGGTGGCCATCTACAGCTGAAGCTGCAGAGTCTAAGTATCATGGAAGTCCAGCTCAGCCCCAGCTGGGAGCCCGGCTCCCATGTGCCTCTTAACCCAACTGAGTTCTAAAGCAGTGTCCCAACCTGGATACTGAGGTCCAAACTCTGCTCCTGGGGAGCACAGGACTCCATCCTGGTGGAGGGTGTTAATACCCACCCACAGACTCCCATCACCCGTTTTGTCCCCAGGGTGCCCCCGTTCCCGGATGCCCACTTACCACAGTACCCCATGTGATACAGAGGATCTGGTTTTATGTAGGATTCTGGGTTACCTTTTGTTTTGCTTGGCCCATGGGACGGCAGGTAAGTGCAGCTTTCTGTTGTCAGTGCCAGCTTGGCCAAAGTCTCTCCTCCTCCAGCCACACGTGGCTACAGGGAAGTTAGGAAAGTTGGACTCTGTTTGAGTGGGTCTATTAGGAGGACCTCACACCGACAGCCTTTGGAGGCCCTGAGCTCTAAGAAGCTGCCTGCTCTGAACCAGTGTCCTTCCTCTGATTCAGTCAGGGTTCAAGCAGAAATACCAGGCCATAGAGAGTTCTCTTGATTTGTCTCAGTTTTGAACCTGGGCAATTATGGGAGCTGCTTAAGCGGTCTCTGGAAGGATGTTGTCACTGAGTCTGATGCTGGAGCTTACAGACAGGCAGGCTGTCAGGAAGGGCAGGGGGAGGGTAATGTAGGGGAGGTCCAGAACATCCCGGGATCCACAGGAATGAGCTGGAACCCATGTGGGCAGACTGGAACCCTGGTTGGTTCTTGCTGCTGCCAACCTTGATGTGTACGTGGGGGTTCTGGAGAAGCCAGGATCCTTCTCACACATCTAACACACACCTGGCTTAGCAGGAGTCAGAGCCAAATGTCGATCCCAGGGTAGGTGGGGCAGTTGCAGACCTGTCACTGCCCTGAGACAGGGAAACTGAGGGGATCCCAAGAACAACTGCTTTTTGCTCCCTTTCCTGCTTCTATTCTTGCTAGGACCTGCACCCCCTCCCTACACATGCGTCCCGTACAGGTGATGTGTGTCCTCCTTGTAAAGGTCAAGGAGTTGATTTCTTTGGAGTCTTCCAGCAGCACAGATAACATCTAAGGAGTGACTGGGCAGGGTCGTCACGAACATTTTCCAAGAGCACTGACTCACCAAGCCCCCTGGCTCCAGGGCAGAAGTGACTTAGGAGGACACCTAAACACTCGTCTTTGTTCCTGGATGCCTGAGAAGCCATGTGCACCAGACCTCAATAAATCCTCAATAAAAACCCCAGGCCCCCGGCAAAGATGAGACTCACTCTTCTTTTCCTTCCCGAGTCTCGCGGACGCTTTGTTATCTACCCTCTCACTCTGTCTTTAATAAACTCTGCTCTCACTTCTTGGCTCGCATTTGATTTCTATCCTGCACGAAGCCAGGGATCCTCTTGGCTGGTCCTGCGGGGACGCCCCCCTCCCCTGGCCCCCAGGTCCTTGGACCTAGCCAGTCGGCATCAGCCTCATGCCAGCAAAGTGAGCCAGCCCACACCTCAGCAGCTGTAATGCTGGCCTTGTTAGTGAGACTGCACAAAGTCACCTCCTGCCTCCCTCCCCAAAGGATCTGAGGTAACTCTTAGTAATTTCTAGGGTAAAAATAATAAAAACAGCAAGCAAGCAGAAATTGAAGTAGAGGACTAGTAATCACATAGGAAGAAGAATCTAGAAAGAAGGTTGGGACAGAGATGCTGTGGGGCTGCCTTTGTATCAATTACATAGGAAGGGAAGCATGGCAGTTAGTGTCACTTGGGGGCCCTCTAGTGGGCATAGGCGGAAATGATACTTAATTGGTGCAACATTCGTTGGTTACGCACCACTGTGGCGGGAGGGTGGGGAAGGACCTGTAGGGAGATTGTGTGTGTCAGAAGGAGGAAAGGACTTTTTGAAGGGCACACAGCGCCAGCAGCAGGTCCTCGGTCATTTCGCGACACCACAAGAACTCCCAACCTTCTGATTGGATGAAACCCCGTGAGGCAGGTATGGGTGGGGGAAGGGGAAAGCATGGGCCCTACCGTCACCAGCCTTCACTCCCAGCTCAGTCCATTGGTGCCTTGTGAAAGTAGGAAAGTTCCTCGTCTTCTCTAGACCTCAGCGTGCTCACCTATAAAGTGAGGGTAACTGTAGCCCCCACCTCTTGAGAATGGTGAAGGTGACATGAAGGGATGGACGTCAAGGGCACATGATGGTGCTTGGCCCATAATTGAGTACAGCGTTCACAAGGAGGAGAAACTGAGGCTAAAAGAGGTAGACAGGCCCGTCCCACATCAGCCAGCTCAATAGGGCAGGTTGGAAAGTGAATAGGACTTGAAGAAAAGTTTTTAAAACACCCTTGTCCAACCAGGAGGTGATGTTGTTGTTACCAGTGGTGTATTTGTTGGGAGAAGTCAGTTCTCTATCCAGGCGGGCTTGACCATCATAGGCTCTGTGCCACCCTCCTGAAGCAAGGGGCTCCTCCTGGGCCTGGGGTCTCAGAGGACCGGGTGAGAGGCGCAAGACCCAGGTGTGACTGTTCTAGCCACAGCTGTCAGGATTTGATGAGTGGGACTCAGGCAGAGGGACCAGTGGCTTCGGTGGTGGGGGTGGAGAGGGAAGCCCCTGAGAGGCTGCCCCTCCTCTGCTCTGGCTCCAACCTCTGCAAACCGTAAGTATCCAGTCTTTGACATTAAGCTGTGCCTTAATATAGTAGTACTATATTTTTAGCTCTCCTGCCAGGCAGAGCTGTGAGTGAGGAGACCCAGGCCCACAGGGAAGTGTGCCTACTGGCCTGTTTTCTCAGTTTTACCTGGGGACAGTCATGGAAACTTAAACTGTTGGGAAGAGTCCAGTGACTTAATACGTGGAAGAGCCTAGCACAATGCCTGGTTGATAGTAGCCATATCATCCTTCACAGCTTGGGCTGGATGTCACCACCTCCAGGAAACCTTCCCTGCCTTTCCCAGGGCGAGTTTGCTGCTCAAGTCTCCTGTGCCTCCCTGGTCCTTCTGGGCTGTGTTATAATTGCCCCTTTGTTTGTCTCTCTCCCACACTCACCAGTAGCCCAAGGAGAGCTTGTGCTAGCCCTTGTTCATGTATCCCCCTTATGGCTGGCTCAGGTGGGAGTGATGAATAGATTTTAGGTGAATGAGTGGGACTTATAAGGGGCTCTAGGACCAGGCCCTTAGCTCTGACACTCACACACTGTTTGACTTAAGCTCTTAAGAGTTACATCCCCTCCCACCCCCAGATAAAATGGGGCTGATATGAGAGGCAAATGAGACCCTCTACATACCACCTGCCACACCCTAGGTGCTCCATAAACATTCATTGTTTTCTGCACTTCCAGATTATATGCCCTCCACTTGTCTAGGCCTCCCCCTGGTCTCCCCAACTCCAGGGAGCTTCAGCCCCTGCTCTGGACTCCCGTAGCCTCTCGGGCATCCCCCATCACAGCACCAATCACACTGGGTCTGCTGCTCTGTCACTCTCCCCAGACAGACTGTAGGTTCAGCAAAGGCAGGGCCTTGCCTCACCCATGTGACTATCCAACACCCAGCCCAGGGCCTGGTTCGGAGGAGGGACTTGTGAAATGCTTTCTGAAGGACCCAGATGCCTGGCTCTCTTGCCTTCCTGCGTTTGCACTGTTGTCCCTGGATTGCTTTGTCTTTCCATCTCAGCCTGCGAGGCTCTGTTCTCATTGGGCAAGGCCTAGCACCAATGCCCCCTTCCCTCGGATGTCCTTCCTGAACAAACTAACACTGTGACTTCTGTCTTCTTGGAAATCTTTTTCTTTTTAATATTTATTTATTTTTAGAGAGAGAGATCATGAGTGAGCAGGGGAGGGGCAGAGGGAGAGGGAAAGAGAATCCCAAGCAGGCTCCACATAGCGCGGAACCCAACTCGGGGCAAAATCTCATAACACTGAGATCACGACCTGGGCTGAAATCAAGAGTCAGACACTTAACAGAATGAACCACCCAGGAGCCCGTCTTCTGGGAAACCTTAAAGCTCTGACTGCTTTTACCACTAACTTACTTTCACATAGGCTCTCCAGCTTGGTACCTTTTAGGGTTTTGGGTTTGGGGGTTTTTTTTTGTATTTTATTTATTTATTAGAGAGAGAGAGTGAGAAAGAGAGAGAGCACAAGCAGGGGGAGTGGCAGGCAGAGGGACAGTTAAGAAGCACGTTCCCCGCTGAGCCCCAATATGGGGCTCAACCCCAGAACCCCGGGATCATGATTGGAGCCAAAGGCAGACGCTTAACTGACTGAGCCACCCAGGCAACCCTGGTACCTTTAGGTTTGTTGGTTTGTTTTGTTCGATATTCTTTTCTTTCCATGTTACATCCCCAGTGAAATTTTGTTCCCCAGTGAGGCTGATAGCATTTGCCAACATTCATCATTAAAGAAAGGTAGTTCCTCCAGACAGCTGAGCATAGCATGTGGAACATGGGACGTACATATAAAATTTTTCTATTTGTTCCCTGCCTACTTCAGAAAGGGATTTAGAAGGCGCCTGGGTGGCACAGTCGGTTAAGCATCTGACTCTCATCTCACATCTAGCCTGTGAGATATGTCTGTTCTGTTCTTAAAGGAAGGGTAACTAGAGATGCTATATTGCAGGAGATGAATTTCTTAGTAATCATAATATGCAAGCTAGAACATTACATCTCCCTTCGATTTCTTAGTAAATCTCAGTTATGACAATTTTCTTCTTAAAATTAGGAAGGTAGGGACTGAAAGAGAACTCAGCCTTGCCAGTGACTCAAAAAAAAAAAAAAAAAAGTAACAGTCACCTTTGGCATAGTGAGCCTTTCAACACAGCAGAGTTCTGGAATTTGTTTCCTTATGCCAGAGAAAAAAATCACATTCAAAAAGTATGGGGAAGGGGCGCCTGGGTGGTTCAGTTGGTTCAGTGTCAAACTCTTGATTTTGGCTCAGGTCAAAATTTCGGGGTCATGAGATTGAGCCCCACATCACGCTTTGCACTGGGCAGGAAGCCTGCTTGGGATTCTTTCTCTCTCCCTCTCCCTCTGCCCGCCCCCCCAAACAAAACAAAATATTAAGTATGGGGAAGGCAATAAAAACACAGAAAACCCAAATTCTTTTTTAGAATTTTTCTTAAGATTTTATTTTATTTTATTTTATTTTTTTAAGATTTTTTTTTTTAATTTATTTGAGACAGAGAGAACGAGAGAGAGCACATGAGAGCGGGGAGGGTCAGAGGGAGAAGCAGGTTCCTTGCTGAGCAGGGAGCCCGATGCGGGACTCGATCCAGGGACTCCAGGATCATGACCTGAGCCGAAGGCAGTCGCTTAACCAACTGAGCCACCCAGGCGCCCCCTTAAGATTTTATTTTTAAGTAATCTCTAACCCCAACATGGGGCTCAAACTCACAACCCTGAGATCAGGAGTCACATCCTCCACTGAGCCAGCCAGGTGCCCCACAGAAAACACAAATTCTTTTTTTTTTAATTTAAATTCAACTAATTAACATATAGCATATTATTAGTTTCAGAGGTAGAGTTTAGTGACTCATCAGTTGCATATAACACCCAGTGTTCATTCCATCACGTGCCCTCCTTAATGCCCATCCCCCAGTTACCCCATCCCACCACCCACCTCCCATCCAGCAACCCTCAGTTTGTTTCCTATGATTAAGAGTTTCTTATGGGGCGCCTGGGTGGCTCAGTTGTTAAGCGTCTGCTTTTGGCTCAGGTCATGATCCCAGAGTCCTGGGATCGAGCCCCATATCCGGCTCCCTGCTCCGCGGGAAGCCTGCTTCTCCCTCACCCACTCCCCCTGCTTGTGTTCCCTCTCTTGCTGTGTCTCTCTCTGTCAAATAAATAAATAAAATCTTAAAAAAAAAAAAAAAGAGTCTCTTATGGTTTGTCTCCCTCTCTGATTTCATCTTATTTTTCTTCCCTTCCCCTATGATCCTCTGTTCTGTTTCTTAAATTCCACATGAGTGAAATCATATGATAATTGTCTTTCCCTGATTGACTTAACTCACTTGGCATAATACCCTCTAGTTCATCCACATTGTTACAAATGGTAAGATTTCTCTTTTTTTTTTGATGGCTGAGTAATATTCCATTGTGTATATATATCACATTTTCTTTATCCATTCATCTGTCAATGGACATCTGGGCTCTTTCCATATTTTGGCTATTGTGGATATTGCTTCTATAAACATTTGGGTGTAGGTGTCCCTTCAGATCACTATATTTGTATCCTTTGGGTAAATATCTAGTAGTGCAATTCCTGGGTCATAGGGTAGCTCTATTTTTAACTTTTTGAGGAACTTCCATACTGTTTTCCAGAGTGGCTGCATCAGCTTGCATTCCCACCAACAGTGTAGGAGGGGTCCCCTTTCTCCACATCCTCACCAACATCTGTCGTTTCCTGACTTGTTAATTTTAGCCATTCTGACTGGTGTGAGGTGTTATCTCATTGTGGTTTTGATTTGTATTTCCCTGATGCCGAGTAATGTGGAGCATTTTTTCATGTGTCTGTTGGCATTTGTATGTTTTCTTTTGAGAAATGTCTGTTCATGTCTTCTGCCCATTTCTTGACTGGATTATTTGTTTTTTGGGTGTTGAGTTTGATAAGTTCTTTATAGATCTTGGATACTAGCCCTTTATCTGATAAGAAATCTGCAAATATCTTCTCCCATTCAGTAGGTTGTCTTTTGGTTTTGTCAACTGTTTCCTTTGCTGTGCAAAAGCTTTTTATCTTGATGAAGTCCCAATAGTTTATTTTTGTTTTTGTTTTCCTTGCCTTTGAAGACTAACAAGAAGTTGCTATGGCCCAGGTCAAAGAGGTTGCTACCTGTGTTCTCCTCTAGGATTTTGATGGATTCCTGTCTCACATTTAGGTCTTTCATCCATTTTGAGTTTATTTTTGAGAAAACACAAATTCTTAATTATGATCCATTCCTATCATTTATTTATTTATTTATTATGTAAAGATTTTAATTTATTTATTTAACAGAGATAGAGAGAGAGCACAAGTAGGCAGAGCGGCTGACAGAGGGAGAGGGAGAAGCAGGCTCTCCGCCAAGCAGGGAGCCCAATGCAGGGCTCGATCCCAGGACCCTGGGATCATGACCTGAGCTGAAGGCAGCCGCTTAACCAACTGAGCCACTCAGGCGCCCTTCCATTCCCATCATTTAGTAAGTGATCTAATTACCAACCTTTACATTTTCTAGTACATTAAAAAAATACACATATACTTATTTTGTCACTGACCAAAATAAGAGGGGAAAGGGGCATGGAGCTCAAACTTTATTTGCAATGGAATTATGAGGTAAATATAAGGTTATTAAGTACAATCACAGGTCCACTAATAGTTCATGAGGTAAGAAAAATATTAGTTTCCAAAAAAATTAGACAACTATCTATACCTATAGCTTTGTTCTTCTAGCCAAGGGACAAGTTAAAAGCAGGTCACCAGTGCATGAGCAGCCTACTTACTACATATAACCCGAACTTTTTTTTTTAAGATTTTATTTATTTATTTGACAGGGAAAGAGACAGTGAGAGAGGGAACACAGGCAGGGGAGTGGGAGATTGGGAGTGGGAGAAGCAGGCTCCCTGCTGAGCAGGGAGCCCTACGCAGGCGATCCCAGGACCCTGAGATCATGACCTGAGCCAAAGGCAGATGCTTAACCTACTGAGCCACCCAGGTGCCCCCCGAACATTTTTTTTTGTTTTATTTATTTAAGTAATCTCTATACCCCATGTGGGGCTTGAACTCATGACCCGGAGATTAAGAATCACATGCTCTTCTGACTGAGCCAGCCAGGAACCCCTAACCCAAACATTTTTTATTCTTTGAGAATAAAACTCTCCACTGCCAAGATGAAAAAAATGAACCAAAATACACGTTTAAAAAACAAAACACATTCCATAAATCCAAATAAGTATTTTGATGATGGCAAATATGCACTGCCTTCTCCAGTGTTTCCTAGAATTTTCTGTGATCTATTTGGCCTTCAAAAAAAATAATAGCTCCTATTCTACTTCTCAGCTGAGCCTAAGAGAGCTGCTATTAGTTCCCCATAAGTAACAAAACCATCTAGAACTACCATAAGCATAAAGTACTACCAAAGATTATCTTTCTTACCCAATAGGTTATGTATGACAAAACCTGCATGTCCAGCCACCTTTTAAAATGATTAAACAGGAGCGCCTGGGTGGCTCAGTTGGTTAAGCAACTGCCTTCGGCTCAGGTCATGATCCTGGAGTCCTGGGATCGAGTCCCACATCGGGCTCCCTGCTCAGCAGGGAGTCTGCTTCTCCCTCTCACCCTCCTCCCTCTCATGCTCTCTGTCTCTCATTCTCTCTCTCAAATGAATAAATAAAATCTTTAAAAAAAAATAAAATGATTAAACAGCAGAAGATACCACAGGGCACAGGGCAGACTATGAATTTCTAACAAGATATGTTATAAGAGTTTGGTGTCTTGCTAGGTGTTGGTACAGAGTGGGGAAGAAGCGTTAAAGAACTGTTTAATTGCTATTGGCCCCATGCAGATTTCAGCCCAAAGGGATCCTGTGCTACATTAGGATTTATTTATTTATTTATTTAAAGATTTTATTTATTTATTTAACAGAGAGAGAGAGAGAGAGCGAGAGCAGGAACACAAGCAGAGGAGTGGGAGAGGGAGAAGCAGGCTTCCCGCGGAGCAGGGAGCCCGATGTGGGGCTCGATCCCAGGACCCTGGGATCATGACCTGAGCCGAAGACAGATGCCTAACAATTGAGCCACCCAGGCGCCCCTACATTAGGATTTAATCGTTCTTTAGCAGAAAGAGAAACCAAATGATGAAAATGTTCAAAACATTAGTGGATTATTTTAGGAAATGGCATTCTAAAATGGGCACGTGCACTGGCAAATTCCAGGGATGCTTCAAGTTCTTGGATAAAAGACATTCTGCACTTTGCAATAATCATTCCAAATAAAAGTGTTGTTGATTTGAAACAGACTAAGAAACTAACCGCCTTCACACTTTCAGTATCATAATTCCTTAGAAGAGCATCAGGTAAATATATATTTTTTTCCTTTGGTAAATTAGGTACATCTAAGAGAATATTAGAAACTATCATATTCAATTGTAACTTACTATCTACTAGAAGTGATCATTCCTTTTTAAAAAAATAAATTTATTTATTTTAAAGACTTTTTATTTATTTGAGAGAGAGAGAATGAGAGAGAGAGAGAGCATGAGAGGGGGAAAGGTCAGAGGGAGGGAGCCAGATGCGGGACCTGAGCCGGGACCTGAGCCGAAGGCAGTCGCTTAATCAACTGAGCCACCCAGGCACCCCTTAAAAAATATACTTATTTATTTAAGTCATCTCTACACCCAACATGGGGCTCGAACTCACAACCCCCAGATCAAGAGGGGCCTTCTCCACTGACTGAGCCAGCTAGGTGCCCCTGGAAGTGATAATTTTTTTTTTTTTAAGCTTTTATTTATTTATTTGAGAGAAAGAGAGCACACACAAGTGGGGGGGGTGCAGAAGGAGAGGGAGAAGCAGACTTCCCACTGAGAAGGGACCCCAATGCAGGACTGGAGCCCGATGCAAGACTCAATCCCAGGACCCTGGGATTATGACCTGGGCCGAAGGCAGATGCTTAACGACTGAGCCACCCCGGTGCCCAAGGAAGTGATAATTCTTTTTTTTTTTTTTTTTAAGATTTTATTTATTTGACAGAGAGACAGAGCGAGAGAGGGAACACAAGCAGGGGGAGTGGGAGAGGGAGAAGCAGGCTTCCCACGGAGCAGGGAGCCCGATGCGGGGCTTGATCCCAGGACCCTGGGATCATGACCTGAGCTGAAGGCAGATGCTTAACGACTGAGCCACCCAGGTGCCCCTGAGTATGTGACTCTTGGTTGTAAGTTTGAGTCCTACCTTGGGTGTAGAGATTACTTAAAAATATAATGTTAAAAAAAGTGAAAAGAAAAAATGTATCTTTTACTATCACCTTATTAATCAGGCTGTATGCCACAAAGATAAGCAAAACAAAGGTCGAACAAACCTTAAGAAATCATGTCAGTCGAGGGACACCTGGGTGGCTCAGTCGGTTAAGCATCTGCTTTTGGCTCAGGTCATGATCCCATGGTCCTGGGAAGGAGTCCCTCATTGGGCTCCTTGCTCAGAGGGGAGCCTGCTTCTCCCTCTGCTTGCTACTCCCCCTGCTTGTGCTCTCCCTCTCTCTCTTTAGCAAATAAATAAATAAAATCTTAAAAAAAAAAAAAGAAAAGAAATCATGTCAGTAGAGGTACAAAGGAACCCATGATTGGCTTTTTAATATCTAATATTTAAGCAGTGTGAAAAACGTAAGTAAAGGCAAAGCAAACAAACATTGCCATTATTCATGTTTTCATATTTTTCTTTTTTTTAAGATTTTATTTATTTATTCATTTGAGAGGGAGAGCGAGGGAGCACGAGCGGGGGTGGGGGGTGGGGGGGGCAAAGGGAGAGCGAGAATCAGGCTCCCCGCAGAGCAGGAAGCCCGACTGGGGGCTGATCCCAGGACCCCGAGATCATGACCTGAGCCAAAGGCAGACGCTTAACCGACTGAGCCACCCAGGCACCCCATCATCAGGTTTTCATATTTTCACTAGCAAAAAATTTTCATTAGGTTAATGTTTGACTTCATCCTTCCCCCTGGGCTTGAATTAACACATATTTCAAATGCTAACCTTTTACTTATATAATCTAGAGGATGAAACTAATTCCTTTTCTTATTTATATTTGGTTTATAACCTGATGATAGCGATGTATCTAAAAGCAATGTTTTCAGGGTGCCTGGGTGCCTCAGTTGTTGAGCATCTGCTTTCGGCTCAGGTCATGATCCCAGGGTCCTGGGATCAAGCCCCACATGGGGTTCCCTGCTTGGCGGGAAGCCTGCTTCTCCCTCTCCCATTCCCCCTGCTTGTGTTCCCTCTCTCGCTGTCTCTCTCTCTGTCAAATAAATAAATAAAATATTTAAAATAAATAAATAAAATAAAAGCAATATTTTCTAATATTTAGGTGAATAATGTAAGAAAGAGTGTGAAGCCAAAGTCTCTTGTTTACTGCTGCAATATATGTAAAAGGAGTGCCTTACACATATGAAGTGCTCACTAAATTTATAATTATAAAAAAACCCTATACAAGTACTCAAAAACAACACAAATATATCTTTAGCTAACCGGAGTGGTTTAAAACAGAAATAACACTTTCCAGTTATATATATTTATAGTTCATAATTGAAATACTTCCTCCCCACACCCAAAAACAAGATGTTCTTTACTTTTCCTGTAAAGAATTGAGGAAGCAGTAAAGTTACCTTTTACATATAAGAAACGGGTAAATGTTACTAGACTTCTAAATCATTTTAAGTGACTAGCGTTTCAGTCTGACATTAATGGTCTCATAATGTAAAAATAGAACTTTTTTTTTTTTAAGATTTTATTTTTAAGTAATCTCTACACCCAACTGTGGGGCTTGAATTCACAACCCCAAGACCAAGAATCACTGAACCATCCAGGCGCTCCTAGTAATAAGCACCTTTTTAAAAATAGGTGTTCTTTTCTCAACCTGAAGTTTAGTTTATAAACCTTTAATTATTATCTTTGCTGAAAACACCTTTGACAGAGGTGGCATTCATATCTGATTACAAATGTGCCCAAATCTAATGAAATCACTATCATGGCAAAAAGAAAATGCTCTAAGAGTCAGAATATGAGCTTGTCATAGTTAAACTCATTCCCAGTAAAACATTTTTAAAGTGCAGTGACGAAATACTGTTTTAAGGGGGATGATCAGAAATTATCTGTAAGGAGAAAGTTAATAGTACCAGAGTCGGGAGTGAGGTGATTATGGGACTCAACGTCCTGGCAGACCCAGCAAAGGAAAATGGGATATTATGAAGTTCCTCTTGGATAAAAGTTCCTCGGAGGCACATGGGTTTAACTCTTCCAGTCGGAATTTCCAAAGGGCTGCCCTGAAGGGCAGCAAGCGCTAGACTGGATTTACAGTTCTGGTTTTGACTCTAACATTCATAAGGAAATTAATCTTGAGCAAAACCTTGCCTTTCTCAGAGTCTCAGTTTCCCCGTCTGTCACACAGAAGGAAGAGATGGCCCTTAAAGTCGTCACCTTAAGTTACTTAAATTACTTAGCTAATTTTTTAGCACTCTGCGGGTGGCAGCGGCGAGGGAACGCCCCGGCTGGGGAGGGGTTAATTCGTCTGGCCCCGCCCCTCGGGCACCACCCCCGCCCGGGTTGCACCCTTGACCCCGCCCCCAGGCCTGCGTCCACCGGAAGTGCCCGCGCGCGGGCAGCTCACTTCCGCTCGGCCGGTGACAGCCGCGGGGCTCTGAGCGGCCGGCGGCGCGGACGCACCGGGGGAGCGGGAGGACGAGGCCGCGGACATTTTGCTGGCGAGCCGAGCCGCGCCGTGGTGCCGGGAGCCGTTCGGACCTGTGGGTGAGGAAGCGGGGAGTCCGGCGAGGCAGGAGAAGGAGTGGGGCGGGGAGGCGGTGGTCTGAGGTGAGGGGTTTGTGGGGTCAGAGGTCACGGAGAGGACGGGGCGCTAGAGGGGCGAGAGTGGCTTCCCAAGCCACGACGAGGCAGAAGGACTGCGGGTTCATTCATTCGTGACCACCACTGAATCCCGGCCGCCCCAGCCGGCAGCCCCTCCTGGGGTGTGCTCCCGAGAGACTCCTACCTAGACTTAGGCCCCGAGGAGTCCGCCCCTCGCCGGGGGAGAAACTCCTCTCCCGGTCCTGGCTTCCTCCTTCCATCCTGAGGCCTCCCTGTCATTCAGGGCCTTATCTCTTTGCCAAGGTTCAAAAAGAAAAAAATCAAGAACCGGCTCTGCGCGCCTGCCCCGCCGTAGGCTTGGGCTTGGTCTCTCTGTCGGGTTTTCATGGACAGGTTATCTGGGGACACCTGTGATCATGCTAAAAATACTGACGAAATGCTAGCTACTAGTTATTGAGCTCCTACTGTGTGCTAGACACCGCGCTAAGCACTGTAGGTACAATGCCACATGTAAACTTCACAACAACCCTTGTGTGGTAGCTGTTGTTGATACCCTCATTTTATCCACAAGGAAACCAAGGTCAGTCCTTACCATAGGTATAGGCAGAGCCAGGGTTCTTTTTTTTTTTTTTAAAGATTTTATTTATTTATTTGACAGAGAGAGAGACAGCGAGAGCAGGAACACAAGCAGGGGGAGGAGGAGAGGGAGAAGCAGGAACCCACGGAGCAGGGAGCCCGATGCGGGGCTCGATCCCAGGACCCTGGGATCATAACCTGAGCCGAAGGCAGACGCTTAACGACTGAGCCACCCAGGCGCCCGGCAGAGCCAGGGTTCTTACCCAGGCTTTCAGGGACCTGCAAAGTGCAGAGACAGAAGAGGCTGGAGCAAGGTTGGGATGTAGGGGCTGTTTGATACCTTTAGCTGCCGTTGTATTTATTCGAAGCTATGTAAAGATGTAGCCTTATTACGTTGCGTCTGATCTTCATAAGGGGCATTTGATTCACATGTTTAGGATGAAACAATACTGCAGGCTATTGCTATAAGTAATTACATTTCAGGGCAAAAGTGAAAGTTTTTCCTGACTATTGAGAACTGTGACACACAAAACAGGCTATTCATGAAGCTAATTTAAGAATATTCAGACCGTCTCTTAAGAGTGGTTGAGCTGCATTCCTTTTGGAATAAAGAGAGGAAGCACATGACCCCTAGGGGATCTTTTGGCCCTAGGTTCTTGAAGAACGTTCTCAAGGGGAGGGTCTCTGTCTCTCTCAGAAAAGTGCAGGCCCCTTGGCTTCTTGGCTGGGAAGCACACATCTCGCTTGGGAGATGGTGAGGTCATTTGATGGATGGAGGACCAGACTCTGGGAGTCTGAGCCTTACTCCTTTGCAGATATTCACTTGCTCCAATTCTGCCTCAGTTTCCCTGATAGCAGCAGGAGAAAGACCTGCTGCCTTCCTATCCAGTCCTGGGTGTTACAAGCCTTAATGAACCCATGAAGGTTTTCACATGCTTCTGAAGAAAGCTGTGATATAAATATTACTGTATTACCTTTTTTTAAAAAAACATTTATTTTTTTTAAGATTTTATTTATTTGACAGACAGAAACCCAGTGCGAGAGGGAACCCAAGTAGGGGGAGTGGGAGAGGGAGAAGCATGCTTCCCGCAGAGCAGGGAGCCCGATGTGGGGCTCGATCCCAGGACCCCGGGATCATGACCTGAGCCGAAGGCAGACGCTTAACGACTGAGCCACCCAGGTGCCCTGTAGTACCTTTTTTTAAACTCTATGATCTGTTTTTCTAGTTCCATTGAATTCACAGAAACTTAATATTGTCACCTTATCCCCATCCTTCCAAGGGAGGATTTGAGATGAAGTGACTTGTCACAGATGGTGGGAACATGAGCAAAGCTCAGAGCATCTGGCTCCCTGTCCTGAGTTGAGCCCACCAGCCTCCTCCATCCTCTTAAAAACTGTCATAAAGAGTAGCCTCAGTAGTTCTCAAAGAATCAGATCCCTCAGAGGTTGTGGAGAGATTATCTGTTGCGTATGGGTTGAGCAGAGGCTTCATCCTGAGTGGCCTGAAGGGCTCAAAGGTGTAGTGGAAAAAGCACTGCCGGACTCCCCATGAGTCAACCCTGGGTTCCGAACCCAGCTCAGCAGCTTCCTGTTAGTGTGAGCTGGACAACTTACTTAGGCTTGGCCTGCTTTACTTCAGCTCTAAAATAATGCCACCACCTTCTCCTTATCCCCCCCACCCCCAGCACTGGTGTGTGTGGGGATTAGATAAGGAAATTTGTGCAGAGACTGTTACTGCGTTTGGTTGCCTTGACCCTAGGCAGTTGATGCCTACTGGGAGCCTCTGTCTAAGGAAGGCTGTCAACCCTGGTTTGTGGGGTATTACTTCCTTCTGCAAACAGAGACCTTTACGTACACAGGACTGCTCCCACCCTTCTCGTTTCACTTCCTAAACGTGTTTCAGAACAAGTTTAGTCTGTTGATCCTACTGGCTTTGGACTTGGACTTTCATGTTTTGCTGGTCATCCCCTGAAGCTGTTGCATGTCTTAACTGCTCACTTCCCAGAGAACCCCCCCATGCCTGGCACCAAAGCCTGACATGCTGACAGTGAGCAAACATGGCTTGGGTATGGGTTTTGCATTTTGGTGTAATTATGAAAGATTGAGAGGGCATCTGTTACATGTAGATGTTTCTTTTTCTGAACAGGTTTTTTTTTGCCTGAGATAGGCCACTGATACATGATTATAGCCCAGAAATGGTTTTAGTGTTATGTTTTTCTCTTCACACAGAGAGGAACAAATAACACCAGAGAGAAGATATCACTTGAGCACTTGGGGAATCCTTTAAAAAATAATCCTGCTTGAATATCCATCAGTGACTCCTTATTGCCCTCAGACTAAAATTCACATTCCTTATCATGGCCTTCAAGGCCTTTTGGGCTGACTTCTGCCTGGCTCTCCTGCCTTATCTCTCCTACTCCCCACTTCCATCTCTTCCCAAGCTCCAGTCAAACTCAAACTCAGCCACTCTGCAACCCTCAACTCTTTTTACATTCTTTGTCTTTGTTTTGTGCTATTCTCTGCTTGAACACCATTTCCTGTCAACACATGCCTCTTTGCTGGGCCACTACTTGGAGCTTCCCATCTGATCATCTCTCTCACCTTGCAGGCCTGAACCTCCTCAGTGGGTTTGTCATTGTCTGTTCACTTGGCTGGCTTCTAAGTAAACAGCTCTTAATCCTTGGGGAGGACTTGTCTTAACTGTCTGTGTCTCTAGCACTTAGTGAAATGTCTGGCACATAGGTGCTCAGTAAATGTTCAGAGAATGAATGAATGTTGCATTGACTTGTTAAAATTCTTTGATTACTAGGGAAGAGGGAATTCAAAGCACTTTCCTGTCCATCCTCATACCACTCCAGGGGGATAGGGAGAAGTCTGACCGGTGATAGGATTAACTACTCTCTGGTGTTGTTGCTACCACCCCGCTAGCCACCAGAGTGACATTGTCTGGGGAAAGAGCCTTCCAGGCCCAAGATAGTGAAGAGTAGGAGTGTCCCTGTCTTGTTTGAGGAACAGCAGGGAAGCTGAGTGAGCAATGATCAGGGCAGTGGCTTATGAGGTCAGAGGAGAATGGAGGGGGCTTCCAGGTCAAGATGAGAACCCTGGCTTTTACTCTGATTGAGGTGGGAGCTGCTAGAGGGTTTTGAGCAGGAGTTCTGAGATCTGACTTACATTTCAACAGGCACCACCAGAGTGCTTCAGGGCCTCCAGAGACTTGGGGTTGGGGAACAGCGAGGAGGTGCTGGTGGTAACCACTCTCCCTATGTAGTAGTCATAGTGGCCAGCCTATAGCAATAGGCCACTTGGGGCACTGCTGAAGACTTTGTATGTATTGACCTGTTTTATTTTATTTTTTTTAAGATTTTATTTATTTATTTAAGAGAGAGAGGGAGAGAGCACAAGAGGGGGGAAGCAGACTCCCTGTTGAGCAGGGAACCCGACTTGGGGTTCAATCCCGGGATCCCGGGATCATGACCTGAGCGGAAGGCAGATGCTTAACTGACTGAGCCACCCAGCTGCCCCTGTATTGACCTGTTTTAGCCTCACAGATCCCTCAAGTATGTGACATTACAATTCTCATTTTACAGCGGTGGTATGCTTATGCCTGTTAAGTTGTGTAGACCCCTGGAGAGCCCCTGTCACACCTGCTGTGGCCACCTTCCCTTTCCCAACCCCTAGTTCTTGGATTGTCTCCTGTTATTTATTTATTTATTTATTTATTTATTTATTTATTTGAGAGAGAGAGAATGAGAGAGAGCAAGCACAAGAGAGGGGGGAGGGTCAGAGGGAGAAGCAGACTCCCTGCCGAGCAGGGAGCCCGATGTGGGACTCGATCCCGGGACTCCAGGATCATGACCTGAGCCGAAGGCAGTCGCTTAACCAACTGAGCCACCCAGGCGCCCTGTCTCCTGTTATTTAATGTTGCTGAGGAGGGGCTTGGCTTTGGTTTTAGACTGTCAAGCCTCATGCTTTTTGGGTCTTTAGCCTTGGGCTTGAGCTCTTACCTCCATTAAGAGGGTCTCCCCAAAGTTGGGAGACCTCTTCTCGTTAAGGTAAGAGGCTGGTTGAGTCCAGAATGCCCAGAGTCCATCAGCAGCCAGAATTGCCGCCTTAGTGACTGCTCTCCCAGGTTTACCGTCTCCTCTGTGGACTTGAGCTGGAAGATGGTAGGTTTGAAAGTCAGGTCTCAAAGCTTTAAAACCAGTCCTCCATTGTTAATTTTCAGCACTGAAAACATTCGTTAAAGCAGAGCTCTGTGAAGGAATAGACTTGGGTGACACATAGTTTTTGCCACACCTAATTGTTTTTAGGGTCTTAACCATATTGAGAGTGGAATGACAAAATTTCATTAGCCGGTGAGTCTGCTTCTGTGTTCTTCATTCTTTGAATGAAGCTGAGTGGCTGGATGTTGAGACAGTGTCCTGTCACCTTCTCCAGGTGGCCATCTGGTTAAATTTTAACCTCCTTTCCTCCCCTCCTCCACACTCCCTATCCTCCTCCCCTGTTTTCTCTTTCTCCATAGCATTTATCACTATCTCAGATAGTATATATTGTACTTATTTATCTTGCCTGTAGCCCCTGTCTGCCATTGGGATGTATGCACCATGAAGGGAAGGATTTTTGTCTGATTTATTCACTGCTGTATCCCTAGCATGTAGACCTGTTTATGGCACATGGGAGGTGCTCAGCAAACATATGAATAGGAATGGGGGTGGGGGCGAAGGCAGGAAAATATGTACTTAGTATAGGAACAGTATCTTTGTGGGTTTTTTGGTTTTGTTTTTTTGTTTTTGTTTTTGTTTTGTTTTTGTTTTTGTTTTTTTAAAGATTTTATTTATTTATTTGACAGAGAGAGACACAGCGAGAGAGGGAACACGAGCAGGGGGAGTGGGAGAGGGAGAAGCAGGCTTCCTGCGGAGCAGGGAGCCCGATGTGGGGCTCGATCCCAGGACCCTGGGATCATGACCTGAGCCGAAGGCAGACGCTTAACCGGCTGAGCCACCCAGGTGCCCCTTTGTTTTTGTTTTTTTTTAAGATTTTATTTATTTGAGAGAAAGAGTGAGAGAGAGCACGAGCGGGGTGAGGGGCAGAGGGAGAAGCAGACTCCCCAGTGATCAGGGAGCCCGATGCAGGGCTTGATCATGACCTGAGCCAAAGGCAGACGCCCAACCGACTGAGCCACCCACACCCCAGAGACAGTATCTTTGAAGTGATGTCATCTAAGCCGAGATTTGAAGGATAAGTTGGAGCAGCCACTCTAGAAGCTGGAGAGGATCATCCAGGCAGAAGGCTCCTTAAGTGCAAAAGCAATGACGAGCTTGACACAGAAAGCCTGTGGGCCTAGAGGGTTATAGGCGGAGGGAAGGGCCTGTCTGTGTTCACATCGCAGCTGTGTCAGACCCCCTGCCCCCAGCATTTGCATCCCCACCTCTAGCAGCTTTAGTCTCTGAGCTGATGCCTGTGGGAGCAGGGGATGGTGATCTGGCCTCACTGAAGGAGGTGGCCTTGACCTTTCTCCTGTCAGAGTTGTTGCCGCCTGATCTTCTGCCCTTTGCCCTTTCTTCTCTCTTTTCTTTATTTACTTGTCTTCCATTTATTTATTGGCTCTAAAATGGGCTAGGGGGTCTGACATTTTCAACTTCAATTTTATCAAAATAGCTTGACAACCAGAGCAGATGCATGTCTGATGCTGGCAAACCCTGTGAATGGAACATGGGGAAGCTGGTCTCTAGCTGAGGTTGGTTTACAAAACTTGAAATTTCCCCAAGAAGAGAGTTGAGCACTAATCATTCACACATTTATTGAGCACCTACTATTTGTCAGGTAACAGTCTAGGAGCTAGGGATACAATAGTGACTAAAATGGACAAAATCTTTGTCCTCATGGAGCACATTATGGAGGGAGAAAAAACAGACAATATAAATATATTTTATAGTATGTTGGTGATAAGTATCTTGAAGAAATACAAAAGAAGAAAAAGGATAGGGAGTTGGGGGGTGCCTGGGTAGCTCAGTCGGTTAAGCGTCTGCCTTCAGCTCAGGTCATGATCCCAGGGTCCTGGGATCAAGCCCCACGTCAGGCTCTCTGCTCAGCGGGGAGCCTGGTTCTCCTTCTCCCTCTGCCTGCCTCTCTGTCTACTTGTGCTCTCTCTGTCAAATAAATAAATAAAATCTTAAAAAAAAAAAAGGATAGGGAGTTGGGGAAATTGGTTGGGGATGTGCAGAATTTTAAATGAATTGGTCAGAGGAGGTGACATTTGAGTGAAATTTGGAAGAGGTGAGGGACTGAGCCATGGCGCTATCTGGAGAAAGAGCCTCCCTGGCAACATGAACGGCATTTGCAAAGGCCCTGAGGTGGAAATGTGCCTGTTGTGTTCAAGGATCAGCAGAGAGGCCCCATATGGCTGGAACTGAGGGAATGATAGAGAAAACAGTGGGAGAAGAGTTCGAAGAAGTAATGGGTGGTGTGTATGTGTGTGAAAGAGAGACAGAAGGGGTGTGTGTCTCATATGAGCCTATAGTCCATGAGGCCATGTAGAGATTTTGGCTTTTACTCCAAGGTGAGATACGGAACCGTTGGGAGAATTGGACAGAGGAGTACCACTGTCTGACTTCAACTGTAATGGGATTGTTCTGCCTGTTGCTGAAATGTGTTGTCGAGAGCAGTGTGGAAGCAGCTTTGGTAGCAATCCCAATAAAGAAGTGATGGTGGGGGGCACCTGGGTGGCTCAGTCATTAAGCATCTGCCTTTGGCTCAGGTCATGATCCCAGGGTTCTGGGATCGAGCCCCACATCAGGCTCCCTGCTCAGCGGGAAGCCTGCTTCTCCCTCACCCAGTCCCCCTGCTTGTGTTCTCTCTCACGCTGTCTCTCTCTGCCAAATAAATAAATAAAATCTTAAAAAAAAAAAAAAAAGTGATGGTGGCTTGGAGCCTGGTGGAAGTGATGGAGCTGATGAATAACCACTTTATGGATTCTGGATTCATTTTGAAGGTAGACCCCATAGGATTTGCTAATAGGTTAGATGTGGAATATGAGAGAGTGTGTGTGTTGTCAAGGGTAACTGAGGTTTTTGGCCTGAGACCCTGTTAAAGATGTTGATAATGAACTAGATCATGAAAACTGCAGATGAGCCAGTTGGGGGATGGGGGGAAGCAGGAGGTCAGTTTTTATCATGTTAAGTTTGAGCTGCCTGTTAGCTGTATAGACATTCAAGTTCAGATATTGATTAGGCAGTTAGGATATATGAGCTGGGAGTTCACTGGAGAGGTTGGGCCTGGGGGTCTAAACTTGTGAGTTATCAGCATGTAGATGATACTTAAAGCCTTGACACTGGATGAGCTCATCAAAGAGGCGAGATAGTATGGAGGGTGGGGGTGGGGCCCTCCAGTAATGGAGAAGGAGAGAAGGAAGAACCAACAAAGGAGACTGAGATGGAGCAGGCAGTGGGGTAGAGGGGAAAGCAGAGTGCATAGCATCCTGGAATCCAGGGGAAGAAAGTGTTTCAAGGAAGAGGAAATGATAAGCAGTGTCAAATGCTCGTCATTGTGAGACTTGTCATTTGACAGGATCACTCATCTTCTGCCAGCGGGATCTAACACGCTCTCGCATCCAAGACCATCGCTGAATCTCATCCTTCCTTGCCTAACCTCATCTGCTCCTTTCCCTTCCAAGTCCTTGCCTTCAGCCAGGCAGGGATTCTCACAAACTCCTGAACACGCATGGTTGTTTGGCTTTGGATAAGTCACTCCTCTCTCAGCATCTTTAATTCCTCATCTATAAGTGGATTACCTTGAGAATTAAATGAGAGAGGGGCTGTAAACCATTTAGCACAGAGCCTGCGCCCCAGTCACTGTTGCTGGTGGTTTAGTCTCTATTTGCTCCCTGTTATGCTGGCATCTTGTGGGTCTTCTCCAGGTTGCCCTCAGTCCTCCCTTTCCAAATGTGACTCATCTTTTCCTGTCTGGAAAGCACTTCTTTATCTAAAAGGGCTTCCCTAGATGTTCCCCCAGTCTCAGCACCCTCCTCTGAACAATGGTGGTATTTATATGGAAGGCATGATTGCTCTGCTATTCACCTGCAGTTCTTTACTTGGCCTCTGCATCTGTAAAAGCCCAGTGGGAAAACTGTCCTTTGTCTGCTGTGGGCATGCTCCTGTGTGGGGCACCGTCCCCGGTCTCAGAGTTGACAGTGCCCCACACTGTTACACATGCTGAATGGATGACTCCAACACTTGACAGATCTTCAGAAAGTGTTTCATTGTATAGATGAGAAAACTGAAATTCTCAGGGCGCCTCGTTCTAGTCTTTGGCCTCTTTCTCTTGATTAATTTAAGTATTATTCAGAAGAAGCCCCTGTTACTTTCTTTTTTCAAGTCCAAAGGAACCTTTCTTTCTCTTGACAGCAGATCTTTCCAAGCTTTCTTTCTGTAGATAGTTGAGAGCTGGCACAGGATTCTAGAATTAGTTTTTTTTTTTTTTAAGATTTTATTTATTTGAGAGAGAGAGAATGAGAGAGAGAGAGCGAGCACATGAGACCGGGGAGGGTGAGAGGGAGAAGCAGATTCCCTGCTGAGCAGGGAGCCCGACGCGGGACTCGATCCCGGGACTCCAGGATCATGACCTGAGCCGAAGGCAGTCGCTTAACTAACTGAGTCACCCAGGCGCCCCTAGAATTAGTTTCTAAAGACTCAGTGCTATTATAAGAACATTTGCATGTGGCATGTGTGTGCCTTTACTTCCTTTTCATTTTGGGGCTTTAACTGCTAGTGGGTCTCAGGAGATTGATTTTGGCTAACTACTTTTCATCCAAATCCCAGAAGACCCATAACTCAGCAGGCTCATCCAGACAGGCTTTCACTAGGCACATTACCAAACTTGACATTCCTGTTGTCCAAACTGGATGGGCTGGTCCTAAAATACTTGTAATTCAATGTTCAAGGGATTCTGCAGGGATATGTGGCAACATATTTCATGTATCCTTTAGCTTGGAGTGTGTCTGATTCTGCCAGGGCTTCATTCAGAGAGGGGAAGTTGCCTTGCTGGACAGAGTGGGACCTGTGGGGCCTCATTGTGAGGCAAGGGTAGAGAGTGTCAGTGCTACCATTTTCTAGCTATGTGACTCCAGAGAAATGCCCTGGTCTCTCTGGGCTTCACTTTCCTCATCTGTAAACTTGTGATATTATCAATACCTTTTCCACAGATTCTTGTGAGGATTAAATGTGAAGCTCTTTACATGGTGTCTGGCCCAAAGAGCGTATCTGTTTGCCATTACTACTACCCCTGCCACCTTTGTTCTGAATTTCATGCCAAGCCCAAAAAAGAGCACAGCTTATTTTCTCATAGTTATTAAACTGACTTGAAAGAACCTGTCTGTCTGAGTTTGGTGACCATGTTGTCTCAGAGAGAAAGTCTGAAATCTGGTTTTCTCTACTGCTGAGCCACCTTTTAATCTTCAAGTTGGCCTCACCTGTTTCCCTGTCTATAAAGTGAACTTTAGGACTTACCTGTGAGGACCATTTCCTTTTTAAAAGGAGACTGTCAGGTGAGCAGTGGTGAGTAATTGCTGGGTGGTGAATAGAATCATTGTCTCTATTATAAACTCTAGGCTTCATGGGGCAGGAACATAATCCAGAGCATGGCACAGAGTAGGGGAGTATTTGTGAATGAATCAACCTGTGCCTTTGAGACAGAACTGAAACAGCCAAATGTGGGGTGATTAAAGTTCGGCTTTTCTGTTCTAAATGAAGAAGAAACAGCAGCACCACCCTAACCCCTTTTATTCACTCTTCCTAGCTTATTCTTTTTTTTTTTTTTAAGGTTTTATTTATTCATTTGAGACACAGAGATACAGAGAGAGAGCATGAGCAGGGGGAGAGGCAGAGGGACAGGGAGAAGCAGGCTCCCCGCTGAGCAGGGAGCCCGATGCGGGGCTCGATCCCAGCACCCTGGGATCATGACCTGAGCCGAAGGCAGACGCTT
The DNA here is from genome assembly GCF_011800145.1 of Mirounga leonina. NCBI lineage: Eukaryota > Metazoa > Chordata > Mammalia > Carnivora > Phocidae > Mirounga > Mirounga leonina. The sequence continues at coordinate 22,143,567 of NW_023270436.1, read as the reverse complement.
AACGACTGAGCCACCCAGGCGCCCCCCTTGCTTATTCTTTTTTTTTAAGGTTTTATTTATTTATTTGACAGAGAGAGACACAGCGAGAGAGGGAACACAAGCAGGGGAAGTGGGAGAGGGAGAAGCAGGCTTCCCACGGAGCAGGGAGCCCGATGTGGGGCTCCATCCCAGGACCCTGGGATCATGACCTGAGCCGAAGGCAGACGTTTAACCGACTGAGCCACCCAGGCGCCCTCCCCCACCCAGTTTATTCTTAACTGTCCTTGAGCTAATGTGCCTGGAGCAGGTTTCTGAACAGCTCTTCATCAGGCAAGGGTTTAACAGTGACAGTTTTATTATTATTTTTTTATTTTAAGAATTTATTTATCTGAGAGTGCGAGGGCACGAGCAGGGGGATAGGCAGAAGGAGAGGGAGAAGCAGACTCCCCACTAAGCAGAGAGCCCCATGCAGGGTTCGATCCCAGGACCCTGAGATCATGACCTAAGCCAAAGGCAGACGCTTAACCGACTGAGCCACCCAGGTGCCCAACAGTGACAGTTTTAAATGGCACTGAAGATGGAAGCCACCAACATAGACTTTTAGGGCTCATTTTTCCCTGCCCAGATATCCTTGAATTCAGAGATGAGTCTTGACAGCTGGATCAGACCTTACCAAATATCTCCTTCCCCTTTCCCTTTCCTAAAGCTGCTTCTCTGGCTGATCTCACAATACTGATTGTCTCCCTTGTTAATTCACCGAGTGCCAGTGGTATGCAGTGCACTGTGCTAGCACCACCAACATTATGCCTCTCATCCGAGTGCAGAGCATGGGTTGCTGTGGCATGAATCACTGCCCTGAGACTAGAAGTCCTTTCCTTGGCCACTGGCAGGCCATTTGGGGAATTGTTTGGCTTGTTACTGTTTTCCTTCCTACTGAAGACCTAATAAGATTTGGTAGCCCTGGCTGCATTCTGAATTTGTTTTCTCTTGTCCCTTGGAAATGTCTTTTGTCATGCTCAGAGAATGATCATGCTCCATTTCCTCTTGTTTGATACACTGGAAGAACACTCATTGGTGAGGAAATGGATTTCTCATCTTTAGCAGAGAATCCTAGAATGTGAGATGTGGGAGTTTATCTGTCATTTAATAGACTGGAACTGTTGTCCTGTGGAACTGTGGGTTGTCTGAAGGGCCCCTGGTGAAGAGGGGGAGTTGGGCATAGTGGAATGAGCTAGGCTTAAGTCCCCCACTCTTATGTCAAACAGAGCAATTCTATTTTTGTTTTAAACAGTTTAAAAGCGAGAAGGGGCTTGGAAAGCCATTGATCTGGTTGAATTCTCTTGTTTGACAGAAAAAGTAAGGCCCAGAGATGGAGGGATTTGCCCTGGGTCATATAGCTGTTGGTAGCAAAGCTAGATTTCCTGGCAGCTCTCTTGGCATTGGACCAGCCTTGCCATGTTTGTTGAAAGTTAACCACAAAGGTTTATGTCCCTGGTCTGCCCCATCGTCACTCACTGGTCTCATCAGGGAGTCCTCTTACCTTGATCTGTTATAGGCCCCTGGTTTTGTAGCTTCTCTGGGAACCTGTCTTTTCATTCATTTTGTCAGCAAACATTTGGTGAGCTCCTGGAATGTGCCAGGCATTGTGCCAGTCACTGGGTTGACAGCATTAAATAGGACAGATCCCAAATTAGAGTCGTGAGGAGGGATGTGAAGAAGTCCACGATATGACTGAGTCAAATGTCAGAGAGGCCTCTGCCCCTCTGGGTCTGGAGAAGGCTCCTATAAGGCAGCAGTGTTTGAGCTGAGACTGAGGATAAACATGGGGCTGGGAACAGTGTTTTGGATAGACGCCGCATTGTTTTCTAAACTGTATTATATTTGAAAGAGGGGCTACATGCACAGGATATAAAATTCCTAAGACATAAGCTGGTGAGTGATGAGAGGTGAGTCTCTCACCCCATCCTTTAGCAATCTGGCTTCTTTTCTGGAGGAAAAGATTATCTTTTCTTCTTTTTAAAATTTTTTTTTAAGATTTTATTTATTTGAAAGAGAGAGCACGTGCAGCTGGGGGGGGATGGGCAGGAGCAGAGGGAAAGGGACAAGCACATTCTGCACTGACTGCAGAATCTGATGGGCTTGATCTCATGACCCTGAGATCACAACCTGAGCCGAAAGCAAGAGTTGGATGCTCAACCAACTGAGCCACCCAGGCATCCCTAATTCTTTTTTTTTTTTTTAATAAGTAATCTCTATACTCAATGTGGGGCTTGAACTCATGACCCAGAGATCAAGAGTCACATGCTGTACTGACTAAGCCAGCCAGGTGCCCCTGTCGTGCCATAATTTTTATTTTTTTATTTTTTATTTTTTTTTTAAAGATTTTATTTATTTATTTGAGAGAGAGAGAATGAGAGAGAGAGAGTACATGAGAGGGGGGAGGGTCAGAGGGAGAAGCAGACTCCCTGCCGAGCAGGGAGCCCGATGCGGGACTCGATCCTGGGACTCCAGGATCATGACCTGAGCCTTAAGCAGTCGTTTAACCAACTGAGCCACCCAGGCGCCCCTATCGTGCCATAATTTTTAAATAAGCCCTCTATGGAAGGACATTTAAGGTGTTTACAATAGTTTGTTATTACAAAGGATGCTACATAAATAACTGTATGTACATAGCTTTTGCACATATAGAATAAATTCCTAGGGGCTTCTGAGTGGCTCAGTCAGTTCAGCTTAGGTCATGATCCTTTTTTTTTTTTTTTTAATATTTTATTTATTTATTTGACAGAGAGAGACACAGCGAGAGAGGGAACACAAGCAGGGGGAGTGGGAGAGGGAGAAGCAGGCTTCCCGCGGAGCAGGGAGCCCTATGCGGGGCTTGATCCCAGGACCCCGGGATCATGACCTGAGCCGAAGGCAGACGCTTAACGACTGAGCCACCCAGGCACCCCAGCTTAGGTCATGATCTTGTGATCATGGGCGTTGGGCTCCACAGTCAGCACGGAGTCGGCTTCAGATTCTCTCTCTGTCCCTCCCTCCGCTCATGTGTTTTCTCTCTCTCTCACTCTCAGATAAATAAATAAAATCTTAAAAAAAAAAAGAATAAGAAGAAATTCCTAGAAGCAAACTTGCTGGGTCAAAGGGTCAGCACCTTTGCAATTTTGATAGCTGTTGCCAAATTGGTGTAGAGGTTGTAGCAATTTAGACTCTTACTAGCATCGTATAAGGGTATCTATTTTCCCACATCAGCACCAACATGGAATGTCATCAGACTTTTGGGTCTTTACCAGTCCAGTAGCTGATGGATGGTATTTCATTGTAGTATCAATTTCTCTTATAAGTAAGCTTAAACCATTATTCTTAATTTTCTGTGAATGCACTACATCCTTTGCCATTCTCCTATTTTTAGATACTTTTTATGTATGAAGGAAAATAGGCTTTTGTCTGAGATGTGATGGAAATTTGTATGTGTGTCTATTATATGTCTTTCTTATTATGTTTTTGGCCATGCAGGAAAACTTAATTTTTATATAATCAAACTCACAGATTTTTAAAGACTTGATTTAATGTCACACTCAGAAAGGCTTTGTTTCCTCTAGAGTATACAGTTTTCCATTTTCTTCAGCATTGGGTTTTATATTATTTTTTTAAAAAATTCAATATTTGGGGCACCTGGGTGGCTCAGTTGGTTAAGCGTCTGTCTTCAGCTCAGGTCATAATCCCAGGGTCCCGTGGAGCAGGGAGCCTGCTTCTCCCTCTCCCTCTGCCTGCCACTCCCCCTGCTTGTGTGCTCTCTCTCTGTCTCTGTCAAATAAAAAAAATAAAATCTTTGTGATTTACAACAAGTGATATGTCAGCTCTTAAGTGTACCAGTCTGGCCAGTATCTGCATCAAGATGCAAATCATTTCCATCACCTCTAGAGTTCTTTTGTGCCCCATTCAAGACAGTCCTTCTCAGCTAGAAGCATCCACTGATCTGACTTCTACCACCATAAGTTAGTTTTGCCTCTTCTTCTTATCCTAGAATTTCATGTAAATGGAACCCCATTGTATTTATTTTTTAAGATTTTATTTTACAGAGAGAGCACAAGCAGGGGGAGCGACAGGCAGAGGGAGAGAGAGAAGCAGGCTCCCCACTGAGCAGAGAGCCCAATGTGGGGCTAGATCCCAGGACCCCGGGACCACGACCCGAGCCGAGGGCAGATGCCTAAACCACTAAGCCACACAGGCGCCCCGGAACCCCATGGTATTTATACTTGTCAGTGTGCTTTCATTCCCACATTGTCCCCTATCAGAAGAAATGAGTGAACTGGGTAGAAGAGCAAGTGCTGCTGTCCCCATTTTCAAGAGAGGAATTGGATCATAGAGATGAAGTAAATTAACATCAGTTCCGTATTCTCTCCTTTAAAATTATTATTGTTGGGGCACCTGGCTGGCTCAGTTGGTAGAGTACGTGACTCTTCATCTCAGCATTGTGAGTTAAGCTCCATGTTGGCCATGAAGTCTACCTAAAAAATAAAAATGATAAAAATAAAATAATTATTGTTATCATTAGCAATTTTGAGATCTTGGGGAAAAGTTGAAATATATTCAATATTTATTTTCTTAATGTATTTTTTATAGATTTAAATTTCTTTTATTAGTTTAAAACACCAAGATTGTTTATCTCTTGTTCATAGAACTACATTTAGATATGTGAAGACCTCACAAATTTAAAAAGTGTTGAGAACTTTCCTTACACCTAACTAACTCCAGTGGCTAAAATTCAGAGTTTTTTCCCCCTTCCATTTTCTTCCTAGGACCTCATTTTTCCTCTCTTAGATTACATTACATCTTTGTCCTAGTCAGTGTGTCACTGATTCTCATCAGAGAGTTCTTTATAATTCTAGAACACCTAAAACTACTGTTTCAGGCTTTATTACTCAGTTTCTTTTTTTTTTTTTTAAGATTTTATTTATTTATTAGAGAGAGCATGAGAGGGGAGAGGGTCAGAGGGAGAAGCAGGCTCCCCACTGAGCCGGAAGCCCAATGTGGGGCTCAATCCTGGGACTCCAGGATCATGACCTGAGCCGAAGGCAGTCGCTTAACCAACTGAGCCACCCAGGCGCCCTATTATTCAGTTTTTTTGCTTTAAGTCTGGTGGCAGGGGAAAGCAGGAGCGTCAGTAGGTGTTTTTTTTTTTTTTTTTAAGTAAGATTAATAGGGACTGGTCCTGGGATTATAGGATCAAAGTGGGAAGGTAGATTTAAGGTAAGGACAGCATCAGTGGCTCTTCAAAGACAAAACCAGTCCTTCCAGGTGTGCCCCTCTTTAATTTTGACTTTCCCTCCCCTCCAGGCATTCCTTAGCCAGTGAATGCTGAAAGTGAAGGGTATCCCAGCCCAGAATGCTTTCTCCTTAGCAAAAGTGACTCATCACACTGGCCAGAGCAGTTTCCAAACCAAAAATTCCCCCAGATTATTGCTTTTTATTTATTTATTTATTTATTTATTTTTATTATTTTTTAAAATTTTTTTATTTTTTAAGATTTTATTTATTTAAGAGAGAGAATGAGAGAGAGCACATGAGAGGGGGGAGGGTCAGAGGGAGAAGCAGACTCCCTGCCGAGCAGGGAGCCCTATGCGGGACTCGATCCAGGGACTCCAGGATCATGACCTGAGCCGAAGGCAGTCGCTCAACCAACTGAGCCACCCAGGTGCCCCCTGATTATTGCTTTTTAATGTGCATCCTGTCACTTCCAAAGATAGAATCCAAACCCTAAACTTTTTCTTGCCTGAATTGGCTGGCTGCTTTCAGTTGTGGCTCATGTACACAGTCAGATCCATCAAACAAGGTCTTAGCCCCTTTGGCCTCCATTAGGAGGCATGCAGTGTATGGCAATGGCTGAGTAGTGCCAGGGAAAGCACCCGACTTCCCTGTGGCATCCACAAGTCTGATCCTTTAGACTGAACTGTAGGGTTTTTTCCATTCCTGTAGAGAGAATGAAACATCTCTTGCACTGACATCTAAGAGGTAACTGCAGAGAAAGGACACAGGAGATAGCCACCCGTAGCAGATCAGCCAGGGGCAGTTGATCTTCCACAGTGAAATGAGGTGTTTTTTTTTTTTTTTTAAAGATTTATTTATTTATTTATTTTGAGAGAGAATGAGAGAGAGAGAGCACATGAGAGGCGGGAGGGTCAGAGGGAGAAGCAGACTCCCTGCCGAGCAGGGAGCCCGATGCGGGACTCGATCCCGGGACTCCAGGATCATGACCTGAGCCGAAGGCAGTCGCTTAACCACTGAGCCACCCAGGCGCCCATGAAATGAGGTTTTTAAAAATCTGTGCTCTGGGTGCCTTTGCAAAAGCGTTTTCACTTCTCACTACTTCCCCTTCCTCCTCCACTTTAGTCCTGTACGTGAAACTTCAGAGGGATACGATTTCTGCATCATCAGCCCCATTGGGCTCTCTGCAGAGAGATATGCGAAATAGATATTGCAGAGAAAAGAAGCAGCCAGCACTCACACTGGGTAGCAGTTTAAGTTGTGAGTAGTTGCTGAGCACCTGTAAAAGGAAGTGTGTCATCAAAGCTTAACGCTATAGGGGTATGAGCAACTGTGGTGGTCTACTTAGCTGACCCTGCAGCTCTGTTGCTTTTTTTAATCCCCCCAAAAGAAGCTTCCCACCCTTTCTTCCACCTGGGCAGTTGCATACAACACAAATCTGTCCCCAGGAGGTTGTGTTCTGGGAACCTAGGGCCCCAGATGTTGTGTTGTGCCTGCAGATGAGGAGAAAGCCCCCTACAGCCTCCTCTGTTGGAGAAGGAAGAATCTCTGGGCAGCACTGAAGTTAGACATCTAGAGTAGTTTTGGGGTTTTGTTCACTTTGATTTCCTTCTAGATTTAACAGTGGAGGGGTTTATATGTTGCTGTGATTCTTTTGGTCTAAAATTTTTAGGCCCTTTCGCCTTCATTGATCCCTCTTCTTAGACTAAACTTTGAGAAATGGGGTACTTCTATTTTGGATAGCTCTGCCCGTTGTGCTTTCATGCCTGTGACTTCTAAAGTCATACAGCCCTTTGTTGTGTGGCAGACATCGTATTATCTGGTTGAGCTGCTCATTCGCAGCACTCCAGAAAGAACCTCTAGGTTGGTGAGATTTCTCTGAGAAAATGGCCTTATGTGTGCACCAAAGAAAATGATTTTCACTGTAAGTAACTCCTCTAGGAGACAAATGCTAAACGTTACATAACAGAGCTGTCAGCAAGCCAAGGCTCCCTGGGATGCTCTTGGCCCCTTTTCATTTCTTTTAAAAACTGTCAACTCAACACTGGCCACGTGCAGAACCCTGAGCCAGTTCTGAAGGGGGAGGATGGACAGAGCCACGGACCAGGCTGACGTGGGTTCTCCCTTTGTGGATCTGTCCACAGCCCTGACTCCTGCTGCCAGGACCTGCAAGTTAGAATCCCTGCTGTGGGTCTGCCAGCACCAGACACAGCAGTCTCTTCGGCTTTTTCCTGCACCTCCCACAGAAAAGTGCCATCATCCCTCTTCAACCTTGCAAAGCAAAGGAAACTAGAATTGTGTTTTTTCCTTTGTACTGTTTTGTCAGCGAAGCCTTTATTCCAAAGGGATCCACAAAGGATTTAAGGCAGCCCCCGAGACAGTACATACTTGTTTCCCATTGATCACTAAGACAAAATCTATTGGGTGTCTCAGTTGGGGAACAGCCTCGTTGCCATCCTGCTGTGAATACCAGCTTGGTCTGGAGAATTCAGTTGGGCTGGAGAGGAGCCATGTCAGCTTTGTTTCCAGAGACTTTTGAAATGATCCTTGACCTCTCACCTCCATCCCACCAGTAACCTCCATCTTGCTCCCACATAGTAATGCATTGAAAGACGATGTTAATAGGTTCTGTGGGTTTTTTTAATTAATTAGTTTTGAGGTTTTATTTAAATTCTAGTTAGTTAACATACAGTGTAATATTGGTTTCAGGAGTAGAATTTAATGATTCATCACTTACATATAACACCCAGTGCTCATTACAACAAGTGCCCTCGATGGGTTCTTTGTTTCAGTCTCTTCCACGGAGGCAACAGAAGGGACAAAGTGAGTGAGTTTTTTCCATTCAGATGTCTGTTTTTTTGGATTGTGTGGTTTTCTGTACCATGTGAGACTACAGGTAGGATTGGACAGTTGTCATCGAAAGTCTTAGGGTTTTTGAACTGAGTCCTTAGCCACTGTCAGGGCTCCGTCCTCCCTTTCAGATGGGAGAAGCAGAATTCCTTCATTGATAGAATACAGCTGCTGAGGTCAAGCAGACCTCAGATGGTCTCCCAGTCTAACCATTTATACGTCATGTGACCTTGGGCAAGTTACTTAGCAACCCTGAGCCTCAGTTTCCTCATCTGTAAAATAGGGTTAAAACCAACTACCTTATTGGTAGGATTAAATGGGATAATGTATTAAGAACCCCTGGCTGTAATAGGGACTCAGTAAACAACCCCGGGAGCCTCTGCCATATATCCAGGGTACTTGGAGCCTGTGTAGCTTCTTTAATCTTTCATCTTTTAAGAGGAACTCTTGAAGGTACATAGTAGATACTTCGTAAATATTGAATGAATGAGGGGGCCTTGGTACTTTCTTTGTTTTATTGCCTTAGAACAGCACTTCACACTGTGACTTTTGCATTGGTAGATGTCCTGAGAGATGCTTTAAGGAAACTGGCCAGTTAGATTTGGGGAATGCTGTAGAGTCTACAGTATACAGATTCTAGCCTTCTCTAGAGTTGAATAGCACATATCAGCGTTAGAGAAGTTCGAAAAGTTGGGGAGAGAAGAAACCTCCCTAGCTTTTCAAATTTGGCATTTTCCAAGCTCATTTGACTATATGGGGTAACAGGAATACCTCCTTAAGGCTGTGATGAGGTTTTAATGAGTTAACTTGCAGGAAGCACTTAAAACAGTGCTGGGTGGAGTGAGCACACGAAGGGGTAGCTATAACTAAGTGTTTGTTGTTTTTTTTTAAAGATTTTATTTATTTATTTGACAGAGAGAGACATAGCGAGAGAGGGAACACAAGCCAGGGGGAGAAGGAGGGGAGAAGCAGGCTTCCCCGCGGAGCAGGGAGCCTGATGTGGGGCTCGATCCCAGGACCCTGGGATCACGACCTGAGCCGAAGGCAGACGCTTAACGACTGAGCCACCCAGGCGCCCCTAACTAAGTGCTTTTTAATCTGTGGACTTCTCGGAGTATTTAGTCATTCCCTTCTTTTTTTTAACATTTTATTTATTCGACAGAGCACAAGCAGAGGGAGAGAGAGGGAGAAGCAGGCTCCCTGCTGAGCAAGGAGCCCGATGTGGGACTTGATCCCAGGACCCTGGGGTCATGACCTGGGCCAAAGGCAGCTGCTTAACCCACTGAGCCACCCAGGCATCCCTTTTTTTTTTTTTTTTTTTAAGATTTTATACAGTTGACAGAGAAAGCACAAGCACGGGGAGTGGCAGAGGGAGAGGGAGAAGCAGGCTCCCCGCTGAGCAGAGAGCCCAATGCAGGAGTCCATCCCAGGACCCTGGGATCATGACCTGAGCCGAAGGCAGACACTCAACCGACTGAGCCACCCCATTAGCCATTCCCTCATTGATGGGCATTTAGGTTATTTCCAGTGATGTATTGTTATGGACATTGCTGTAGGAAAACCCTTACATCTGTGCAAGTATTTCTGTGGGAGAGTCCTAGAAGTCCTAGAAGTAGAACTGCTGGGTCAAAGGATATACATATTCAAAAATTTGGTAGATCCCTCAGAGTTACCTTCCAAAATCTGATCAGCTATTATTTAATAGCTCATTTACCCCGTAGAGAGATAAGAAGCTATCTTCCCATACCACATGTGTGCTCTATCCTGCCCTCCTCCTGTGCTCCGTAACTGAAAATGGAGCGGACACAACAGAAAGTCACCCCTCTCTTCTGTCTTGCAGAGTCTGGCACAGATAAGGGACCAAAATGACTGACTCAAAGTATTTCACCACGACCAAGAAAGGTACTGTTTGTTTCATCGTGGGGTCTTGTCCTACTCTTTCCCTGCTCCACCCTTCTGCCTTCTCCCTGGCAGCGTGGGGTTTGGGGGCAGGGGTGGAGACCTGGGAGCAAGTGGTGGGAATTACCCAGAGCATCTTTAACCTTGTGGATCCAGAACATTGAAGTGTTGATGGTATAAGAAATTGACCACTTCTCTTAGAACTCAGGAAGGGAAGAGCATTAGCTCCAAATGGAGGGGGAAAAAAGCCCCCTTTTATTCCGAATGGCCTAACATTATTAAATATGTTTTTTCCTGGAGGAAAGAAAAGACAATCCTATCAGTAACCCCACAGTGAAACGTGTGTGTCTGTGTCTGGTCTTTTATCCACGGGCACATGTTTTACGTGGTCAGAGTCAGAATTTATATCCTGTTTTTCATTTCACATTATCTTAAACATTTCCCCACAGTTCTAACTACTCAGTGTTGGTCTGCTGAGTTGCTGCACTGAAATTTGCTAAGCTAGTCTTATGTTGTAGGGTATTGTGGTTGTTTCTGCTTTCTGGGAAACAGAGGTGGTTGTAGTGGCTGATGAATGTGCTTTAACCCTGTAAACATCTTTCTGACCGGCCCTTCCTTCTTCCCTCCTTCTTTCCAAGTGAGATTGACACATGCCTGCTGACCAGATGAAAAGAGTCTGTTGTTGAGGCAGCTGAGCCAGAACCTGCAGTCTGTCCTTTGCTGAGCCCTTCTTTATTGTTCTAGCCAGTTTTTCCTGAGCCCCCTCCCTGTGCCGTGGAGGCAGATTGGAGTCTCTGACCTGGCTTTGCTTGCAGTTAAGCAGAGAAGACAGTCTATTAAATAGTAATCACACTAAAGGTGGTAGGTGCTGTGGTAAGGGAAGTGCAGGGGGCTGTGGGAGAACCTTGGGTAGAGCTAGCTAGTTAAAACGGGGAAGAGGTGGGGGGGCGCAGAGCAGAGCACTTGCTCTGCTCAGGGGAAGGAAAGCACCTGGGCACAAGTTACTGAAGAGTGTGATGGAAGGAGAGTTGGAGAGGTGTGCAGGGCCAGAGGGGGTGAACCTAGTGCTAAGTGTACTGGAGTATCAGTGGTGGGGTTTTTGTGGGTTATCTTTTGAGTCTCTAGAGGGATGCCTGGGTCCAAACCAGACATCAGTGATGGTCTTAAGCAAGAGAAGGTCCAAGGCAGTTTCTAGTAAAGAATTGAAGGGGTGAAGATTTGGGGAGGCAGGGGGACCAGTACCACAGCTGCCATGAGAGATGATAGGTAGCTGAGCTGGGGGAGGGGGTGGGCTGGGGTGTAGCATTGTGGGTAGAGAGAATCAGATGCTTTGTATGCGATTGAGGAGGTAGGCTTGGTGACTGATTGGATTTGGGGCCCATTAGAGGAAAGAGACGTTTTGGCAACAGGCAGATCCGAAGTTCACCTCATCAGCTTTCTTAGAACTGAAGTGACTCAGGCCTAGATCCATCAATTGAGGGCCAGTTGTATTAAATCTGACCAAACGCTTTGAGCAAAGCTGGCACAGCCCTGCAGCAGGACCCAGGGTCAAAGTCATCATGGTCTGTTAGATCCCGCAGCAGGGAGACAGGGCCCCCTCAGTCTCTTGCAGGGGAAGGGCATGTGTCCCTCCAGTCCTACAGAAGTCAAGCATCTGAACTGCAAGGTCTGCAGATTCCTCCTGGCTCTGTTGAGCAATATCCTCAGTGTGGCCTTGCCCTGGGCTCTACTGTGTGATTGTTCTTAATTAACTTTGTTTGCTGTCTGTCATCTAAGTTCTTTCCCAAGCACCACATTGTTCAGTCATGATAAAAACCTGCAAGGTTTCTTTTTCTCACTGTAAATCCATCTAGAACTTCTTCAGAACTTCCCCCCACATGACAGTCTTTGGCTTTATTCCCACCCCCAAGTAACTTGAGAGGGAAGCTCAGGACTTTTCCAAGAGGAATCCAAGCCAAGGGTCACATGGCAAATAACAATAGCAGTCACCTTTTTTTTTTTTTTTTTAAGATTTTATTTATTTATTCATGAGAGACAGAAACAGAGAGAGAGAGGCAGAGGGAGAAGCAGGCTCCCAAGGAGCAGGAAGCCCGATGCGGGACTCGATCCCAGGACCCTGAGATCACGACCTGAGCCGAAGGCAGACGCTTAACCATCTGAGCCACCCAGGCGCCCCAATAGCAGTCACCTTTAATGCAGGCCACTGAGTGCCAGGCACTGAGATGAGCATTTTACATCTGAGTGTTAAATGAGAGAATCCACTGCCCCAGTCAAAGTAGAGAGATTAGACAAGGAAACAGGTTCAGAGAAGCAAAGTGATATCCTTGGTTGGCCCGAGCATATGGGCTTTGGAGCTGGCAGATGCGATTTGAATCTTGGCCCTACCTGCTACTAGCGGTGTGTTCTTGGGCAAGTCACAGCCTCCATTTGCTCATCCATACAATGGGGGGAAACGCAGCGTTGTCATGAGGATGAAATGAGAAATGGGGAAAAGTGTGGTGCCTGCCTGAGAGAAAGGCTCAGGAAACCTGGTGGCTGCTGTTTTGAGGGCAGGAGGCCTGGCTGATTCCAAAGTCTGCCTTTGTAACCTGTCACTGGGGTTATCTGGGCCCTGAACAACCCTATTTCCTCATTTGTTTTTTCCAGATCATCAAGTTCTTAAGAAAAGCATATTATGCGCTCGAGCCCTCATGGGGCAGCTGAATTCCCATTTTCAGAGCTGAGCAACCAATTGTGGCTCAGGAAATGAAACCCTGAGTGAGCTGTTTTAACTGGAGGTTCTAGGAAAACAGGAAAAGCCAAGTGTGGGAATCCAGCAAATCTTGCCCTCTCCTTTCAGAACTTCAGTCCCAGATTCCATCACACACCGCCTTGAGGGCTTTGGGTGAGGGTGGTAGCTGAGGAGAATTTTGCTTTCCTCTGAATGGTTTTAACTCTCTGGCTGCGCAGGACCTATCCTCACACTTCTTGTCTCCCTCAGAACCTTTGTAGCTTCCACAGTTCCCTCTGCTCAGTCCAGCACGGCCTCCAAGCTGCCCTCCTCAGAGTTGTCCCGCTCTGCCACCTCTGTCACTGAGGCCAAGGTCCTAAAGCTGCCCTCCACTGGCAGCACAGAGCCTCTTACCTGCCTCTCGCCTCCCATTCTTTTGGAATTTGGGGACTGGGAGTGGCCCCCTGGCAGGGTGGGGGTGGATCACTCATGCCTGCCTCCTTTTTTAGGGGAGATCTTCGAGCTGAAGGCAGAGCTCAGCAGTGACAAGAAGGAGAAGAAGAAGGAGGCGGTAAAGAAAGTGATTGCGTCAATGACCGTGGGCAAAGATGTCAGGTGTGCAGGCGTAGGCCGGGTGGCAGCTAGAGCGGGGCTCCATAGCTCGGGTCTAGTTCAGATGGCTCCTTGACGGTATCTCTGGGGACCTGTGGCTCCCTTCATGAACCCCCTTTCCAAACAGAAGGTTTCAGGTACAGAGGGGTCCTGGGTCCTATGCTACCGGGGTCGGGCGGCAGCGCGGTGAGGGAGGTGGGCAAGGTCAAAAAGGTAACAAGCCATGAAGTGGATGTGGCAGGGACCCTGCAGAAATTCCAGAGGATTGCTGCCAGCTGGGGAAAATGAACCCAGCGTGGGCAGGCCTGGCTTTTTAAAAGAATAAGAAATCTAGATTTTTCATTTTAAATTTCCTTATTTGTTTAGATTGCCAGATGACACTAAACAAACAAACACTGCAGTGACACTAACACGTGCCTGCAGATGGGGTTCATCAGATTTGTCGCCGCTTTGCAGCCTCTGGTTTGCATCTGATTTCCAGAGCAGGCCATATGTAGCATTGCTGCCTCACCTTTGCTCGTGCTTTTCCCCTGTGTAGAATGTCTCTTTTCCATTTACCGGCTTGTTTCCCATCAACAACCCATTCAAGGTCTCCCTGTTGCCCTCCCTCGTCACCCCAGCGCACTGGCCTGAATGTGCAGCATTTGCTCTGTGTTCCTGTCACCCGGCACTAATTCTAGACTTGTCTTTTTCTTATGTGTACTTGTGTTTACCTGCCCACTATGTCATAAAGTCCTCGAGGACAGGGACCAGATTCTGCAACAACCTAACAGTTGCACAGTATTTGAGAGTGTGCAGAAAACCTTCAGATACTTAAAATTCCCATATTGTAGGTAATGGTGTGTTTCCTGCCAAGGAAACCAGATAAAGAAGGGGTATAGTGACTGCCTAGCAGTCCCGTGGTTAATAGCAGAACTAGGACTCAAGCCCAGCCCTTCTGAAATCCAAATCCAGGGCGTTTCTACCCATACCCTCTCCTCTGTACCCTTATGCTGCCCAGCTCCGTGCCTCACAGGCCTGGGCGCTGATGTGGAGCAGTTCCTCATCCGGACCGCATGTCAGGATCACACTTCTCCAGACTTCTCCACGGATTGTCCTATCCTCTTGCCACCTCAGCAAGGGACCTCCTGACAGCGCCACAGTAGAAACAGTTCTGCAGAGAGACCTGCTATAGACAAGAGTGGCAAAAGGATTGGGCGTCTGCTGGAGAACTGGACCTCCTTCCAAGTCACATCCTTCCAGGACAGAGCCACTCTCCCCTTCAACTAGAACACTGCTGTCACCTCCTCACAGAGGAAGCATCTTTGTTCTTCTGTCTCAAGTGAACTTGTTGTGCTGATGTGACGGGCCCATCAGTGGTTCCTCCTCTCCACCCCCCTCTTTCTTCCTGGTTCTTCATCTTCCAAGGTGATGCATCAATGTCAGCATCAACTGGGTTCCTTCCTAAGGGAGCCTAGGGAGCTCACTTTGACCTCTTAAGTCTACCATGTCCTCGGCCACTAAGTCACAAGACTTAAGAGGGGAGGCGATGATTCCAGAGAGAGAAAATTGACCTCAAAGCATATTTCGCATCTCAAGGGGTTTGGGACTCTGGGACTCTGGGGTTCCGTGTTGGGAAGGGTTCCACCCAGAATAACAGCAGTCATGAACACAGGTTTTAGAGCCAGACCTGGCTCCTCAGGCAAGTTATTTGACATTTATGAGCCTCAGTATTGTCTTCTGTAAAATGGGGATAACACACTGGCTTCTTGGGGCTGTTAATTGAGATCACGTATATAAAGCCCTTAGTGCCAAGCCCAACATATAGCGCATGCTCTGTACATGCTGGGCTAGTTTTCACCTCGTGAAAGCAGCATGGCCCATCCCTGCTTCCCTACAGCCTTCTGGAACCAGCAGCCCAAATATAAGGGGGCGACGTTAAGTATCAGGGAAGGAAAATAGTTGTTTTCATTTATTCTGCACCTCTTAGATGTCAAGGACCAGATACCTGAAATATGTTGTCTTCTTTAATTATCACAAGGGCCCTGTGTAATGGGGTTTTGTTGCACCTTTCCTGCAGGTGAGCAAACTGAGACATGGGGTGGGGGATGAAGGAATTTTCCCAATTTCATACAGTTAGCAGGAGGCAGAGCTGGGTTTGAGCCAGGCCTAATGGGTTATAGAGCTAGTATATGAATGAACTTTGTGAAAAGAACGGAAGACTTTGCTTTTCAAGTCACCTTTTGGGTTCCAGTGCTACCCATAAGTGTTCATGGTAACAGAGCATAGCTGATGTCCTCCCTTTTACTAGGAAGTCCTGTTATTTTTTTCTTTCTCTCCCATCCACTGTCTCTGCGCCCCCACCCCAAACCCCCCATTAGCTCTCTGAAAAATTTTCCTTTCTTCAGCCTTACCTAGACTCATGCCATTTTGACTTTCCAGTGCCCTCTTCCCTGACGTGGTGAACTGTATGCAGACAGACAACCTGGAGCTGAAGAAGCTGGTGTACTTGTATTTGATGAACTACGCCAAGAGTCAGCCCGACATGGCCATCATGGCTGTCAACACCTTTGTGAAGGTGAGTAGGAGCTTGGTGGGAAGAAGGGCATAGGTGTTCACTGCTCCATCTTCCCTCCGTCTCGGGGTGGGACACTATGGCCCTGAATAAAAACACTCAGTCTCCTTTCCAGCCTGAGGGCCTCCTAGTCCTCCAGCAGAGGGCTCCCACTTTCTCAGAAAATAAGTTGCTATAGACCCTAACTCATTCTGTGTGAGGTAGCCTAAGGCCTGTATTGACCCCCATGTCCCCCTGGGATGCACCATTATCCTACATCCTTTGCCAGGGCAGGATTCAGCAAGCATCTGAGAGCTTCTCTGTTCCCCTTCTAGACTTTGCCCCTTTTTGTGTTTTCCATCTAGATTAAGGAGCAAACAGAGACTTGAAGTGTCAGTTCTGTGTACTTTTAGAACCTTCCTAGCTCCCCTCGCCCCGCAATGCTCAGATGCAGGCATATGAGGGATTCTGTGGGTTATGGTGCTGGATGGATGTGGGTTTGAATCATGGCTCTGCTCTGTGACTGGGTGAGCTCCCAGTCTTCCTGCAAGCCTCGGCTGCTTCACCTGTAAAACGGGAACAGTATTGTATGCTTGCTGTGAGAATCAGAGTCAACCATACACAAAGCCTCAGCACAGCATCTGGCAAATGCTAAATGCCCACACATGGCACTTACTTTTAGTGCTGTTGGCCACAGTTGGTGGGAGATCCCACAGCAGTGTCTGATGTTGCCGAGCCTGCCCCTACCCCCGGCCAATGGCTGGTTCCCCTCAGGATTGTGAGGATCCTAATCCCCTGATCCGGGCCCTGGCTGTGCGGACCATGGGCTGCATCCGCGTTGACAAGATCACAGAGTACCTGTGTGAGCCACTCCGGAAGTGCCTGAAGGACGAGGACCCATATGTGCGCAAAACAGCAGCTGTATGTGTAGCCAAGCTCCACGACATCAATGCCCAGCTGGTAGAGGATCAGGGTTTCCTGGACACCCTGAAAGACCTCATCTCTGACTCGAACCCCATGGTAAGCTGTTGCCACCCACCATGCCACTTCCACTACCTCCTGGGTTGCTTGGGAACACTTTGGCTTCATCCTCCACCAGACACTCCCCGGTTCCTGGAAGTCAGAGCCTTGCTGGGTAGGCTAATTGTTCTCGTGCCTGCAGTGGTTCAGGCACCATCTTTGGAGGAAGTTAGACCTGGATTCCCTTCTCTGCGCCCTTTCTCACATGAGCTGTATGACCTTGGGCAGTCTGCCTAACCTTCCAGAGTCCTCTTTTCTTCATCAGTAAGATGGATCTAACTCTCCGTGGCTGGCAGGAGTGCTGTGAGGCTTAAGCTGTGAAGGTAACAGTGGGCATGCAACCAAAACTAGTGTGCTCCTTCCCCTTCCAGTCACTGTCATTGTCACTGTCTTCTCACTGAGATCATCAGTGAGCTCTGAATGTAGGTTCTTTTCCCTTTCCTCACATCTCTGGGGTTGCAGGGTTGCAGAGGGTCACCCTTGATGTAGCATAGCCTGGGGGGCAGGGCACCAGGATGTGGCTGGGAGGACGGGGGTGTGGCAGCAGTTTGGAGGGCAGTTCACCAGGCCCTATTTAAAGTGAAATTCACACTGGGTGCCTGGGTGGCTCAGATGGTTAAGCGTCTGCCTTCGGCTCAGGTCATGATCCCGGGGTCCTGGGATCGAGTCCCGCATCGGGCTCCCTGCTCAGTGGGGAGCCTGCTTCTCCCTCTGCCTCTGCATGTCTCTCTCATGAATAAATAAATAAAATCTTAATAAATAAATAAAGTGAAATGCACAGACCCCTCAGCCCAGCCTTTCCCCTCTGTCCTATGGAAACACTGATCACACGTGGACCCTAAGTGGCCAGTACAGGATTGGCCATTGGAGCACTGTCTGTTACACGGAAAAGGTGAAAACCCTGCAGAACACACATAAAAATAGCTGCTCTGGTAGAAATGGTTTGAGAGCCCAGTGCTTAACGTGGCAACCCCTCTGGATTCCAGCCCCCATCTGTTACTAGGAGCCTTGAGGAGCTCTGCAAGAATCTTCTAGCTCCAAGAAGCACACTTGACACTCCCCTAAGTGAGCTGTTGTAGCTGGTAGGCATGGGCTGTTTGTTAGGTAGCTAGGAATGTTTTCTGTTGCCAGGCATTTAGAGCTGGATCTTTTATTTTCCCTCTTTTTTTTCACTGGTGGGGGCACTTAACATTCATTCTGGCTCACAGGGGAGTCAGTAGAGTGAGTGCTCGGAGTGGGTCTTCATGCTGCCGACCCTGTCCATCGGGTCCTGTTCCTTTCAGGATATTCAACCTCTGACCTGCCAGCATGATTAGCCCCAATGTCCCTTGGCCCGAGCAACGCCCCCAGCCTCTGCCCCTTCCACCCTCTCAACCAGGTGGTGGCAAACGCAGTGGCTGCCCTCTCAGAGATCGCTGAGTCTCACCCCAGCAGCAACCTGCTTGATCTGAACCCGCAGTCCATTAATAAGCTGCTGACAGCCCTGAACGAGTGCACCGAGTGGGGCCAGATCTTCATCCTGGACTGCCTGGCCAACTATACACCCAAGGATGACCGGGAGGCCCAGAGGTGAGCAGGCTGCTCTTTGCTTGCCAGCCCAGTTGGACCTGGTCCTTTCAGGGCTCCAACCATGAGCTAGGCCTCAGACCTCTGCTGGGCCCTTTGCCAGGGCCTTGCCCCACAGACCATCCTCAGACACATCTCAAGGGAGCCCAGAGCCAGGCAGTCAGCTCCCTGCTCAGCATGGTACAGACAGAACAGAAGCCAGTGCACGTAAAGCATGTAAAGCTCCAAGCATCTGGTTGTTGACAGAGACCCCGGTCACCTTGGGCTGAGTAAAGGAGGTGGATAGCACCAGAGTCACCATTCACTGGATCTTTCTGGGTGGCTGGGGCTCTGCCGAGTGCTTCCTATGCATTAGATGCTCCTTGAAGCACCTCTGTGAAAGCTGCCCCGTCATTGTCCACATTTTACAGGTAAGGAAACACTGGCTAAGAAGGTGGATGAAGTCATGCAGGTCACCCGGCTGGGTCTCCCCTGACCTTTGGTCGTAACCAACATGATATCTTGCCCCTTTCGAATGCCCTTGCCACAGGGTGGGGGAAGGGAGGGGCTTGACACTTCCCCAGTATTTATTAAGTACCGTGCATGATGCTTGGGGCTTTACGTGCATTGACTCACGTAAGCCCTCAGCAACCCTGGGAAGATGGCCCCATCATCTCCGTTTTCTAGACGAGGAAACTGAGACTCAGAGTTGTTTTAACCTGTTGGGGTCAGTTAACAAGCACCAGAAGCAGGATCTAGATCCTCCTACAGGAAACATGCTCTCTCAATAACTAAAACCAGGGTGTTGCCCTTGTCTGTCTCTCCTGTTTGCCCCCCTTGGAATGGACCCCAGCATCTGTGAGCGGGTCACCCCCAGGCTCTCCCACGCCAACTCTGCTGTGGTGCTGTCTGCTGTGAAGGTGTTGATGAAGTTCATGGAGATGTTGTCCAAGGACCTGGACTACTACGGCACGCTGCTGAAGAAGCTGGCCCCGCCCCTGGTCACGCTGCTGTCAGCCGAGCCTGAGCTGCAGTACGTGGCCCTGCGCAACATCAACCTCATCGTACAGAAAAGGTACCCGGACTGCCGCATGTGTGCAGGGTGTGTGCCTGGGGGCGGCGGGGAGGAGGGATGTCTCCTCCTGGGAACAGGACACTAAAGGGAAACTGACCTGTTGCTGTGTAGGAAGTCTCAGTAGCTGAACCCAGGAATCTTAGCCACAGGCAGCTTTGTCCCCCAGAGAACATTTGGAAATGTCTGGACACATTTTTGGTTGTCAGACTTCAGGGGGTGCCACTGGCACCTAATAGGCAGAGGCCAAGGATGCTGCTCAGCATCCTACAGTGTGCAGGACAGCCCCACCCCCAGAGAACCATCCAGCTCAAACTGTCAGTAGTGCTGAGGGTGAGAAACCCTGGCTTAGCCTAATGAGGTAGCAGATCAGGTCAAGACCAGCGTGATGCTTCTTAACCACAAACAGTGGATGGCTCCACAGTCCACAGAACCCTCCTGAAACAGTGTGTAAGATTCTGTGTGTGTATTTTTGCTGGGGACAGAGTCTATAGCATTAGCCAAATTCTCTGAGTTTGGAGGACCCCAGAGTGGTGAGGTACTGTGGACTTTGCATTGGCCTTGGGCCTGAGGAGGGGTATGCGAGAGTCACTCAGATCAGATGCCCATATCCGGGGGGCTGTTTGTTAGGTAGCTAGGAATGTTTTCTGTTGCCAGGCATTTAGAGCTGGATCTTTTATGGGGGGGCTCAGTCAGTTAAGCATCTGACTCTTGATCTCAGCTCAGGTCTTGATCTCAGGGTCGTGAGTTCAAGCCCTGCATTGGGCTCTACACTGGGCATAGAGCCTACTTCAAAAAAAAAAAAGGAAGAAGCCCGTTTCTGTTGGCCCCATGGGAACAGCCACAGCTGGAAGCCACTGCTCCTAAGAGAAGGTACCTGATACCCAGGATGGGGAGAGCTGAAAAACAGCAGTGCTGGTCTGAGGGGCCCAGAATAGAAGGGGTTCTCTGGAACATTCCAGAAAACAGAATGGGGCTGGTCTCTGGAGTTCTCCTCCCAGCCTATTTGGTCAAATGGCTCACTCAGCAACTAACTCATGAGCGTCCATGTATTACAGCAGCCCCTTTGCTGGGCACAGAGTAAGGGCCTCTTGTAGACATTTTTTCTTGGAAGACAGCACTTCTTCCTGTCCTTGTAGCATGATTCTGGTTCTTAGGACACTCTTGGGGACCCAGAGATATCAGTGGAATCGTAGCAGTTGTGAAGGTTTGGGAGGCAAATTTGGGAAAGCTTTTTGAGTGCCTAAACAAAGCCATGAGACTAGGGATTCATTTCGGTGTGGGATTTAGCAAGGTGTAGTGACCTGTAGATCCCTATCAGCATGAAGGGCTCCCTGTGCTATATTTAACATGGCAAATCTCTTAAGAAGTTGACCATGTTGCCCAGGCACCATCTGGTCCAGTCCCCATGTGGTCGGGCAGCTTTTGCCACGTCCTGATTGCAGAAACCATGTCCACTGCCCCAGCTTGGGACCCTATCTCCCCCACCAGGCACGACAAAGGCTCCTTGCTTTGCCAGGACCTCCCTGCAGCTTGCACAGCAGCACTGAGTACTGCCTGGGTAGGGTCCCTCCTTTCTCTCTGCTGTGTCTTCTCCCCTACTCACCGGCTGTCCTCATTTTTTTCCCTTCCTTTCTTCAGTTCTGGAAAGGGCAGAGAAATAGGAGTTGAGGGTGGTGACTCGATTACACCCTTATTAGCACTAGATGTGTGACCTGGTGCGAGTCCCTCCACCTTCAGGTTTCCTCATCTAAGAGAAACGAGGTGGGTGGTACCACTGGAGGGAGGAGCAGCAACACTGGTGACTGACAGCTCCCCCGTAGCAGGTGCCTTCTCTGAGGCAGGCATCGATCATGCTAGATGCTTCCCATCTAACTCTCACAACAGCGCTGTGATGTAGGCGTCTGTCAGGGTCCCTGGGACGACCCCCACGTTCAGACTAGAAGGACTCGTGGGAGTCAGCATATAGTTGTTTTCACGGCTTAGATTTAGTATGGACATAGCAAGGATACACAGGCGGAGTCTGGAGGAATCCATGTACAGGCTTCCTTATGTTCCTTCCTTCCCATGAAGGGGGTCACACAGAGCACATTCGTCTCCCAGCAGCAAGATCCAACAGCATGTGTGTAATTTTTCTGCCCAGGGATGCCTATTGGAGACTCAGCACCCTGGGTTTTTACTGGGGGGCTGATCACATAGTCACCTACCAAAATCTCAAACTCCCAGAAGGAAGGCAGATACTCAGCATAAATCATATGGTTTATACAGACAGTCTAGGCACAGTTAGCCACCTTTATTATTTAGGGAACAGTGGAACACTCCCCAAAACAGAGTTCCCAGACACTAGGCCTTTCTAAGACTGGAGACTGAGGCCTGCAGTGGTAACACTTCCTACATGGTGTCATTCTGATTTCATGAGTGAGGAAGCAGAGGCTTGAGGTCACAAGCTGGGATTGGCATGGAGGTCTGATTTCCATGCCCGTCACCTGCTGCCTGCTACCTCTCGAATATGAACTCTCTCTTGCTCATATTCCCTCTTCCCGTCCTGGGATATGGTTGGACATACAATGGCCAGTCAGAACCTGGGCACAGGCCAGTCAGTGGACCCTCTCCCAGGAACGTGCAGCTGTGGCAGAGACTGCCTTCACGGATGTCAGGATCTACCTTAGACCCCAGAAACGCCCCAGTAAACATGGAAGGGGTTTTCTCACAGAGCTTTGCCTTGCTTGTTGCTCTTTGGACAATCCTGTCTTGCCACCAGGCCTGAGATCCTGAAGCACGAAATGAAGGTCTTCTTTGTGAAATACAATGACCCCATCTATGTGAAGCTGGAGAAGCTGGATATCATGATCCGCCTGGCCTCCCAGGCCAACATCGCCCAGGTCAGCAGAGGGCTGTGGCCAGGGGCATGAGCTTTGGTGTTGGACAGCAACACCACCACCAAACTGTGGTGTCTGAGCGGGCTGCCTGGTCTCACCGGTAACCGTTCATCTCACAAAGAGTGCTTTAGCACAGGGCTCTGTAAGCAAGCACTGAACAAATCTTAACTGATATTTTTGTGATTAAAGCATTTGTTCTCCCTACTATTACTTATTATCCATCCATTGAAAAGTAGTAGTTAGGTGGCTGTGTTAGCTAGCTCAGCCTAAACAAGGGTTGTCCGGTCCCAGCAACTAGTTCTTCCCTGCTTTCCTCTTGGGGCACCTGATAGCTGTGTCCTTCCCTTGGCCCTTCTTCGAGCAGGAGGCAGAATCCCATCCTTCTAGGGGTCCCTGCATACCCATTTTCCAGGCATGTTGGTTACTCTGGCAGATTCCCCCCCCCCCCAGGCCCCCTGCCCCACCAACCCCATCTTCTCTGTTTGGGCCACAGGTCCTGGCAGAGTTGAAAGAGTATGCAACAGAGGTGGATGTGGACTTTGTACGGAAGGCTGTGCGAGCCATTGGGCGCTGTGCCATCAAGGTGGAGGTGAGGCTCTGGGACTGTCCTCTGTAGGGGGAGAGGAAGGGAAAGGAAGCTGAAACCAGGAAACCAGTCTGATTCTAGCAGAACCTGCCAGCTACTCCTGGTCCCGGAAGGCCTGAGGGTCACCACTGGAGGCCCCAAGGCCCCCATTGTGCAGATCTGCTTGGGCTCCTCCTCTCTCTCTAATCACCTTTAGGCCTTCAAGTTGTTGCACATGAAACAAACCCATCTGTAGCCATGGGTTCTCCTGCGGCATTAGCTAAGATGGTGGGGCAGCCCCAGCTGGTGATGGCCCTGGTAGACTTAGCTTTCACTTCATGGGGTTTTGGAGCAGGGTTCTTTGCCTGCTGAACATTTTAGCAATAATCATGATTCGATTATCCATATGCCCTTTTCTCCAAACTCCCAAGGGCTGTCCAGCCCCTGTGTCCTGGCATTTCATCCCTCCTGTTCTCTGCCTATGGTGACGTTCCTTGACCACTGAGCTGACTTTAAGTTAGTCCACTGGGGACTGGGAGATCCTCGGACAGCTGGTCACCCCAGCCCAGCCCCTTGAGGCATTTTCCCCTTGGTGCTTATGATGGCATCCTGAGAATCTCTCCCACAAGGGCATTAGTGCAGCATATTGGAATAAGGGGTGGGGTAGAGACTTTCTGTTTTTGGTCATAGGGGCCCATTTTGGAAACAAGTAGAAGTGAGGCAGTGTCAGGCTGAAGCATAGTCACTGCCCTCGAGGCTTGGCCTGGAAGCACTTCAGATACCCGCCCCACTCTCAGGACCCCTACTGGTCTTCTCAGTCTAATTCTGTCTCTCTAGGTCCCTGCCGTCCTCAGGCTGTCATTTTGTATTCATTTTCCCACTTGTTTTCTGGGGAGAGTGTTCTCTTGTTTTCCCTCTGTGGCAAGGAAGGGGGCAGGACATGACTGAGCCCTTGGCCAAGGCATGATCACCAGAGGTTCTGTTGGAAGTGGGTGCAAGGGCCTTGCCCACATTCCTCTTCCCACAGCAATCTGCAGAGCGCTGTGTGAGCACGCTGCTTGATCTCATCCAGACCAAGGTCAACTACGTGGTCCAGGAAGCCATTGTGGTCATCAAGGACATCTTCCGCAAGTACCCCAACAAGTATGTGCCCACCCCTCCCGGTGTGAGGGTGATGTGGCTCCGCTGGAGACAGGCATATGGCCGGGGGGTGGGGGAGGAAATGCAACAAGGAGCCTTTCCCTTCTTCCTGACTTCTCTGCCACAGGTGGCATTCTCAAAAGAAACCTATTCTTTTTTCTTACTTCTCCTGAGTCACCCCTCCTCCACTCTCCAAACTAAATAAGCACTTAAATGTAACAGATAAACTCAAATTCCATTACTCACCGCCTTCTCAGGATCTTGTGGGGCAGCTTCCTGTCTCTCTCTGCCCCTGCTGGGCCTCCTCTGGGTTGCCTGGGCTGCTTCATTGCTCACATGCTGGCCGTGTGCTCATCTCTTAGGTATGAGAGCGTGATCGCCACACTGTGTGAGAACCTGGACTCCCTGGATGAGCCTGAGGCCCGGGCTGCCATGATTTGGATTGTAGGCGAGTACGCTGAGCGAATTGACAATGCTGATGAGCTGCTGGAGAGCTTCCTGGAGGGCTTCCATGATGAGAGCACCCAGGTGAGCCATCAGGTGGGGCGACTTGGGCCAGGGTGTGGGTCATGACAGGCAGCTTGGTACCGCTGCAGTCCATCCCACTCTGAAACCCTCCCCTCAGCGAGAAGGCTGAGAGGGCCCAGCCCTTCATGATACAGCACCGACGGTGTGGACAGATAAGTGAGGTGGGGCTCACAGGGGTGGCCCCTTTTCCTCTCACCCTGCGTTACCTATAGGGGACTGTGGGGACAGTCTGTGATGCTGGACACTGAAGGCAGGCAGAAATTTTGGGCTTTAATTTCATACTTATCTTTGGATAAGTAATAATTGACTTGCTTCAAAATTGAAAAAATATGAACAGACATATGGTGAAAAGTCTTCTTCCTACCACTCTCCTGGCGACCCAGTTCTGCTCACGGAGATCATCAGTGTCATTTATTGGTTTCTTCTTGTCTTTCCAGAGACAGTGTAAGGAATACACAGCCCTATGTGCAAGTAAACATACATGTATATAGTTAGTTCTCATTATTTGTGATAATTATGTTCTATAAAGTCACTGCAAACACTGAATTAGCGAGTACTAGACCATTGTTCCTTTGAGCCTCTGATCACAACATTTTTGTCAATCAATACATAATCTTGTTTTTTGTGTGTTTCTGTTTAGGGACACATCATTTAATATGTATCGTTGATTCATTCACATTGAACTCATGGCCACCAGCGCTATAATTCAGGCCTGCACAAAGCTTCTCTAACACACATATTTTCTCCATAAGGCACATCGGCCTCCTCGTGCTTCAGAACACTAGACAGCACTTAAGTATGACCCTTGGGGTGGGGGCCATTTTAAACAGTGAATCACCAACAAAAAGCAAAATGTGAAAGATGTGGAAGTAAATAGATTGTGAAAAGGACATTCGTTTACGGTATGAGAGCGGAAGCAACAAGGTAGAGCATCACCTCCTTGACCTCAGCTGGGAGTGTGTACCTCAGGCAACTTGAACTTTTCCCTGCTCTGCACTTCATTGTAAAAGATCATGAAAGCTCCCCAAACATTGATTTTGGGGTTACAAGTACATTTTAGGAAATAGGCAAATTCAAAATACAGGCTCTGCAGATAATGAGGATCCACTGTGTATATGTTGTCTCTATTTATTTATTTATTTATTTATTAAGATTTTATTTATTTATTTGACAGAGAGAGACACGGCGAGAGAGGGAACACAAGCAGGGGGAGTGGGAGAGAGAGAAGCAAGGCTTCCCGCAGAGCAGGGAGCCCGATGCGGGGCTCGATCCCAGGACCCTGGGATCATGACCTGAGCCGAAGGCAGACGCTTAACGACTGAGCCACCCAGGCGCCCCTATTTATTTATTTTTTTAAAGTAGTCTCCACAGGCAGCATGGAGCCCAACGTGGGGCTTGAACTCATGACCCTGAGATCGAGACCTGAGCTGAGATCAAGAGTGGGATGCTTAACCGACTGAGCGACCCAGGCACCCCACCTCTCATACTGTGGGGCGCCTGGCTGGCTCTGTCGGTAGAGCATGTGGCTATACGTATGACTTTTGATCTCGGGGCTGTGAGTTTGAGCCCAACATTAAGTGTAGAGATTACTTAAAAATAAACACTACTGGTAGCACTCTAAACACATTCAAATTGTACAGCACCTTGCCTTTTTCCCTTAAAAATGTATCTGAAGGTGCTATTACTAACTGATGGGACTCTTTACGGCTGCATAGTTCCATGTTTATTTAACCAGCCTCTCCTGATGGCTATGTAGGTGTCAGTCTTTTGCTCTTTTAATCAATACTACTATGAATAATCTATGTAGGGCACATCTGCGAGTATAGCTGGGGGATAAATTGTGAGATAAATTCTTTTTGGCGAAAGGGCCTGTGCATTGAAGACGTGGGAAGCTGTTCCACATTCCCTTTGGTGTAGAGACTGTTCTGGTTTAGAGTCCAATCTCAGAGGTGGCATAGCCCTCCCCTTACCTCCTTGCCAACCTAGTACATTCGCAAACTGTTTTTGCCAATCTGATGAACAACAAGGTGTACCTTGGTTGGTTTTGTTTGCATTTCTGTTGAGTAGGGTTGAGCGTCTTTTCATTTGTATTCCCTTTTCTGTGAACCAGGCACTGTCTGCTCCTGCAAGAGGGCTTTTAAAATGTGTTTGTAAGTGCAGAAATCTTTGCTGCCCAACTGGGGAGTGTAACCTGTTGGGTCAGAGCATGAGCCTTAGAATAGGAGACTCCAGACTCCAAACCCCTCTTCTGTCCCTTCCTGGCTCGGTGGCTATACACTAAGACTTTGCCTCACCCTGTTGCTCTGAGAGTTAAATGGAATGCTTTGTGCAACGTCCTTAACGTGCGCCCAGCCCATGATAAGCATTCATGAATGGTAGTATTGGTGTTGATCAGAATTGGTTTAAAAGTAAATTGGTCCAGGCAGCAAAGGGGACCTACTGGTTCCCGTAGCGGGTAAGTTCTGGGAGTGTGTTCTCTTCCAGCATGCTTGGGTGAAGATGCCCAGATGGTGGCATCAGGGCTGTGTCTGTCTCCCTGGGGTGGCTTCTCCTTTAGGAAGACTCCCAGGAGTAGGCCTACGTGGGGTCAGTGGTTCCAGGCTATGTCCTTACAACATAGTGACTCCCCTAACTCCCTTCCCTCTGGTAGTTCCAGCAGCGGTCCAGGCCTCTTTGCATTATCTTGAGCCAATTGCCATGATTCCAATTGGCCAGGTCTGTCAGACTCCTATCCCAATCTCTGTGGGGCAGAGAGGAGGGTGATTCTCTGAAGGAAAGCCAGCATTTCTGTTACCAGAAGACAGACTAGATGCTGGGTGGGCAAAAACAACAGATGTCCATCACAAAATAATAGTACTAACTCCTACCATCACCCACTCCCACTACCACCTGCCAAGTCCGCTGTCAGCCTGCCCTGAGCTGCTTTTACTTTGACCATACTAGCCTCCTCACTTGCTTGTGTCTGAGAGAAGCAGAGCCTGGCTTGGGATCCCTTCTGCCCCTGCAATCAGGTCCTGCGTGGGATTACTGCAGAGGATATCCTCTGGGAGGTGTTTCTGCCCATATACTTTTGTACCCACTTCCCCCTTGGGCAAAGCCTGCTGGAGAGCCCAGGCTTAGAGAAGTGGGACAAGGGAAAGCTTGAGCAGGAGCCTGGTTTGAGGAAACAATCTAATCTATGCTCCTCCCCATTGGGTGGCCTGGAGCAACTTAAACTTGCCAAGCCAGTTTCTTTGTCTCCAGCGCGGGTTGCTGCAAAGCTGATTGGATGATGTGTATAAACTGGCCACTCCAGTGCTCTGCACATGGTTGCTGGAAGGGGGGTGATGGTGGTTTTAATTCACTGGCCAGTTCCCTGTGCCTCCTGGGTTCACAACACCATTCGAAGTTTGTTGTTGTTGTTGCTGTTTATTTGAGAGAGA
This sequence comes from Mirounga leonina, assembly GCF_011800145.1. NCBI lineage: Eukaryota > Metazoa > Chordata > Mammalia > Carnivora > Phocidae > Mirounga > Mirounga leonina. The sequence continues at coordinate 22,115,551 of NW_023270436.1, read as the reverse complement.
CAGCGTGAGAGAGCACAAGCATGGGTAGCAGCAGAGGGAGGGATAAGCAGGCTCCCCGATGGGATCACGACCCAAGCTAATGGTAGATGCTTAACCAGCTGAGCCACCCAGGCGCCCCATCATTCAAAGTTTTTATAAGAATACTTGTTTAGTGCTTTGCAGTTTGGGAACTTTATTTATTATATTTATTTATATTTTATTTATATATATATTTATTATTATATTTATTGGGCATGGAGCCAAACACGGGGCTTGAACTTATGACCCTGAGATCAAGACCTGAACCGAGATCAAGAGTTGTACATTCAACCAACTGAGCCACAGGCGCCCCAGGGAACGAACTTTAGATTGTCTCTTTGAGTCCCCTTGTCCTGGGCTACTAGGCCTCTCCAGCCATGGACAGGGAGCTCAGAAACTCTTGCCTAGGGTGGTATGTCAGTCCAGCATTCGTCTCACCCGTCTGGATGGCAGGGGCAGTGGCATCATGGCAGGAGGGTTGCCTTGAACATGCAGGCTAACATGCGGGGTGTCAGTGTGTTGGTGAGGAGTAGGAGGACTCGGGCTGGTGGCCCAAACCCGACAGTAATGAATGATGCCAGGCAGCCAGCTGACCTGGGTTGAGGAGGACTCAGGAAAGAATCCGTGTGCTGGCTGTGGTGATATTGATGGCCATGGTGACAGGTGTTGTGTATTGAGCAGGTTGTTTACAGTTCTTGTCTCATGGACTCTTCCATTAAACCTGTGAGGTATTTATACTGACATTATAGATGCGGAAGCGGACTCAGAGAAGTTGTATGACTTGTCCAGAGTCACGTTCAAATGAGGTGTGATGTAACTCTGGCTTCAAAGTCAGCAGTCATAAGTTGTGATTTTGTGAGCTCACAAGAACCTCCTGAAGCAGGCCACCCTTCTTCCCACCAAATGAGGATAAATGGCTTCCCCTGGACTCCCTGGCCAGGGGCTGTAGCCAGGTTCTAGACGCTAGTCCCTGGGCTGCCCCCTACCCTGACAGTAGCCAGCCTACTGCTCCTCTATTGTTGGCCCACGTGTAACTAAATGACAAGGACTCTGGATTGCTTGATTCCAGAAACAGACCACATCTCCTCCATCTTGCCTCCTGCTATCAGCCCACTCTGTACCTTCATCCTGCTGACCACGCCCAGTTCCTTCCCTCCTGCCACAGGCCTGTCCCTGGCACAGCCCTGGCTCAGGAGCCTCAGGCTGCCCTCTTGTCCCAGGACTGGCAAAAGTGAGATGTGGCTAAGGAAGGACTATGTGCAGAGAATTGTTCTTTCAGAGATGTTTTTTGAGTTAGCAAGTACCTGCACTGGACACTCGATAGAGCAGTAACCAGGGCTACAGCTGTGACAGGCATGATCTCTGCCCTCAGAGGGCTGTCTTCACAGGACAGGCTGGTGGCTGGAAAGCATTTCTAATACTGTGGGGCAGTGCTGATGAGGGAGTACAGGAGGCTGCAGAAGTGTGGGGGTGCTGGGGACAGCATGAGCTCCGAGGGGTGAGAAGATGTTGGCCAGGCTGAGGGCAGCAGAACCCATGATCGGGTGAAGGCAGCAGCAGCAGGGTGAGAGACGAAGGCTGGGCAGGAGTGGTTCCCACCTTCTGGTAGAAGCCCTGCTCCTCAGTGACTGGCGGACTCTGTGGGCCCTCCTGGCCCATCCGTCGCTGGCACCATCTCCGCTTGTTGACAGATGGTCCTTTTCAGAAGCACACCGGCTACACATGTTGCCTTCTTAAGCTGCGAACTCCTTAAGGCACTGTGAGGCTAGGCGCCCGGACAGGTTTCTGGGACCTTAGGGTAGGGTTGCCAAATGGTTGTGGCCAGCTCCTTCCTGAGTGGTAATGCCAAGGTCCAGCCTACTCAGCACTACCGACAGCCCCCTGGCCTTAGTCTGTGCTGTGGCCAACTGCAAACCTAGGAAAGCTGCTCTCAGCTTCCAGGGCCTTTGAAAAATGCCCTCCTCCGTCTTTTAAGGCCTCATTTGGTTTCCTCCCATCCCCACATGAAGCCCTTGTTACTTCTTCCTTGTCACCTCTCTGTCTTCCCGCAGGTCCAGCTGCAGCTACTGACAGCCATCGTGAAACTGTTTCTGAAGAAGCCTACAGAGACCCAGGAGCTGGTGCAGCAGGTCCTCAGCTTGGCCACTCAGGTCAGTGCCCCAGCCTCTCTGCTGCGCCCCATGTAGGTCTCACTCCACAGGGCGCACTTTGGTCCAAGGAGCCAGCCAGACCTTTGTGCCAAGGTCCTGCCCCTAAGACTGGCCTCACTGGGGGATTGGCCCTAGAGTGATCCAGGATTTCTGCTCAGGGAACTCAGTCACAGATAAATCAAGATGGAGTGGGTCAGGTGGTGAAGTTGAGACAGACTGCAAACAAAAGAGGGGAGGGAGGTCCAGGAGAACCAGAGGATTTGTAGGACAGGGAGGGCAGACTTTGGAGGGGAGTGAGGAGTGGGGACAGGAGTGGGAATGTACTGTTTAACTCTGGGCTAAGGGAGGAAATTGAGGGGCCAGGCCATGTTTAGGGACAGGTTCATGGGACTCTCAGAATCAGTGTCGTCGGCCAGTGCTGTGACCATGCCTGGGTCATGGGGTTTTGGGAGGAGCTCCTTCCTTCTCAGCTAATTGCTCTGCTCTGAGTTTAATATGCTTCTCATCACCTCCCACTGCTTAAGGACTCTGATAACCCGGACTTGCGGGACCGTGGCTACATCTACTGGCGTCTGCTCTCCACGGACCCAGTGGCTGCCAAGGAGGTGGTGTTGGCTGAGAAGCCACTCATCTCTGAAGAGACAGACCTCATTGAGCCCACACTGCTGGACGAGCTCATCTGCTACATTGGCACCCTGGCGTCTGTCTACCATAAGCCTCCCAGTGCCTTTGTGGAGGGGGGCCGGGGCGTGGTGCACAAGAGCCTGCCACCTCGCACTGCCTCGTGAGTGAAGTGGGCCAGTGTCCAGGCTGGGCCTTCCCACCTAGTTTTCCAGTTCATTAGCCCAGGCACTCAGGCCTGATGTGGTAACCCCTGGCCAGGCCTGAGTCTGAGGGAAATTACCATTCTAGTGACTTTTTTTTTTTAATTAATCAATTTATTTATTTTAGAGAGAGAGCGTGAGCGGGGGGAGGGGCAGAGGGAGAGGGAGAGAGAATCTCAAGCAGACTTCATAGTGAGCGTGGAGCCTAATGTGGGGCTCGATCCCACTACCTGAGATGTGACCTGAGCTGAAATCAAGAGTCGGATGCTTAACCTACTGAGCCACCCAGGCGCCCCCGTTCTAGTGACTTTTTAATGAATGTTTACTACCTACAGAGGTGGCCTCATTTGATCCTTACAATAGCTCTAGGAGGTATCCCCATTTAACATACAAGGACAAAAGGATAGAGAGCTTGAGGGCCTGGAGCAGCATCCCACAGCCAGCCCAGCTAGGCTCAGACCCGATTCTAATTCCAGAGCCCTGTTCTTCTCAGCCTCCTCTGCCACCCCCTGGTGGTTGGTTTGGCCTAGGTGCCCAGGCATCCAGTCTTTAGAGTGCTCTGAGTGGTGGAAATACAGAGGGCCCCTCCCTTGACTCACCCCCATGATGCTGGATCTCTTGGAGAGGCAAAAAGATGGATCAGGCATGGGAAAGGGGAAGAGGAGAGGGCCTGTAGACAGCCCTTCTGGAACAGTGTGGAGACCCAGGTGCCTATACTGGAGACTGAGGACTCTGACCTCCCTGAAACAGCCCAGCACCCACCCCACTAACTGTCTCCCTCCTGTGTCGTCACAGGAGCGAGAGCACAGAGAGCCCTGAGACAGCCCCTGCCGGAGCGCCCTCTGGTGAGCAGCCAGATGTCATCCCCACCCAGGGCGACCTGCTGGGTGACCTCCTCAACCTGGACCTCGGCCCCCCGGTGAGCGGCCCACCCCTGGCCACCTCCTCAGTGCAGATGGGAGCTGTGGACCTTCTTGGTGGAGGCCTCGACAGCCTGGTATGTCCTGGGGCCCCCTCCGGATGACATTGATAATGACCTTCAGAGGAGCAATCACTGAGCACCCTGTCTGTGCCATTCACCAACCAAGGGCCTCAGGGTACACCTGTCTGCGAAGGTGACTGTGTCACTCCCTACGTAAAGGGGAGAAAACTGAGGTTTTAAGAGTTCAGGCGACCTTCCCTCTAAGAGCGCACAGTATGTGGCAGACACGGGACTTAGTCTCTTGCCGGGCCACTGAGCCCCAAGAGATCTGGAGCCTATAGGGCTAGAGGAGCCAGACCGGTGTCCACTTACTCTCACACCCTGCACCAGCTTGGGGCAACAGCCCAGGAGGCCTGAGAGGCCCATGAGAGGTCAGGGACAGTCCCTTCTCCCCTGTAGAAAGGGGCTGGTTAAGACTAGACTGGTTATCTCCCTGGGACTTCAGGCAGCTGGTAGAGCCAGCAGGAGGGGGTAGCAGAGCCCCTGTCACTTGGCCATCTCTGGCTCAGGTCCCCAAGACATCACATAGAAAAGGGTAGGAAGGTCCATGGCACAAGACGTGGGTGGTGGAGTGAAGCCCCAGAAGTAGTGCCCTTCATGGAGATGGTCCAGGCCCTCCCTTAAGCCTGGCACTATCTTGCCCCAGACTCCTCTCAGTGGAGCAGCAGTGACTAATCTTTTCTTTCCTTCTCTCTCTTGTCTCTGTCTTATTTCCTGGCTTTTCTCTCTGCATGTGGCTGCCTGTTCTCTTCACCCTGCCTGCTTCTGCTTGGAGATGGGGGATGAGCCTGAAGGGGTATGGTTCAACCCTTGTGCCACCAAGCCTTTGTCTCTGCTCTTACTGAGTCCTGGCCCAGCATCCCAAGGGGTGGATGATGTCAGAGCAGTCCCTCCCTGCTGAGCCATGGCCTTCTATCCAGTGTCCCATCCTCAGTACCCTAACACAAAGTTGCCTTGTCATCCCGAGAATCACCCATGCTCTCAGTTTCCACGGGCCCTCTGTGACATCCTAGAGGGTATGCTCCTGTCTGCTTAGCACAGCCTCTCAGCAGTGGTCTCGGGTACTCCTTTTATCAGTGGGCTGTGGGTTAGTTTACCCGTGTCGCAGCCCTTTCCCAGAGGTCACCCCTAAGGCTGGAGGCTTGCAGGTCATGGGAGGGCACAGTCTTTCTTTTCCACCCCCGTCATCCTGTCTTAGCTCTGCAACTTCAAGCTGGTGTGACAACAGCCCTGCAGCCCCCCCTCCTGCCCCGTCCCATTTTCTGAAGTGCCGGGTTGCTCCACTCATGCCGGGCCCCTGATGTCCCCACCTCTAATGCCTGCCTCTGACCCCTTTCCCTTCCTTTTCAGATTGGGGGCTCCAACTTTGTGGCACCCCCAGCAGCAGCAGTCCCAGCCAACCTAGGAGCATCCATGGGCAGTGGCCTGAGTGACCTCTTTGACCTGACCAGTGGCGTGGGCACGCTGTCAGGGTCATATGTGGCCCCCAAAGCAGTAAGTACCACACCTCCTTCCGTGGCAGGAGCAGAGGGAAGTTAGACACTCATTGATGTCTGGGTTTCTTTCTTTCTTTCTTTTTTTTTTTTTTAAGATTTTATTTTATTTATTTGACAGAGAGAGAGAGAGAGACAGCTAGAGAGGGAACACAAGCAGGGGGAGTGAGAGAGGGAGAAGCAGGCTTCCCGCCGAGCGGGGAGCCCGATGCGGGGCTCGATGCGGGGCTCGATGTGGGGCTCGATCCCAGGACCCCGGGATCATGACCTGAGCCGAAGGCAGACGCTTAACGACTGAGCCACCCAGGCGCCCCAGATGTCTGGGTTTCTTAAATGGCCCATTCCATGGAATCGGCTCAGGCCAACAGGGATAGGCTCCAGGAGCAACAGTTTGCCAACACGATGCTGAGGGCAGCCAGGGGCTGTTGGGAGCACAGGGAAGAGACGCTAGGTTGGTCCTGGGGGCCTGGGAAGACCTCCCAGAGCAGGGTTGCTGGAGCTCAGGCCTGTGGATCAAGTCAGAATTAGGTGAAAGTGGGGAGAAGGCTCCAGGTGGCTATCACAGCCTGTGGCCAGGCCTGGAGGGGAGGGAGAGCCTGCACCTCCCACAGAACTGGCAGAGGTCCCATCTCGTCGGAGCAGCAGTTCTCAGGGCTGTCCCACCTGGTGCCCCTTATTGATGATGGACGTTGTCTAATGCGTCCTTTGTTTCCTGTGCTCAAAGGAGATGTGTGGACTGTGCAGCCTACCTATATGTATCACTTCAAAATTAGTAAGACGCCAGCACTTCATAAAGGAGACACAAAGGGAAGAAAATGAAATGATACATTTTAGTATTGTAAAGGCTTGGGTACACCCGCCCTGGAAGATCTGATGAAGTTGTCGGGTGTTGGCAGGAGCATAGAGTCACTGCGACGGCCACACCTAGCGTTTGTAGCTCAGGTGCTGTGAACCATGTGGCTAGTGGTGCCTTTAGTTCCTGAAATGGTGACTGACTCCCAGTCAAGGGCCCATAAAACAAAGAACAGGCTTTCTTTGATTTTCACCATAGTTGGGTTCCCAGCAATTTCAGGCTATGTTGAAACCCTGCAAGACATACTCCAGGGATGCAAGAGAGTTGCTCACTGAGGGGACTGTTGTCCTTCCGGCAGCATGTCCAGCATTCCTGATCCCACCATTATGCCACCTGCATTTGCCCCATCGATGCCCACCGTGCTGCCTAGGCCTGGTACTCCCCAAGACTCCCACCTAGACGAGAGATTAGGGAGGGAAGAAACTGGCAGGGTCCACATTGCCAGTCCATGAGGGTCTCTCTCAGTCCTGGTGCAGCGGAGCTGTTAGAAGGTTTTAAAGAGAGATGAAACAGATTTGCACTGGAGAGAGATTGCATTGGCTACACCGTGGCAGGCAGGTTGGAAGGGCTAGGACAGAAGTAAGTTGCCCAGTGAGGAGACCGGGAGGAACTCCTGTGTACTGATGGCGCCTGGACAAGGGCACCTTTGAGGGCGGAGGCAAAAGGCTGCACTGGAGAGCTCCTCGGGAGGTGGAACTGGCAGGATGTGGGGGCTGGTGGGGAAGGAGGGATGCTGGCCCCAGCAGTGGGATGGCCAGGGGTGAGGGAGAGGGAGGAGAGCTGGGTTTGCGAGGCAGGAACATGTGGGCCTGGCACTGAGGAGAGCGCAGTGTGGGCCACAGCCTCAGCCTCAAGGAAGCTGCCAGAGGGCATGGACCTGGCCTGACTCCCTCAAGGCTTGGGGCAGACACTGTGTCTGCCACTTCGTTCCCAGACAGAGCCCCTCTCTCTCTGCTAAGGTCCCCTCCCCAGAGCAGTACGTGGCTGGGCTTTAGGGGCGAGGTGAGCTCTCGGGCCTGGGGAGCTATGAGCTGGCACCTGCGTTGGCCTCACCAGGTGTGACAGCCGCGCCTGCAGCGGTGGTGGCCAGAGCCCCGGGCCGATGTGCCAGGGACTGCAGGCGCGGGGCTGGGTCGCCGCCCCCCTGAATCCCGCCAGAAGCCTCATGGCGCTGTTCTCCCTGCTCTGCGGTTGACAGATCTTGAATGCTTTTGCCTAAGGTCACATAGCGGCTAAGTGATGGAGTCGAAACTGAATGCAGGGTGGTGGCGCCAAAGCCCCCGCTCCTGATCCCGATATGGTCTTGCTGCGCAGTGTTAGAGAACGTCCTGTGTGCCTTAGTGTCCTGGGTTGTCAGAATCACTAATTACTACCCAGACTGGCTGCCTCAGTGCGTGAGGCCAGCGCATACGTGTTAAAAGCCCAATGTAACAGGCATAAGGCAGGACTGAGTGACAGAAGAGCAGCAAAGACTCCTGCAATCCTGTGGGCACCAGGCCTTGCCAGGACTGCAGAGGTGCCAGGAATATGAAGTCCAGAGCTGGCCCTCTGTGTATGTGTTCATTTTATTTTTTTTAATTTATTTATTTATTTATTTGACAGAGAGAGACATAGCGAGAGTAGGAACACAAACAGGGGGAGTGGGAGAGAAGAAGCAAGCTCCCCACCGAGCAGGGAGCCTGATGCGGGGCTCAATCCCAGGACCCTGGGATCATGACCCGAGCCGAAGGCAGACGTTTACCGACTGAGCCACCCATGCGCTCCATCGCTGCTTTTTCTTAGTGGAGGCCCAGATGGGTGAACCAACAGTGAGTGCTAGAAATGAGAGGTTAGGGGATCACCTGGTCAGAGGAATTTAGGACAGGCTGCCTGGAAGAGGAGTTCTTACAACACAGGACTTTCCCCATTATCTTAGACACAGGAATCTCTGGGGTGTGGGTGTGTCATCTACGTTTTCCTAGCCATGTGACTGCCTGGAATGGTTTGTCCCATGTGCATTCTCCCCGCCACACCTGTGGGGGTAACTGTGTTCTCCAACCTTCCTGGTCAAGGGAATGAGGCTTTTTCTGCGCAAGAGCTTGGGAGTTCCTCATGTCTTTGGACCAGTGGGTGGTGACGTTTCCTTGGCTCCTTCAGTAAATATTGAGGGTTAGTTCCATAGTAGGACCTGTGCTAGACTCCGTGAAGCCATGGTGACCAAGAGAAAAGAGGTCCCCACGGGCAGCAGCCAGTCTCAGTGACAGAGGCAGTTCTGCGAGAGCTGTGAAAGGTGGCCCGTGGAGGGGGGGCTCGGAGCTCTCTGCTTGCCTGTCTCAGCTGAGGCTGAAGCCCTGTGATTCTGCCCTCACACCTTTGTCCCAAGGAAACAAAGGATGATCAGGTTAGGGAGTACGGTGGGGGTGGGGGTGGGCCTGCAGAAGCACTTTCCAGACAGAGGGGACAGGGGGCAGGGGGCAGAGGAGCAGGTTCAGTCGAAGCCCGGCGGAGGCAGGTGCCAGGACATGGAGGCCGTGGGCGGTGGAAGTGTCACAGCATTGGAGGGGTTTAAGTGATCTCTCTGCCCCATGTGGGGCTCAGACTCATGACCCCGAGCTCAAGAGTCTGCCAGGCGCCCCCAGATTCGCACTTTAGAAGATGACGAGCTGCTGTGCAGAGCAGGGGGAGGGATTGGGGTGCCCCGGGGGCTGCTGTCTTACCTGGTGGACTCTGACTCTGACGCACATGCTGCCTGCTGAGAGAAGCAGAGGCCCTGGCGGCAGATGGAGGAGGTGGTGGGGACGGGCCCGGGCTGCGTGACTGTGGGATGGGGCTTGGGGGTCGGCTGAGGGTGGGGACCCAGACAGCTCTGAGGTTCCTGGTGTTGGCACCTTGAGAGATGGTGAGACGTTCGCCGACACATGGGCAGCTCTCGAGGAGGCCTGGGCCTTTTGACCTCTGGCGGGGGGGCGGTGGGCTGTGAGGGATCTGAGAGAATAAGGGCCTCAGAGGCATTTGCATGGCCCTGGATGACGCCTGCGGATGTCCTTCATGGCTGGGGCTTTAATTCAAGCTGTTTCTCTCTGCAAACACTGCCCGAATGCCCGTGCCACAGCAAGCTCTAAGCCAAGGACGCAGAGCCCTTCCCTCAAAGAGCTGACTGGGTGCAGGGGAGACAGACACACAGGCTCGCATTTATCTGCTAAAACGTCATGGTAGCGTGGATGTAGGGAGGAACCTAGGTGCGGGCTTCCCAAAGGAGGCAGCTCTTGAGCTGAGACTGCTGTGACAACCAAGCAGCAGAGGGCCTGCCAGGCAAGAGGTTCTCTTAGGTACTGTCCTTGGTGAGCCCAGTTTCTACAACGAAAAGGCCAGCCCTGCCTTCTGTGAGGAGAGGACAGACTGTGACAGCCAGGGAGGCCTCGGGCTCTGGCTGAGGCCCTGGATGCCCTTGGGCTCCTCTTGACTCTACTTGGCTCTTCAGGAGGCTGGCTGGGCCCGCTTACCTCATCACCTTTGTCACCACTACTTACTGAGTGTTCCTTCTTGGACCTCTGAAGACTCACGTCATCCCTTGGGCATAGCAAGCACCTCTCTATACCACGCTGCTCAGATACACAGCCACACTGTGGTGGTGGCCCTGCGTAGGCCATGCAGGATTGTTCCTCTCATCCCAAGATCCACATGGCCATCTCCTAGTGGTAAAGGCAGGTGTGGTCAATCTGGGAGGCCCCTAAAGGAGAGGGAGAGAAAACGGTAAAGGAGAAGAGTTGGCTGGGGGGTGGATCACCTCAGGTGGGCTGTTAACTTTTAGGGAAGTGGCAAACACAAGCCTCCTCTCCACTGTCTTCCCAGGTGTGGCTTCCAGCCATGAAGGCCAAGGGGTTGGAGATTTCAGGTACCTTCACCCGCCAGGTGGGCTCCATCTCCATGGACCTGCAGCTGACCAACAAGGCCCTACAGGTCATGACTGACTTTGCCATCCAGTTTAACCGCAACAGGTGAGCGCTCCCAAGGCCAGTGTGACGAGAGCCCTTGCTGGTGACCGCAGGCAGGGGCCAAGAGCTCTGGGGGTTCTGGTGCCTCACAACTGCATCTCAGGCCAAAACTCTCTAAAGCAATGATTTTTTTCCCTTCCCCATGACCTCTTTATGTGGACTCCAAAGTACCAGGCAGAGGGGTAGGTTGTCTCCCCTTATTTTCGCCTTCCTCCACTGCTCAAAGAGCGTTTGCTGACAAAAATCCGCAGCTCCAGACTAGGAGCCCGCCTTCGGCAAACACCCCACATGACAGGATGGAGCTTCCTCTCCAGGCCTAAGTTGCTGCCACCTCAGGGCCTAGCTCTAAGAGCGCTGATGGGGAGTGGGCCTGCCTCCCAGCCAGCCCCTGTGACACAGGTTTAAACCATCAGACGGGGCCTCTGGGAGTGGTGCTGCTCTGGGCTCCTCACCCCACTAGGTCCCCTGCTCTGGAGGTCCTGGGGAAGGTTTCCTCTCTGGTACCGTTGCAGTCTTCATGGACCAGGCCAGCTAGGCCAGGGCTCTCTGGGGGACCCAAGCAGCCTCTCCTGATGATTCTTCTTCCTGAGCGGCTCTAGTGATGAGCAAACTGAGCCTCTAAGAAGTTGACTGAAGGGGCTGCTTCCTCAGGGAGAGCCCTCAGGCCGGTGGGTCCTGACCCTCTGTCAGCTCTGCTACTTACCATCAGATGGCCCTAGAGTTCATAGAAGCACTCCAGGTTCCAAGGGGAAGTCTCGACGATTACTCACAACAGACTTAGAGCGTGCTGACAACGCCCTAGGTGGCAGGCCCTGTGCCGAGGACTTTAGAAGTATTATCTTATTTTGAGCTACTTGACAGCCCAGTGAGGTCAATGCCATTTTTCCCTTTTCAGTAGATAATGACACCTGGGCTCAGAGAGGACCAATGCCTTGCCCAGGATCACACAGCAGGCTCTGGGGAATCTTCCAGGAAAGCCTGAAGAGCGGGCCACCACAGAGGCCTGGGGTTCCCCACATCGTCTCCCACCATGTCCCAGGCAGGTCTGATTCCCATCGTGAGCAGAGTGCAGGCCAGGTCAGGCAGCTCAAGCTCTGGATCTCAGCAGTGCTACTCATCCCATAGGGTCTGAACACAGGCCTGCCCCTCCAAGTTTCCATGTCTTGGAAGATGAGAGAATGTATACCTCTCTCTGTTTTTATGAGGGTAGGAGTTGGTATAATATCAAATGCCCAACCTGGGTACAGTGAGCTGTTGCTTTATGGTCCTGTGTGTCATGCTCCTGGGGATCCTCCCCTCCTGATTTACCTACGTGTTGCTTTACTAAGAAGTAGGGCTTTCCTGAATCTCTGGCCAGTTCTAGCCCAGACAGTAAAACCTGGTGTCTCGCTTGGGATGGTCACATCCTTCTTGGAAGATGGGGATTGGTAGCAGAAACTTGGGCATTCAGAGTCTTCATTTAGAAGCAGCTTATAGTTCAGGCCCCTGATATTAGCTGGAGCTTCTCAAGTGCAGGACAGAGCAAGGCCATGCTCACCTGGGCCTGCTCGGTGTGAAGCCCAGAAGAGAAAGTGGAGCCGAGATGGCCTTAGGCCTACAGCTGGCCCAGGGCTCATTCTTCCTGTCCACACAGCCACTGAGAGTGGGGATCAGGAACTTGTCCATCTATCCTGGGCCTAGAGCTCAGGTGACGCCAGCTTACTGGAGAGGCTTCTTGCCAACTGCTGCCCTAGCTCTGGAGCCTGAGGAGCCCACCCATCCCACGTCAGCACCTGCTCCCCCTGCCATTCCCGCGGGGGCTTCTCTCTCCCCAGCTTCGGCCTGGCCCCTGCTGCCCCCCTCCAGGTGCACGCACCACTCAGCCCCAACCAGACTGTGGAGATATCCCTGCCTCTCAACACGGTGGGCTCGGTCATGAAGATGGAGCCTCTGAACAACCTCCAGGTGTGTTCCAGGCAGGGCTAAGCACCCCACTCCTTAGCTGCCCACCTACCACAGGGGAGGAGCCTTCTGGAGGGGTCCGGGGCCTGGCCTTTGTTGGCAAAGGGGTGTGTCTTTGGAGCTGTGCTCTTTGCCAGAGATCTGGCAGGGGAGACCTGATCCGAGGGGACGGAGGGGCGTGGTTACCAGAGAAGGTGCGTGAGGGAACCTGCTCAGGTGGAGGCACAGGGAGCAGGCCCTTCCTGGGGCTTCACAGGTGGTATCAAGCATCAGGGACCGATTGGGTGGCCTTGTTCCTAGGTGGCTGTGAAGAACAACATTGACGTCTTCTACTTCAGCACTTTGTACCCACTGCACATCCTCTTTGTGGAGGATGGGAAGATGGGTGAGTCCTGAGGGTGCCCCGAGAGTCCCTGGAATATAATGATTGGCTTGGCCCCACGATGGAGTCTGTGAGTTGCTGGCCCCTCTGCACAGCCTGAGGCGAGGGTCACACCTCCATCAAGGACCGCTGGGTGTTGTGTGGCCAGCTCTGTCCCGCAGTGGGGGCCATGCCATGCAGGAGCTGTGTCACTCCTGAATTCTGCTCTGCCCGCCCCTCCACCTTGCCCATAGTCCTTAGACAGTCCTCCCACGGCCCCCCGAGCTGGGGAGCCCAGACCATGTCACACTCGATGTCCATCTCCTGTGCGCTGCTTGGAACCCCTAAGAAGACTCATCCCCATGCCAGGAGGGCTGCCGGCTCAGAGCTGAGCAAAGGCCTTTGCCCACGTCACCTCTTGGTCACCACAGAAGCCCTGTGACACAGGCTGTGATTAACGAGCAGGCTGCTTGGGCCAGAGCAGGTGGGAGTGCATATGTGGGTACTGGGAAGGAAGATTTAAGGCCCAAGGCGGGGAGGAGGAAGCCCAGGATCTTTTGGGAGCAGCCCTGGTGGCCGCTCTCACAGAGCTGAAGGTTTGTTCAGGGAAACAGGAGGGGGCCATGACAGAGCTAATGCCTGTCTTCGGCTTCAAGTTGGCACCCCCAAAAGACCCATTTCTTGCTGGATGTTATTGAGTGGGGCCCCAGGTTTATCAGGGTCCTGCTTTCTACATTGGCCCCCCGCAGACCGGCAGATGTTCCTGGCCACGTGGAAGGACATTCCCAATGAAAATGAAGCCCAGTTCCAGATCAGAGACTGCCCCCTCAATGCGGGTAGGACTCTCCAGCCCTCCCCCGCCTTCCCACCCTGCCCACACTGCCCCTCACCTGTACCCCCGGCCCTCTCCCACCGCTGACTGGGGGCCCTTCTCACTCTCAGAGGCTGTGAGCAGCAGGCTACAGAGCAGCAACATCTTCACGGTCGCCAAGAGGAACGTGGAGGGCCAGGACATGCTCTACCAGTCCCTGAAGCTGACCAACGGCATCTGGGTGCTGGCGGAGCTGCGTATCCAGCCGGGCAACCCCAGCTTCACGGTGAGGGTCCCCGCTCCTGCCCTGCCAGCCCTGGCGTGTCTACCTTCATGTTCCGGGCAGCCTCTCCTTCCCTGTCTCCTTCCCGGACCAGGGGTCAGTCTGATGGGGTGTGCTCTAACCCAGTTGAACCTGACATGAATGAGCATCAGAATTCTGACCCTCGCTTCCAACTCAGTCCCATCAGGTTACCCAGATAAGACACCAAACTGTGTCACCAAACAGCTGGACTAGGAAATTCTATACAGTAGGGCCCCGTGAGGTGGCCCAGATGGCCCAGGGCCCACCTGACTGGGAAATGGCACTGCTGGGCCCAGGCCCTGGCCCTCCTCCCGCTCTTCCCTTGCCCGAGGGCCTGCCTGGGAGGGTGCTGCCAGCGAGCACCGTGTCCTTCCCGGCCTTTGTGTCAGACCGCAGTCAGGACATGGCTTCCACAGAGTGCGTGGTTGTCCTGGCGGCCGTGCTGCTGTTCAGGCCCCAGAGAGCGCCGGGCTTTGCTTCTCCCCCTGCACCCTGGTCTCTGGCAGGCGTGGCCCTCCAGACGCTGCTCCCCGGGCCCTGCTGGCGGCGCTGGCTCTGAGGTGGGGTGGGGGCTGCGGCAGTGGCTTCGGCGGTGGTAACTTCCATCTCCCTGTGTTTGGTTGCTGCATGCCCACCTTCCCTGCTGGTGCCCGTGGTGCAGGACCTGGAGGTTAGCAGATTGCTCTTCTCTTCCTCTTTCCCCTCCACCCTCCCCAGCCACACTTGCACAGCCCATCTCCTGGCCTGGCTCCAGTGCACTCTGCCTCTCCTAGCCCCGCCTCCCCCTGCTGCTCCCCAAAGCCGGGCAGCCATGCGTGCAGGCCGCAGGCACGGAGCACCCCAGAGCTTCCCAACCAGGTGAACCCGATTGAGGAGCTGGTACTCCCACTTTCCAGCACGCACAGCACACACACAGCCCTTCAGAGGAGATCGGGGCCTCGCAGGGCCATGCCGGCTTCCGGAGCGCCATGCACTCCTCCCCTTCCTCATCACCCCCTGGGGCAGCAGTGATTTGGGCAGAAGTGCTGGTGGCACTTGCTTCTCCTCTGCCCGCCCTTCGGCTCCCACTGCGGCAACACCGCATGTGCCGGAACCCAGGAAGACTCCCCGGTGCCCCTGCCCCCATCTCTCCAAGCAGAGGCCAGCGCTCTCTCAGCCCCCATACCTCCTCGGAGACCCCAGGCTTTCCCGGGGAGAAGGGGCCCCAGCAGCTCTGTGGGCCGGGGACCGGGCCCTCCCCGCCGGCCACCAGCTCATGATTCATGCTGCGAGGCCCACGGGGGCTGGGCTGACGGCAGGTGTGTGGGCTGCGAGTATATTTGGTCCACACTCAGCTGGCCGTGGCAGCCACCCCCTCCGCTTTACTACACAGCTGTCCCAGCCACGCCACCAGCAGGCCACGTGTGCGCACCACACTCTTCCATCTGGCTCTTGCTCTCTCCTCCCTCCCTGGGTTCCTTCCCAGCCCCAGAGAGGAGCCTGGGGAATTTTGAGCCCTCTCCATCCCCTGACCTCTCTCCCTCTGCAGCTGTCCCTGAAATGTCGAGCGCCAGAGGTGTCCCAACACGTGTTCCAAGCCTACGAGACCATCCTCAAGAACTGAGGCCCCATCCATTGCCCACCCCAGCCTTCTGCCAGCCCCAACAAGGAGTCCCTGGGAGTGGCAGCACCTCCTTTCTGGAGAGGCTGAGCAAGGCTCCTGGCCACCATGGAGTTCCCTGGTCCTGACTGCTGGGCCCGCGTGGGTCCTCAGGGCAGGGCAGCATTCCTCCTGGAGTGAAATCTCAGTGTACCCCTGTGCTCGGGGACTCCCCTCTTCCGTTGCTGCTGACAGGGTCAGGTGAGGAGGGGACCAAAGGAAATAGAGCCAGAGAGGCCACAGAAGCTGATCAGGCAGACCCAGGGTTCTTCTCTTCCTTTTTCAGACCAATGCCTGAAGGGTGACTGTGTGGCTCCCTCCTCGGGCTCCTGGCTTCTCATGAAGCCCCCGCCCCTCAGTCTCTCTTGGGTCAGTGTTAGAGGGCCTCCCCATGCCCGCTCTCGGGCCAGGCTGTCCTGGTGTGTGTGGAGAGTCCCTTGGTGTGCCAGGAGAGCCCCTCTGTCGGGTCTGGGGCTCCTGGGGCCTACACCCCTACCCTCCCTCTCTGCATCCACCCAGGCTGGGCCCTTGTGGTTGTGCCAGTCGGGCCTCAGCCTCCTGAGCACTGACCCATACGGGCAAGATGGGCAGAAACGTCCAAAGCTTCGGCCCAGGCTTCTGCTCCCCGGCAGTTGCACATACCCACTCACCCCATTCCTCTTGCCCCTGAAGATGGTGACTGCCTACAATATAGTCCTTGGCGTCCCCTGTGTTCCTGGAGCAGAGACAGGACTGAGGGATGGGGCACGTGGGTGAGCGGGGTGCTTCCCATCTGGGGTTTCTTTGGGGTTTCTCCTTAGTGTCTGCTGCCCTCCCCGTGGCCTCCCAGATTTCAGTTGTGTCGGACAGAGCATTAGGTTTTCCTGTACTGCTGTTTAATAATAAAGAAAGATTCTGCTTTTGGCAATCACGGACACTTTTTTCCCCCTCCACTAAATGTCAGAACTGAAAATTGCCTCCAAGTGGTGGAGGATTGTTTTCTGATCCCTGCAGTAACTGTAATATTCATAGTATACATACATACACATACATATACGTATATATGTATACTACAGTATACATAATATACACACACGTATATATAATGTATGTTTACTCTTATTTTCAAAAAGAGAAAGTGAATAAAAATGATGACATCAAGTGTGTCCCTGGCCGGTGTGTCAGGTCCTGAGGCTCTTGTGGGTGGGGTCCTGGGTCCAGGATCAAGGGCTCGAGCTGTGTGCTTAGCCCCTCCCCTGGCACTCTGAGGACAGCGCCTTTCCCTCTACCCTGTCCTTAAAAACAGACCTCTGAGGCCTGCTGGTCTCCCAGGCACCGCTCCTGCCCTTGTTCGGAACTCCACCCAGCTGTCTCGCCTTTTGATGTTGGCCGAGAGGGCTGACTTCTGTTTTGGTTTTCCTCCACTCCCTGCCATCACGAAGGCTCCTAGGAGCCGAGGGGAGGTACTCTGGTGGGGGGGTCTTTGCAGGAGAGAGGGAATGGTCGGGTAGGCGGGGCACCAGGCCTGTCTGGGCAGGCTCCTCTCCACCCTGAATCTGCAGCCGGCTGAGTGGGGCTACTAAGCTGGTGCCCACCCAGCTGCCACCAAGGACATCCCCTGTGGCCCAGTGCTGGCGTTGGCCTGGATCCCAGGGGAGGGCAGCCAGACCCTGGGCAGGGCCCCGATGGCAAAGCTGCCTGTGGTTCTCAGTGCCTGGTGGCCCTGGGACCTTCAGCCTGCCTCTAAGGGAGGAGCAGCCTGGGTGCCCTCACCCCATTTCAGCCCAGCTCTTCCCTGCACTGCCCACTTCTGACCCACTGCTGCCTTCTAGCGCTGGGGGGCTGAAAGAAGAGCGCATCAGCCGGAGTACCTGGCCCTCCACTGCCCCACCTCTGACCCCCGGAGCTGAAAAGTCTAGAGCCAACCAAATCCCTTGATGGCACAATCCAGGTTTCAGTTTACCTGCAAGTCCAGGGCTCAGAAGACCCTTCACTGATGCATCTGGAGTACCGCCGGCTGTGGACTAGAGGAGAGGGGTTTGGAGCCCTTGAGGAGACTTTCGCCCTGGCCTGCATTGTCACCTGTTGCTCCTGACTGCTAGGGGGCCTGGCTCCCACCCAAGAGCCCTGTGCGTGCACTGCCAGGGTCACGGCTCCCCACCCCTCTACCACCGAGGGCGGAGTTGTGCAGGAAAAGCTGTCCGCAGTGGAGTGGTGTTGGGTGAACAGGTCCAGGACCACGTGGCTGGGGGTGAGGAGAAAGTCTGGCCTGCTCCAATGGAGCACCTGGGGTTTGCCCTCGTGTAAAGCTGTGCTCAGGCCTCAGACCATTGTGGGCAGGACCTGACCATGATTGTGCCTTTCATCCACTCACAGGGCACCTGGCATGATGGGACCCAGCAGAGTCTTAACACTTGCAGAGAGTGGGGCGCCTGGGTGGCTCAGTCGATTAAAGCATCTGCCTTCGGCTCCGGTCATGATGAAGGCTCCGGTCATGATCTCCAGGTCCTGGGATCAAGTTCCAGGTCAGGCTTCCTCCTCAGCAGGGAGTCTGCTTCTCCCTCTCCTTCTGCCCCTCCCCTCTGCTCATGCTCTGTCTGTCTGTCTCTCTCTCTCAGATAAAGTCTTTTTTTTTTTTTAATTTTTAAAATTTATTTGTCAGAGAGCAGAAGCAGGGGAAGCGGCAGAGGGAGAAGCAGCCTCCCCGCTGAGCAGGGAGCCCAATGCCAGGGTCAATCCCAGGACTCTGAAATCATGACCTGAGCCGAAGGCAGACACTTAACAAACTGAGCCACCCAAGCACCCCTCAAATAAATAAAATCTAAAAAAAAAAAGAAACCGAGGCAGAGAGCATGCTCACTCCCAGTTCCCCAAGCCTGGGCCTTCCCACATCACTGCATCAGAAAAACAAGCATCCAGGGGCACCATTAAGGCCCAGGCTTTTAGGAGACGTGCTTTAGGGGATAGCCAGTCAGTCCCAACTCTGTACCCTTTGGCTTCCCTGTTTCCCCCCACCTTACTGAGGACCCATCATGTGCCTCTTCTCTCTCCTCAGGTCACACTGCCTGGTCCTGACGTGCTCGGGCCTGCCCCCTCAGGGCCTGACACCTCTCGGGAGCCTTAGCATCCTGCCGAGGTTCTGAGCCTTCCCAGCCAGTCAGGGAATTCAGCCAGGAGCCTGAGGGGTTCCCTGTGTGCCAGACACTGGGCTAAGGCCTGTGGGGTGACCTCATTTTCTTTTCTTTATCTTCAGCTAGTGGTTTGCTTTTTAAAATTTTTTTTCCTATGGAGAGGGCTAGATTCTGGACCATTGGTAAAAGATAAGCCACACAAAAGATCCCTCCCACCCTTCCTCAGTTCTTAGTTTTTCTCCCTAGAGGCAAACTTTGTTGCTAGATTTGGTTTTTTTTTTTTTCAGGAATATTCTGTATTAGATTAGAAGCAGATCCACAGAGATATTTACCAAACAAATGGCAGCACATTCCAGATACTACCAGCACTTTGCTTTTCTTAACCTATCAGTATAAACAGACCCACCTCAGAATTTCTTGTGTGAACAGGTTGCCATTAGCTGGTGCCTATGGATGGACATTCGGGCTGTTTCCATCTTCTGTGAGTCCAAGCAACAGTGCAGTAAATATCTGCCTACATACGCCCTTGCTCATGGGCAACAGATGTAGCTGTAGGATCTAGCTCCAGAATTGCTAGACCGGAGAGTATAGCATTTTCTGTTTTAAATCGTACTTCTTGTTTTGAGAAGGCAATGTATTCACATGGCTCAAAATCCAAAAGGCAAAAAAAGAAGTGAAAAATCCTACTCCTCATTCCTCTCTGCAAAGGAACCAATGTTACCTTCCAAAGAGACTCAAAGATGTCTAATACGGCTTTTTCCCCTTTTATACACAATGGGTAGCATAGAATACACCCCGATCTGCACTATATTCTATGTTGGAGACTTCTAGATTATCAGCCCATTACAGAGAGGGTCCTCATGCCTTTTTATAATGGCTGTGTGGTTTTCCATCGAATGGAGGTACTATCCCAAAGCAGAAGCCCCACAATGCCCATTGAGTTGGTCTTGGGTGTTGCTAGTACGAGTAATACTGCAAAGAATATTCTTTTTTTTTTTTTAAGATTTTTTTATTTATTATTTGACAGAGAAAGAATGAGAGAGAGAGAGAGAGAGCACATGAGAAGGGGGAGGGTCAGAGGGAGAAGCAGACTCCCCGCCAAGCAGGGAGCCCGATGCGGGACTCGATCCCGGGATTCCGGGATCATGACCTGAGCCGAAGGCAGTCGCTCAACCGACTGAGCCACCCAGGCGCCCGAATATTCACTTTCATACATGGATAAATTCCTCAGGCACAAGTTGCTGGGTCAAAGGTAGGTGCGCTCATAATTTTGATAGCTCTTGCTAAAAATTCTCCAATTTACATTCCTGCCAGCCAGGAGTGAGATGCCTCCGTTCCCCCATACCGTCACAGACAACCCAGTGTACAGATGTGTGCCAAACTGATGGTGAAGAGTGGTACTTTACTGTTTTCTTTTTTTTTTTTTAAGATTTTATTTATTTGACAGATATAGCGAGAGAGGGAACACAAGCGGGGGGGAGTGGGAGAGGGAGAAGCAGGCTTCCCGCCGAGCAGAGAGCCCGATGCGGGGCTCGATCCCAGGACCCTGGGACCATGACTTGAGCCGAAGTCAGACGCTTAATGACAGCCACCCAGGCGCCTCGCTTACTGTGTTTTCAATGTGCCTCCTTTTGTGTGTTTGCAGCCATTTGCATGTCCTATTCTCTTTTTTTTTTAAGATTTTATTTATTTATTTGACAGAGAGAGACACAGTGAGAGAGGGAACACAAGCAGGGGGAGTGGGAGAGGGAGAGGCAGGCTTCCCGCTGAGCGGGGAGCCCGATGTGGGGCTCAATCCCAGGACCCTGGAATCGTGACCCGAGCCGAAGGCAGACGCCTAACGACTGAGCCACCCAGGCACCCCCCTATTCTCTTTTTTTAAAAGATTTTATTTATTGATTTATTTGAGAGTGAGAGTGAATGCGCACGCGTGGGGGTTGGGGGCAGAGGGAGAGGGAGAGAGAATCTCAAGCAGACTGCACTGAGTGCAGAGCCTGATGTAGGGCTTGATCTCACAACCCTGAGATCATGACCTGAGCTGAGATCAAGAGTCAGATGCTTAACTGACTGAGCCATCCAGGTGCCCCTGCATGTCCATTCTGTGAGCTGCTTCATATTCATATTTCATATTTTTTGCCCATTTGTATAATTATTGGTCCTCTTCTTATTGATCTGTCATTATTTCTCCCCATTTTGTTACAGTCTTTTACTTTACCATGCCGAAATTGTTTTTGTATGCTATCTTTCTTTAATCTCTTTTATACTTGCCTGATCTGGTGCTTGTCTGATCTTCATTTGTGCATTTCAATCCTGTTCCATCTGGGCTTTATGTTAGGGACAAGGTAGGGATCCAACTTTCTCTTTTCCCAGATGGTTACCCAGTTGTCTCCACACCATTCACTGAGTAATTCATCTTTTCCCCACAGAGCTGAAATGTCATTTGTAACATGTATTACATTTCCATATGTATATGAGTGCTTTTGTGGACCCTGTTCTGCCGCAGAGAATTTTGTCTATTCATTGGCCACTGCATTTTTTAAAAAAAGTATTGTACCTTTATATTTCTATATTTATAGTGCCCTCTTATTCACCCTCTTTGTCCCAGTTGAACTTTAAAACTAGTTTGTCCTTGGGTGCGTGGATGGTTCAGTTGGTTAAGCGACTGCCTTCGGCTCAGGTCATGATCCCAGAGTCACAGGATGGAGTCCCGCATCAGGCTCCCTGCTCAGTGGGGAGCCTGCTTCTCCTTCTACCTGCTGCTCCCACTGCTCATACTCTCTGTCAAAATCTTTTTTTAAAAAAAGAATAATATATATTTATAAAATAAGTTATGTAATATATAATTTGTAAACTAAACTCCAGACTTTATTCAGATTTGACTAGTTTACCCACTCATGTCCTCATTCTGTTCCCAGATCCCACATTCCATGTGGTTGTCATGTCTCCTCAGGCTCCTCTAATCTGTGACAGTTTCTCAGACTTTGTTTTTTCCTGACCTTGACAATTTCAAGGAGTACTGGTGGGGTATGTTGTAGACTAGCCCTCAATTTCGGTCTGTCTGATGTTTTTCTCGTGGTTAGACGGGGTTGTGGGTTTAAGACCAGAGAGTTGCCCTTCTTTGTTACATCAGATCAGGGGCACACAACATCGGTCTATCACTGTCACGTTAGCCTGATCACTTGGCCAAGGTCGTGTTTCCAGCTTTCTCCACTGTGGAGTTACTCTCTTCCCCTTCCCCTAGTCTGTTCTTTAGAAGCAAGTCACTAAGTGCAGCCTACACTTGGGAAGGATTGTGGGGGCAGGGAGTAGCTACAGAATGACTTGAAATCCTTCTGTAGGAAAGAATTGGTTTCTTCTCCCATATTTATTTATTAATTCAGTCATTTATATCAGTCTGGACTAATGGATATTTATTTTCCAATTTGGATTTAATCCAAAAGTGCATTATTTATTTTGTTGCATACATTGTTCCAATTTGGCCATTGGGAGCTCTTTCGGGTAGCCTCTGCGTCCCTTTGATGTGGCCCATCCTTCCGTTACTTTGCGGCTTCCCTTGCTTTCTGGCATTACAAGATGCTCCAGGCTCATCTTGTATTTGTCCTGCCCCAACCCTAGCATCAGCCATTTCTCCAAGGAGCATGGTGCCTTTCATTGGCGAGTGGCCTTAGAAACCAAGATCTAAGTGCTGGGTGTGTTTGTGGCTCCTGGGCTAGCACTTCTAGGACCTCTCAGCAGACAGAGCTGGGAAATATTTGTGTGCACACTTACCCATGTAGACACACATGTCCCTCCGTTGTTTTGTAACTAGTAGCTATTTGCATATAAAAATGAAATTGTTTTATATGTACAAGTCTTTTACCCCTCCCACCTTACTAAATTATCTTGTTTTTTTCTCCGTTTTATCTCATCTCCTCCCACAACTGTGTGAAGTCAAGACCATTGTTATCCCATTATGGAGAGGGAAACAGGCTTAGGGAGTTTAAGTAATTTGCACAGATTACACACTCCTGGGAGGAGACCTCAAACTCAGCCCCACTCTGTGCTGCCTCCTCGTGTCCTGAGGGCCTTCAAAAGGCTGCCCACTACACTCAGTGGGTGGCATTATAAGGATGACCAAGGACCCACACTATATGCCAAGCATCTGAGAGAGGGGTACCCCCCATCCAGGGCTCAGGGGGTGAGTCACTGTTGGGACAAGTGGACTTGTGGACAAGTGATAAAGGTCAGGACAGACCATGATGCAAGGTCGGGATGGGGCCCAGAGCAAATGCTCCTGGGAGCTGGATGCAGTCCAGGGTGCTCGACCCCAGGAAAGGGCTGGAATCAGGCCAGCTGGGGAGAAGCTGTGTGGGCACAGGTGGCAGGGAAGGGCGGTGCTCAGCAGGCTGGCATCAGGAGGCTGTGGGCTCAGGATTCTCCACCCGGTGCCTGCCCTGCCCCTGCCCAGGGCCTCCCAACAGCCTCCCAGCCTACCCCACTTTCTGTGGCTTAACCCTTCAGGGCTCAGCTTAGGTGTGGCATTAGGCCTTTCCTAAGCCCCCAACCTCAGTAGGCTGGTGCCTCCCCTGGGTCACCTCAGCCCCAGAGACCCCAGGCCTTTCCATCTGTCTGTGCCTGGCTGCATGCCTGGCTCCTTCACAAGCCACAGAGGGCAGGCAGGAACCAGCCTGGCCACCATGGGCCCAGCACCAGGTCCTATGCTCCACAGGAACAGATGTATGGATGCTTGATGAGTGCTCTCTGGAGCACCGAATGGGAAGCATGTGAGGAGCCTGGGAGCCGTGGTGCAACAGACAGCACTCCGGCTGCCTCTCCTTGGGGAAGGAGTGAGGGGACCGCCAAGGGAAACTTAGAAATTCACATCCCAGCCCAAGTTCTCTGGCTTGCTAGTCTTTGGGAAGCCTGGCACCTGGGAGGCCCACTCCCATCACTGCTCGGCTCAGTCGCCACGAATGAAAGGGGCTTCCTCAAAGTCCCTTCCCACGGGGTCACAGGCTTCAACTGATCTTTTCCTGAAGGCCCTCTGGTCCCTGGGCTGCTCAGATAGTCAGACCTGATGGCTCAATGTCCGGGTTCCAGTGCCCGCCCCACCACTCTCCTGCTGGGAAATCTCAGGAAAACCTTTGCACCCTTGGGCCTCAGTGAGCATGCAGCTATGGGTCAGGGCGTGGGACCTCACAGGCCCTTGCTAAACGGGGACTGCTGCTAGGGGTGCTGGCGCACGAGTTTCCTAGGGAATGGGTCACCCCTGTGCGGTCTGCAGGGCTTTTTAGGAGCTTTAGGACATTCCCCGTCCAGTGTCCTCCATCATTCCCAAACCATGCAAACCATGCACTGAGAAAGCACACTGGGACCCAGAGATGCCCCCCACCCACCCACACACAGCTCTGTTTGCTGGTTCTGAAGAAGCCTTGCCCAGTAAGGCACTCTGTCAGAAAGTGAAGCAAGGAAGGTTTTCCGGAGGAAGGACATGCAGAACTAGCTCCCAAGGGTGGTCTTGTTCCCAAGGAGCGAGAAGAGAGGGTGCTCCAGTCAGAGATGCGGGTCCCACCCAGGGCCTTAAGGAAGACTGTCCTGATGTCAGCCCCGCACCCTCCTGAATGCCAAAACGGAAGGGGAGCTTAGTTTATTTATGCTCAGCCTTGTTCGCCAAAGGAATTGAGGCAGCTCACAAAACCCATAAGTCTGAAATATTATAGAGTAGGGAAGTTGGGTGAAGGGAAAGAATCATGGCAGGAAAGGAAGATGAAGCCAGTAGTCCCCCACTCACTGGGCTTGAAGACCTGGAACACCTGCCAGAGGTAGCCACAAGTCTGGCTCTGAGCTCCCTAGTGGCTGAGGAGAAGAGTGAAAGCAGACCCAGTATGGGAAGATGAAAACACAACCAGTACACAACCTTCTGTTGCCATCACCTGCTTCCCTGGAGGATGCACCCTCTCCTCACTTCAGGGTTAAGCTCCCCTCTCTCCTCCACTGCCCACTCTACACTCCTACAATTCCTGGATCCCATGTGTTCTAGAACCTACTCTCCTAAGGTAGGATTTTTCCCTCTCTTTCCCTCCCTGCCTCTCCGGTGAGCTTTAAGACTGGGAATGCTTGTTGAAGAGACACCCAAGTGAAAACCTTGGTCAGTGCAGAAACATAGAGCTGTCTGTACCTGTGCATCTGGTCAGAGAAACGGGAGAGCCCCCCTCTGCAGGGAGGAGGCAAGCAGAATCAGAGGATGGGGGCTGGACAAACCCAGACTTTCCAAGCTGTAATGGTGAAGGAGCTTCTCACTAGCTCCAGGGAAGGGGGAATTTGGGCTTCGAGGGAAGCTACAGGCTACAGGTGGAGAAAACTTGGCCTTAGCAGTGACAGAGGTGATGCTGACCAATTTCTGGATCTTTCAGCCTTGTTGGGACAGGGCTTCGGGGCTGAGCTTCTGTGACCCGGTGTGTACCAGGCTCAGCACACTCTGTCCAGCCCCACCTGTATGACGGCCACCTGATATATTGTTTCATGCTGGACATTCACCTCTGTGTGCAGGACCAAAGTGGGAGGGCTCCTCAGAGGAGACCACAGGCTGTGCGTCAGGGGCCGCCCACTGCCCCCCAACCTTGGAGAGCCCCCTCCCGGGCCTGTTTTCCTCTCTCAAACGGAGATAACCAGGATAAGGCTGTAGATTGAGTGATCACTAGGCAACAGCTTAGTAAAGGGCCCAGCACGTAGTAGGATCTCAAGCAAGGTGCCTGCGTCTGATGGCTGCGGAGCAGAGAGCCGGCGCAGCGCGGAGACTCGCCCAAGGTCACACAGCTGGGGCTGTAGATCCGACCCGGGCGGCCTGGCTCCAGCGGGCTGGGATTGTCTGGAGCCAGCTTGCCGGAAAGGTGTTTGGAGGAGCGGACGCGGACGTGGGCGGGAAGGGACTTCTATTTTGGAGCGGGTGAGAGGAGCGCGGGACACGGAGGGGGCTGGATCCCTCCCCCGGCTCCCTGCGCCCCAGTCACCTTCCCGCGACCCTTCCCGGGAGGAGCGTCCCGGGCGGGTAGGGGGGAGGTGGGGAGGGGCGGGCCGGCGGTTACCTCATCGCCGCCTCCGGGAAGCTCCGCTCGCTCGCTCGCTCGCGCCGCTGGCTGGGGCGGCGACTCAGGGCGCCGGAGCGACAGAAGGACGGGGGGACGGAAGCACCGAGGGGCAGCGCCGCCCCCGCGCCCCGATCCGCTGCGGGACCCGCGCGGCCAGAAGGTCGGACCTCGGTGCTCGCGCTGCCGGCGGCGCCTCCAGCCGCGCTGCGGGGCGGAGGCGGTGTCTGCTCGGCGCGCGGGGTCTGTTCTCTCCCGAGCTTCGGCACCTGCCGGAGCTGCTCGCGCGTCCTCCGTCGGCCTGCTCGGCTGTCTGTCTGCCCTCCGACCACCGCCCGCTCAGTCCTCTGGCCCGGCCTCTCCCGGCCCACGGTGCTCCGGGCGGCGATGAGGAGCGCGGGGCCAGAGCGCACCGGGCAGGGCACGCGGGGCTCACGGCGCGCCGCTGGCCCATGAGGCTTTCCAGCGCTGGGCGCGGCAGGGCGCGCGGGCCATGGGGGGCAGCCTGCGGGTGGCCGTGCTGGGCGCCCCGGGCGTGGGCAAGACGGCCATCATCCGCCAGTTCCTGTTCGGTGACTATCCCGAACGCCACCGGCCCACGGACGGGCCACGCCTCTACCGGCCCGCGGTGCTGCTCGACGGCGCGGTCTACGACCTGAGCATCCGCGACGGCGACGGCGCTCGTCCGGGTCAGAACCCCGGGGGTCCAGAGGTAGCCGCTCGAGGGGCGGGCAGGGGCGTGTAACAGCGTGTGTGTATGTGTGACGGGTGCTCGGTGCACACGTGCGTGTCTGCCTGGACAGCCCCGGGGTGCCCAACTGTGTTCATGGATTGAAGGATGAACGTGTCCTGGGGGGTTTGTGTGTGTCTCTCTCCTTCTTGACGGCCTGGAGCTGCCCAAGATCAGGCCCGAGGCCCTGCGATTTTGAAAAGCGGCTTTTTCTCACTCGCCTAAAGTGCCTGTATATTTGCCTGCCTCCGCTGGTGGCTCTGGATCAGTGCACGGCAAGCATGGTTGTGTCTCCCTGAGGGTGAGCACTGTATGTTTGGGGCCTTAGGCAGAGCCTCAGTGGGGGGAGGATGGGGCCAGACACAGGTGTACTTTCTAGGGCGGTCATTCTCTGCTCCCTTATTCCTGTGACTCGTTTAGCAATTTGTGCGAAGTCCAGGACAGACTTTGAATTCTTGGAGCTGGAGGCCTCCGAGAGGTGAAGAGGAAAGAGCATGCAGAATTAAGCAGGGCTTCCTGGAAGGGGTGACGTTGGGGCTGACCCTGGAAGGATGAGTGAAGTTTTGATTAAAAGAAGTGGCAGAAGCCTGCCAGGTGGAAGGAACAGCATGTGCTTAGCGGGGGAGGCCCGAATGTGTACAGCTGTCCATAATCCATGGTCTCCGAGGGCCTGGGGAATAGGGAGCCCAGGGCTTAGAGGCAGCTGTAGTAAATAGGGAGGGAGGGCTCAAGGGGCCCCGAGCCGAGCTTTGGAAAGCTGGAAGGAGGAAGCTAGGGGGTGGGCCGAGAGGAGGCCGAGAGTGAGGAGGGCTGGTAGCTGACGGGCTTCAGGCCCGGGTTAGAAATTTTTACCCTAGCCACCGTGAAGACCGTAAGGGCCTAGGGAGCTTGGTGGGGGGAGATGGCGCACAAGGGGTGGGGCCGGCCGGGGCCTGAGGATGAACTGTGGGTTTAGCGTCAAGACCCTTCAGAGGGTTTGGCAGTCAGAGAGTGAGAAAGGGTCTTCTGGCAAACTCTGGCCTCCCGCCCCAGGAGTGGCCAGACCCCAAGGACTGGAGCTTGCAGGACACGGACGCCTTCGTGCTCGTCTATGACATCTGCAGCCCGGACAGTTTCGACTACGTGAAGGCGCTTCGGCAGCGCATCTCGGAGACCAGGTGGGGACGCGGCCACAGGTGTGTGTGGGCAGAGGAGGGGAGCTTTTGCCAGACTGGCTGGGCCTTTGCCCAAGGGCAGTGGGTGGGTTCTTCCCCAGTCCTGGCCGGGTCTCGGGCCTGCCAGCTATGGGGTCTTTGGGCCCCTCGGGTCTGGTATTTCCTTGGGGGGGGGTGTCTTTGGCCACAGGAGTGTATATACCCACTGGGGGGGAGGGGTCTCGGGCCGTGGGGTGTCCGGCACGGCAGCCCGCGTCCTCATTTGGCCCACAGGCCGGCGGGCGCACCCGAGGCTCCCATCCTCGTGGTAGGCAACAAGCGGGACCGGCAGCGGCTGCGCTTCGGGCCTCGGCGCGCTCTGGCCGCCCTGGTGCGCAGGGGCTGGCGCTGCGGCTACCTCGAGTGCTCCGCCAAGTACAATTGGCACGTGCTGCGTCTTTTCCGCGAGCTGCTGCGTTGCGCTTTGGTGCGCGCGCGCCCTGCGCACCCGGCCCTGCGCCTGCAGGGGGCGCTGCACCCGGCGCGCTGCAGCCTCATGTGACTGAACTGGACGACGACGCCGATGGTGGGGGGAGGGTGGTTTGATTGGAACAACCGGGTACCTGGATTGGACGAAATTGCCCAACTTCTCTCGGATTGGACAGGACAAAGTCTCCTCCCTGATTGGATGAGGAAACCTCCCAGTCAGTCTCCTGGGCGACAGGACTCTCTTTGAGCCTCATTGGACCTAGCCAGGCCCCAGGCTACATTGGGCTCAAGCAGTCCTTTCTGGGGCCTCATTGGGTTACAATCCCATTGGACTTGGTTATTCTGATTGGAAGCTCTCAGGTTGCTCCTGCGGCTTCACTGGACAAACTCTTAAGTCACACCTCTCGGGAGGTAATAAAGGGGAAAACAATGCAAGCGCACCTCCCATTTCTCGGATGGGCCGCAGGGTCTCAAGCTTCGAGGTCAGAGCTGCCAGGCATTGCTCCCTGGCACCTAATGCCTGAATCCCAACATGTAATAAGCGTTCCCCAAAAGGTGTGATGGCCCCAAGGCTGATCCCAAGAAGCAGACACAAGTGGCTGGAACAATACTTTACTGTCAGGCTCTGCAGGGCCACAGGACCTCAGGAGGGGTCCTCACTGGCCTCCTCTAAGGCATTCAATAATATTAGTAATTAAATAGCAACGCTCATCCCCCAACCGGAATGTACGACAGAGGTCCCATTGTGCCATGTGGTCCCAAGGGGTCTGGTCCCATGAGGTCTGGTACCCGAGAGACAGGGGTGGGGGGGCTCCCTGATGCAGAGGGGTTAAGGCCACGAAGGAAAAGGAAGAGAAGGAATGTGGGCCTGGGGTGGGGCCGGGGGTGGGGAGGGGGCAACTGGGCTGTTTCATCACATCCAGGAATCCGGCTCTGCCCTTGGGCTCACAGAGTGCAGGGCATGCCAGGACCCAGGCTCTGTGGATCCAGATGGACGTCGAGGGCCCCGAGGCGTGGGGATGCGTGAGGGTTTTCGGTCTGGCTGTGTGTCCATCCGGCCCCGTGCCCAGGTCCTTGGGAGCTCCAGGCCAGCCGGGGGGCTTCCAGGTGCGTCTGGTGGGCCCCCCACACCAGGGCAGGGGCTGCCTTCATCAGAAGAGCTGGACAGGACTGGGCCTCGGGGCCCGGGCAGCCCATTGGCCATCCGGCCAGAGTCCCCAGGTTGGCCACACTTGCCACCCAGGACGCTGAGGGATGAAGAGGAGCTGCTGGAGGAACAGTAGGCCGAGTCAGGAGCTGAGGGGTCTGGGGCCCGAGCTGGGTCAGAGGCTGGTCCTGCGGGGCTCCCGCCAGCAGCGGCCTCAAGGGCTCGGGCATTGGCCAGGAACTCCTCTTCCAAGCGCCGGAACAGCTGCTGCTCCTGCTTCGGGTCAAGCTGTAGCGGGGTGCGGAAGGCACTGGCCGGTGTGGCGCCCGCCTCTGGGGTGGGGCTGGAGACCCGGAGAGGCCGGGGCGCCGCAGGGCTGCGAGCCCGGGCAGTCTGGGGGCTGCTCCTGCCCGAGCCCCTGCTGGCCCTGCCCCGGGGCACCCACGAGTGCTGCCCGTCTCGGTCCCTGCGCACCAGCAGCGTGGCCTGCTCGTCGCGGCTCTGGCTCCGGGCCCGCCGGGCGGGGCTGGGGGCCGACAGCTGGGCTGCCCTGCCTCCGGGGGCCCCACGGGGCCGCCCCCGATCCAGTCGGTCTCTGGACTGGCTGCGCGGGGCGGGGGGCCGTCTCGGGGAGGCCGGGGTGCCTGTGGTCAGCCGCTGGCTGGGCCGCTCCCTGCGGGGGCCGGTGCCTGAGTCTTCACCGCGGACACCAAGGGGGCCGCTCTGGGCTGAGGATGCTGAGGAGTCGCTGTCCCCGGAGTAGCGGCGGGAGCGGGGGTGGGGGGGCAGCTGGTCCCGGGCCCTGGGGCAGGGGAACGAGAGAGAGAGAGAGAGAGATGGGGCATCCAGAGACAGGACTGACATGCAGAAAGGGCCGGGAGAGGAAGGAACAAGCAGCCAAGTGGTTGGGGGCGGGGAAGACACCTGTGGTGGTGGTGGGTGGGTGGGGGTGGGGGCTGTCAAGGGCTTCGGTCCTCCTGGGGACTTCCAGAGAGAAGTGAGGGACTCGGCAGCAGCTTCCGGCAGCCGGGGCCACCCCCCGCCCCAAGGCAGCGGAAGAAGCCAGGCTCCGAGCTCCCCGTCCCCAGGCCTCCGGCTTCCTAGGCAGGCCAGGGGAAGCGGGTAGGACTGGCCGCCACCCAGCCCCCAGGGCCTGCCCCAGCTGTGTTGTTCGGCTGCTTGGGTTGCCATGGAGATAGGAAGCCAGGCCTGCCCCCACCCACGGGAACTTTTCCCAGGGTGTGAGTCACTCTGGAGCACAGGCTCCTTCGTCATCCAGGCCAGGGCGGACGCACCCCCCCGCCACCCTCGGGACCCCTCACCACCCCCCACCACCCCTTGGCCGTCCTGCCTCTCACCTGAGGGGGGTCTCTGTTCCCTCCTTTGAGGTGCGTAGGCTAATGGGCGTCACTTCTGGCCGGGAGCTCCGTCGCTCGCCCCCAGGGGCTGGGCTGCCAGCGCGAGGGCTGGGGGTGGGCGACACCCTCTGTGGGGAGAAGGTGCGAGCCCTGGGCTGGGGCGGGCGGTGGGCTGCGGGGGGTGAGAGAACAGGTGGCAGGTGAAGGGTGGTGCCACAGACACGAGTGCTCTGCCCGCCCAGCCCCCCCGCCCCCGCCATGGGCACTGACCCGAGGACGAGCAGCGGCACGGGTCATGCTTGTCCAGATAGTGCTCCAGAGTGTCCCAGCCGCCACCCACGCGCACCATCACGTGGCTTCTCAGCACCTGTGGGAGCCCAGCGTGGGCAGGTCACGGCCTGTCGGATGGGCCCGGCAGCCCCCCGTGGGCCTGCAGGGCCGCCCCGAGCTCTTACCCGCACAAAGATGAGGAGACTGGAGTCTCCCACGCGGTACTTCCCCTCCGAGACTTTGATCATGGGAAACTGGTCTGGGCAGGTGCAGTAGCCCAAGATCTCCCTCACCTGAGGTCAGACAGGAGAGACTGGTGGTCAGGGATCCAGTCCCTCCTCCTGGGGCCTGATGTCAGCAGCTCGAGGCTTAGGAGGAAGCAGGTCCTTCCGGGGAAACGGGGCACGGATTGCGTTGCCCCAGCCTTGGGTGCGGGCTCTACACTTGACCTTTCCCCAGCTCCCCTTCCCCTTTGGCTGTCAGAGGTCAGGGAGCTGACCAGGAAAGGATGGTGGCGCTGTGGTCAGGTGGGGGCTTGGGACCCCAGTGAGGCGCATCCCTCCAGCCCCAGAGCCTGGGGCAGTCCTGGAAGCCGTCCTCACTCCCCCTTCACCTACTTCACAGAGGCTGAGGCCCCACAGGGAGGCCAGGTCCTGGGAGGAGGCAGGCCGTGGGACACGAGTGCAGGGGACCCACACCACATCGGTGCCGCAGACGTGTAGGGTGGGTGTATACACACACACACACACACACACACAGGCCACACGCCCAGCAAGCACACATCTACCCACATGCCCCCGCCAAGGCCAGGAGCTGCCAGGCTGGCTATGTGGGCGGCCCTGCCCGCCTCCCAGCCCACAGTGGAGCCCGAGGAAATGAGCAGGTGGAGCATCGGGTGACCCTGGCCCAAGACAGGGGTGGGGTGGCAGCCTCTGCCCATGGCCAACCGGCTACCCCCTCTGGGATAGGCACATCATAGTCCTAACCTCCTGATAAGAAGGAAACTCTTGGCCAGGCTGCGGGGGCGGCAGGGATACCTAGGTCCCGAGAAGAGGAGGAGGGAGCTGGGGGTACGGTCTGGCACCTCTTGTGCTCACAGTAGAGCTGATCCCGTCCTCCTAAGAGGACTTCTGGCTCCTAGCAGCAGCTCTGGGCCTGGCTTCCCAGATCGGTGATGTGCGCAGGGCTGCGGGGGGAGTGCGTGGGCCTGTAGAGCCCTGGGGAGCTTCCCTCGGCACTCACCGAGAGCCTACTGTGTGCCGGGCATCTTGCTCAGAGCCAAGGGTCACAGGCACCCACTCAAACCTCAAGCTCTGTGATGTGGATGCAACTGTCTAGCCCTCGAGTACATACAGAAGGGGTCAAATCATGCGGCCCCCTGGATGAGGGAGTATACAGCACTTCTCTGGTGCACGGGGAGCCCTTAAAGGAAGCGGGGAGATCATGCAGTGCAGTTCAGATTTTATCCCTGGCCCAGCGGGGCCATGTGCCCTCCCCCAGCACTTCTCCCTCTCTGGGTGGTGCCCATCTCCTTGGGGCCAGGTATACACTTGATGCTCAACATGTGCACCACCCCATGGGACAGGCTGTCCCGTCCCTGGCACGCGGTGCGGGCGTAAGGCAGGGCCATGGGCGCGCGCCCTCACTGGCGGACTCACCAGCTCGTCGAGGTTGCGCAGGTCGCTGGGTGTCATGCGGGGCCCGCGGGCGGGAGCCCCTTCTGGGGTGGCAGTTTCGGGGGCATCCTCCTCGGCCGTGGGGGCATGGGGGGCCGGGGGTGCAGCACGTAGCTCCCGCTCGATCTCCTGTTCAAACTGCACAAGGCGAGGGGCGAGCAGGCCGAGGCGGGCCCCACGCCGCGCCACCTCCAGCAGGCACAGCACCACGCTTTTCTCGTTCTTTCGCAGCACCAGGTCCTCCGTCTCAAACATGAGCACTTCAGGCACGCCCAGCTCTGTTCGGCACCAGCCGATGAACGTGGCCACGTTGTCGCGGGCCATGAAAGAGCCAGGCGCCACACTGTGCGCCTGGAAGGCCACCCCGCGGGCTGGACGGGCAGTGGCCAAAGCGCGGGCGGCCTCGGTGACAGCATTGGCATGTTGGCACAGGGTGGTGCCCGTGGCCAGCCCCGTCAGGAAGCCATCACCACCGCTGGGCAGACCCAGGCCATACAAGGCGTTGAGCCACTCGGCCAGGTCCTCTTTCATGGCCTCCACGTAGGCCTCACTCGAGCGGAACGGCCGCACGCTCTTGGCTGCCGAACCCGCGATGCCCGCCACGGGGTCCGCCATGCTCGGGCCAGCCGAGTCACTGTGGGTGGGCAGGGACACAGGACTGCTGTGAGGACCCAGGAAGCACTCAGTACAGACTAAGCCGCTGACCACCTGCAACTCGCCAGTCATCTCAGGCCAGATGCCTGGTTTTGTGTGCTGGCTGTGAGAAACTTCACTGTACCTCAGTTTCCTCGTCTGTGAAATGGGTACAATAATAGTACCTTCCTTGCAGGACCTAATGAGATAATTTGTATGAATGACTTAGTATCTGTAAATGTTTGCTATTTCCCTCTGGGGGGTGGTGGGGGACTTGGCTGAATCCTCCCTCCCTGGCAGGCACACATGCATCCTTATTGCCCCCCATGGTAAGTGGAAAGCAGAGCCTTAGAGATGCAGCCCACAGGCGTGGACTCACAGTGGACAGGCAGGACCTGTCCAGGAATCCGGGTCCCAACCGCAGGAATGGTTAGGGCCATCACTCAGGGCTGGTACTCGGCCCACCTCCTCTGCGAAAGTCCCGGGTACTCCGTCAGCTCCCCTTCCCTAAGGACTGTGTCATTATAACAACGACATAACAGCAGTAACAGTAACCGCAATGCCCCTGCCCAGGGCTGAGTGTTAGTGATTTTATCTCCATTTTACAGATGAGGAAACTGAGGAGCAGAGAGGGCAAGGGCTCGCTCAAGGTCGCAGAGCAGTGCGTGGCAGAGCCAGGCCGACCTGAGCCGCGCTGCGGATCGCAAGAGCCAGGGGCAGCCCCGGGGGTGCCGGAGCCAGGCCCCGCCTCCTCCGAGGAGCCTCCCCAGCACCGCAGACCGGGTGCGTGCGGGGCCGGGACTCGGAAGGGCCTCTAACAGCCCCCGCTGGCCTCTCGGCTTCGGCCCAGAGAGGGTTCGGGGGCCGCCCAAGGTCACACAGCCCCGGGGAACGGAGGCCGCAGCTGCCAGGTACCCGTGAGTGCGCGCCAGGCAGGGGTTGCTGGGGGTCCCCGCGCTCACCTCGCTCATCCTGCGGCCTCGGGGAGCATCGCCCCGGCGGGGCCGAGCGGGGCCGGGCCGCCGCAGGGAGGCGCCGCCCGAGCCACAGCGATCCGGTCCCGCGGCTGAGGCCTCCGCACCCGCCCGCCCGCCGTCTCCGCCCCGCCTCCCTGGAATTCGGATCCGGCCCGAGGGGGCGGGCGGGGCCGCGCGCTCTTAAAGGGCCAGAGGTGTTCCGGGGCTGGCGAGGCGGACCGAGGGAGGAGCTGGAGTCTCCTGACTGGAGTGGGGGCGGGACCAGGGCCCCCAGGCGACCCCACCAGCCCGGACGCCCCATCCCCGCTCAGGCTGGTCTCTGCGGTCCCTTCCAAACCTCCTTGGACTCCTGGGGAGGTTTGGGCCTTTTTAATTACACCCCTTCCCCGGAGAGCTGCCTCCTCGGGAGGGCCGCACGGCCTGTTCCCAAGAAGAACTCAGGAAGCGATAGGGACCGGGGCTGCAAAGTCACCTCCGTCTGGAGTGAACCTTCCTAGGTCAGATAAGTGAGGCCAGCGTGACTCCGGGTGCGAGCTTCCTACCAGCAGGGCAGGCCTCATGGAGGGGGAGGATGGCCTATTCTGCCCGCCTGGCGTGCCACTCCTCACTTGAATGCTCATCTTTAACCTTGAGGTTAAGAGAACCCGTCTTTCTGATGAGGACACTGAGGCTCAGAGGGGTAGGCAGGTGGCTAAGGCCTGCGGATCTGACAACTTGGCCCCTGCCCTTTGTGGGGAGGCCCGTCCCCGACCACCTCTGGCTGCCCAGGTCAGGCACAGAATTAAGGGGAGAGGAGGATAATGAAGTGGCCTGGGTCGGTTTGGCTCCGGAGGGTTAATTGCTGCTGGTTTCTTTTCAAACTGCAGAGGAAGGACCTGGCTGGGACCACCGGGAAATCCTGCCCCCTGCTGCTGGCTGGGCGGGGAGGCCAGGCCTGGCTGGGCTGCAGCCTCGCTGGCCAGGCCTGGCCAGCCTGGGGGGAAGCACCACCACCCATAGCCAAGTCTCAGAGCTTTCATAAAGCTCCTCCTGTGTACCAGGCCTGCTCTGTGCCCTTGACCTAAACTAGTCAAGTCACCTCTAGGAGGGACTCTCTTTTGCCCAGACGGGCTCAAGAGAGCAGCTGGTGGAGTCCGGGTTTGAACCTGGCTATAATGGGAATATCCTCATTCAAGGATCAGGGCCATTTGTTGAGTACCTACTGTGTGCCAGACCTGATCACGTGCATCATCTCACTGAGTCCTCATGACTCATGGGCTCACAGCCCAGTGTCCTAGATACCCAAGTGGTGCAGGTTCTGATCTACCCTCTCCTTCAGCACTCCTACCCACAAAGAGTGAGGAAGGCCGGTAACTAGTAATAGTAATGCCTGACACTTAGGTGGCACCTACTGTGTGCTGGGTCTCTTCTGGCACTGGGAACCAAGAGCAAAATGTGGGGAAGGAAACAGCCAGCTCTAAGGGTTCACAGTGCGGTCGGGAGGCAGCCCCTGGGCTGAAACAGGGATGAGGCACTAGGGAAGAGAGAGCGGTGGAGCCAGGGGGTGTGGCCTGGAAGTGTGGGGTGGGATGAGGCTGCAGTTTTAAATCAGTGGTCAGGAAAGGAGCTAAGGGAAGGAACCGTGTCGATGGTTAGAAGGAGAGTGTTTCATGCAGAGGGAACAGCCAGTGCAAAGGCCCTGAGGTGGGCATGTGGTTGTTCAAGAAGGAGTAAGGAGGCCTGTGAGGCTGGGGTGGAGGGAGGGATGAGGATAGAGAGATTGGGGGGCGGAGCGAGTAAGGCTTTGTGGGCCATATCTCTTTGGAGGGACATGTGAGCCATGGAGGGATTTATTGCAGGGGAGGGGTGTAACCCGACTTAGGTCTCAACCGGTTCCCTGTGGTTGCTGTGGTGGGCAGGGCAGGAACCCCCGAGGAGACCAGGTGCTACCAGTGGGGATGGTGGAGAATGGTGGATTCTGGCTGTATTTGAGGGGAGAGCTAATGGGATATGCTGGTGAATGGGTGTGAATGTGAGGACAGAGTCAAGAATGACTCCCAGATCTGGGACAGCTGATACCTGGGAGAAAGGGCTGCTGGAGATGGGGCAAGGGAACTCCGGTTTCAGGGGGAAGAGCAAGGTGTGGAGATGAAGTAATTTAGTTCTCAAAATAATCCCATGAGGTAGGATGATTTTATGTGTTCTCATCTTACCATGTGGGGACACTGAGGCCCAGAGAGGGCAAGGGATGTGTGCGGTCAGTAGCTGTGCAGGAGTTTGATTCCTGCTTATATCTACCTTGCTCAGTGACAGGGCTCTAGACATAAGAGAGGTCAGATTGAACCCAGGCCCTGCTCTTGGTCACCGTTGGGTGAGATGGTTAAGCTGAGTCTCAGTTGTACTACGTGTACAATGGGACAGTTGCATCATAGAGCTGTGAAAATGGTATCGTTCGTTAGCAGTCGGGACAGATGTCTACTATTCCTCTGAGGAAGAGGGGACACGGGGGTGGGGGCTTGCTGCTCCCTATCTCCCATCCCCTGCGCTGTGGCGTGCCATCGCAGAGGCCCCCTCCAGAGCACAGACTCCAACAGTCTGATTATAGGACAGGTAGCAGGGGTAGGGCTGACTGGCATGGCCAGACTCCTGGCCCAGGCTGTGGAGGGCCTCAGCTTTGACGCCCTCTGTTGTGTGGTGACCTCTGCTGTTCCTTGCAGGACCAAGGGAAGTCACAGAAACTGCTGGAGGGACAGGAGGTTAGGGCTATGGTTGTCCTGAACCCATTCCCGCAGGGTGTGCGGGAGGCTGTGCATCCAAGGCAGACCTGGTCTTGCCCGTGGCCAGTGGGCACATGGCCGGATTTCTGGCCTCCACTGCTGGGTGCCGGGGAACTGTGTGCTTGGCCTGGGTTGCAGGTGGAGGTCAGACGATGGCCACGGAGTCTTCAAGTAAAGCCCTCACTGGCGGGACTCGGCCCTGGTGCCGGGCAGCTCAGGGGCTGGTCGGGTCCACCCCAAGCCCGGCGGGTTAGCCTGAGCCTGTGAGCACAGCCCTGGGGGAGGAGCTCCTCGGGCTCCTCTGTTCCAAGGCGGGTCCAAGCATGACAGCTGCTTGCTCCCGCCCCGGCTGTGGGACAAGTGACCCTCCGCTTCCCTGGGCTGCCTCCTGTGCCCTCCAGGAGAGAAATCGAAGCCGGAAAGCCCCAGAGGGCCCGCTTTCCCGCCTGCCTCGGCTGCACTGTCCGTCACTTGCCCTGTGCCCGGCAGCTCCGTGTGTGTGTTGAGGGGTGGGGGGAGCGGGAGAGCCAGCCGTTGGCCCTGGGGTCCCGGTGTCCGGGAGCCTGGCTCCCCGTTGCCTCGGCTGCTGGCCCCGGTCACGGCCCTGTCCTCGGCCCCACAGCTGCTGCAGGCCTGGAGCCCCACGTTCCTTCCCCCGGGCCAGGTGAGCCACTCGCTGTGGTCCGCGGTCGCTGTCCCCACCGACGCCTCAGCCTTTGCCCGGGACTGTGGAGCGGGGCCTCGCGGGCCCACGAGGCCGTGACGGAAACAGTTTCTGTGTGCCCGACCAAGAGCTCCTGGAGAGTTCGGAGCAGGCTGTGGGACGGAAGCAGGCCTTCCCTGGCGGCCGCAGCCCCGCTTTTCCTCCCCGTCCGGCTCCAGGGGCACTGACCGGCTTCGCGCCGCCCTTGGAGACGGAGCTTGGAAGCCGGGCAGACGTTCCCCTCGGCTGAGAGAAGTCAGCCCTCCGACATGAACACTACCAAACCCCGGGCCTAGGCGCCGAGGACATAAACACCTCTCGCAGGACTGTTCGGTGCTGGCGACAGCCCCTCTCGAGGCAGGGACACGAGCCACTCCTGGGGCAGCCTCAAGCCCCAGGCGGGAGCCAGGGAACGCCGAAGGGCTGCCTGTCACCCCTTAGCACGGGCTGCGGGCCGGGCGGTGGCTGAGCCCTACCCCGAGCTGCCAGAGCCCCGGCCTCCCAGACACAGGACACCCGCGTGCGGGGAGCGCAGGCTCTGCAGGGACGCTGCCCTCGACTCTGGCCTCGCCCGCCGCCTCATCCGGGAGACGCGGGTAGGCTCCCTCCTCAGCGGCTTCCCGGTTAGGGAATGCAGCGAGGTGGTGCTGGGCACCCCGCGCGAGCCCGGGATGTCGTGGTTAAACTTGGGCCTCAGGGTGTGCACCCGGGCTCTGATGCTTCCGACACCCGCCAGGGCCCCTTGGAGAGTAGCACTGGCCTGTGTGGCCAGACTCCAGCCAGCAAGGCTGAGCGGGGCAGCTGAGGTCACAGGGGCCTCGGGGGTCATGGCACGTGGGCTGGAAGGCCTTGGCCAGTTGTAAGAATTGCGGGAACTTAAGGTGTCAAGAAGTCACTCTGGCGTCTGGGGCCAAGGGCTGGAGGGGCCGGGGTAAGCGGGGAGCCCGGCGAGGGGTGGCGAACGAGAGGTGGGGGGCGCTGGTGACTTAGATACTGTCCTTTGAAGAGAGCCTGCTGGGTTGGGTCGGGGGCCGGGGCAACACGAGAACAGGGCGGCCAGGAGGACGGTGAGGCTCCGCGCGAGGCGGCAGGCGCCCCGGTTTGCTGAGCTGGGCTGGAGGAAGGGGCCAGCTCCAGCCCCTCTGTGAGCCCATCACTCAGGAGGAGGCCAGCCAGGCAGTGCGGCTCAGAGGCGGCCTTCCTACCTTTCGAGGTCGGTGTGTGTGGGGGGGGACAGCAGCCACCAGAGGGCCGAGGAGGGACCACTGATTTGGCAACGTGGTCACTGGGGACTTTGAGAACTACCCTATCAGTAGAAGCAAGACTGAAGTCGGTTCTAGGGAGTGGGTGGGCACTAGGGGAACAGAAAAATGGCTTGGCACCTAGAGGGGCTGATGAGGGGTTTCCCAGAGGTGGGAGAGCAATGCCTATTCTTGAGAAATGACTCGTCACGCAAAAGATGAAGCCACAGAGGTGTCGCGCGTACGTCCAGGAGGGCTGGGAGTGCGCCCAGGACCCGTCCCTGTCTGCCTCAGAGCACGGGCGAGTAGTGCAAACCCTAAGGACAGCAGGGCCACTGTGAGCAGGGAGGGGCGCCCGGGCTAAGAGGTTTCCCAAGGCCTGCTCTCGTGGGCCAAGGGATGGAGAGGAAATAATTTATTCCAAATTCTTCTTGTGCCTTCCGCTGGCAAAGGTGACAATCTCTCCTTAAAGCTTCAAACACTAGCTGGTTTCACTTATCATTCTTTAAGCTCTGAAAAACCAGAGTAAGATACAATTTGTGGACTCTGGAAATATGGACTAATATAGTTATGCTGAGAAGCTGCGGCTGCGACTTTAGGTCACGCAGGACTCGCTCCACTGCTTCAAGTCAGCACACTGAGCAACTGCGCTTCTGAGCCAGGAGTCCTAGCTGCCAACATCTGATTTCCAGAAGCGCCCAGCCCCCTTCAGGACTTGTGTGCAGCCCTGCCCCAGCTGGTCTTTGCTGACTGGGTTACGTTTAGGCCTGCATTTCTTCCTTGAGCATCTGGTGATCAACTGTTTGCAGACTGGGTTACATCCAGTTGCTTACCTGGAAAACCTCTCTTGCCAGGAAGGCACTTTAGGGCCTCAATCTCTGGACGCCTGAAATCACGCATGTACAGGAGGGCCTCAAGACTTAAAATCTGCTGGCCTGGGTCTAAAGAGTCTTCACCAAGTCCAAGACCAGACCAGACTGACCAAAAAGGCCCAGAGGTAAAGGGTCTGGGATTCTTCTCATCTCCGCAATTTCAGAAACACGCTCCTGGGGAAAAGCCCTGGCTTCTGACCTCACACAAGGCAATCAGAGAGAGCTGAACAGCGGCCTCTATTTACCAAGTTCACAAACTCTGACCTGGTAACACCAAGAAAACGTCACATCAAACGGTTCCCATTAGCGGTCACTGATGCAGACCTTTGTTCTGAAGCATGTGGAGCCCGACTTGGAACGCCCGCTAAACCAAGACAATGGCCTGGGGGCCTGGGAGCCAGGCAGCCACGGTGCCTGGCCCTCTGCCACGGAGCTCCTCCCTGCAAATCAGCCAGACCTGGGCCAGTGTCCCCGTGGCTAGAGCTAGGGTTCTGGGTGAAGGTGACCACGCACCCCCCGTTTCCTTGCTGGCAGTACCACACCCGACATGGTGCCATCCTGACCATTTCGGGTTTCCCCTCCCAGGATGCTGGAAGGAGCGCCTATCTGGCGGGTCAGGGTGCACTCCAAGTAGACTCGCAGCGACTGTGCAACAGAGGCCGAGAAGGATGACTGTTTATAAACATTTGGAATTTTATTTAAAAAAAAAAAAAAACATCACAACCATGAACATTGTTACAGTTAGAGGCCCTCTTGGTTCTCCACAATGATACTGAGCATGCTCACAAGGGGTTCCCATTGTTTAGTCTTAGTTAAACAACCATCTTTAAAAGAAGGAAAAAAAACTCGGCACACTACCATTTAACTTGTTTTAATGTTTCTTCACAAATGGTGAAAAATACTAAAGTACAGACAAGGAATAATCATAATGTTGTGGCCAACATTATAAATATGGAATTATAAATTTAAAACATTTTCTGGTTTAAAAAATAAATCTGGTAGTCAATGCAGCTCTGCGGGGTCTCTGCGTCTAGTAGGGCCGGTCTCTGCGTTCCTGACGGTGCTCGCCTCTGCAGGGCCAAAAGGGGTGAGGGGTGAAAAGGGGCAAAGGAGAGGGAGCTTCCCACCAGAGCCCGCCCCAAGCCTGCACCATCACGTACTTATCCATCTTTCCAGGTCCTCCGCGCCCGCCTCTTCTTCCTCCCATCTGTTCCATCAAAGGTCCAGGGGGCCCACCAGGGCCGCCCCGTCTTCCTCCACCAAAGCCACCTCGGTCCATGCCCCGGCCACCACGGAAGCCCCCTCTGTCTCCACCACGGCCACCTCTGAACATCCCACCGGGACCACCGCGGTCCATGAGGCCGCCTCTTCCGCCCCGCATGCCACCAGGGCCGCCTCTGCCACGGTCACCACCTGAAGGAAAAGGACAGATCAGCAGCAAGACGGGGAGGACGAGTGGCTGCTCAGGATCTGCTGCCTTCTCCCAGAGCAGACACAAAGCAGACGCTTTACTCGGTCTGCATCTCTGGGGCACACTTTAGAACAGATGATGGAATCTCAAGGGCTCCAGCGCCAAGACTACACTTCCTGGGACACCGACCTGGCTGTGAGCAGTGGACGGCAGTTGTTTACCAAGCCCACCAAGGCAACAAGAGAGGTTTAGAACCAAGATGCTGAGGGGATGCGCCCAAAACCTGTACCTACCCGGGGGTGGAAAGGGTGGTGGAAGGAAGCCTTCGGGCTTCGGGGCCTTACACTGGTTGCATTCTGTTCTCCAGGCGAAGTTCTGGTTTCCACACCCCCTGCATAAAATTACATCACAACAGAAATCGCTAACCGAGCTAAGGCAGTTAAGCAAACGTGAGCAAGCACACACCGTATTCCGCCAGCACAAACCCTGGAGCCTGGTCAAACACCATTAAGAGGATCTGCTGACAGAAAATGGCTTTAGAGCCACAGCCTCATGCAGCAATGCACCCGAAAGACCGGTGGAGGATCCAGAAAATGCACAACCCTGTATGTACACGTGGACCCCAGGAATCCAGTGGGATCATGACTTCCTTCAGAAGGCTCTGAAGATGGACTGATTAGGCCACCCACCCACCCCATGAATCCGGGTCATCATTATACTCCTCGAGATAAGACAAAGAATCCAGCAGTCCTCCTCTCCACAATGGGAACGGGTGGGACAGAGAGTGACTTCACTAGTGTAGGGTCTCAATTTGTCAAGAGAAGTACATACGGATTGGGGCACTGCCAGTCTCCAGCTCGGTGCTGGACATTTCCTCCGCCGGATGGGTTCCCTCGGGAACCCCGAGGCCCTCTCGGGGGAAAGCCACCTCTGTCTCCTCCACGGCCTCCCATACGACCCATGGGGCCCCCAGGACCTCCTGGGCCCCCTGGACCTGCAATAAGAAAGAGCCAGTCACCTCTGTATAGCATTAGATTTGCTGCAGAGGAAATCTCTATCATTAAGGGAATTCATACAGATCACAGCTGTCACCGTCCCTTCATTTGCCGCAGACATTTCTGCAGGCTCAAGGACCCAGCTGCACGCCTCCTGTGCACATTACTTTAGTTCGCTCCCACAACCCGTACAGAACGGGCATTCTCATGCAGACAGAGATACCCAAGCAGAGTAAATAAATGGCAGCCCGGGGCTGACAGCCAGGCACTCCAGCCCCCCTAACCAAGAAACCTGTTCTTCTCTTCTTTCAGTCCTGCAAACTTTTAACTGTCAGCATTCAGTGGTTCAGTATTGATTTTACATGCCTTTTTATTTCTAATGGGCTTGTCTACACTCTAGAAATCAAGTTTCTCAAAGACAAGCGTAAAAAAACATTGACAGCAACACAAAAGCAGCTCAGGAAAGATGTCTGGTAAATACCTCCACGAAGTGGCGGCGGCATCCCTCTGCCCTCACGGGGAGGCATACCACCCCGCATGCTGTTCATCGGAGGCTTCTTCCGAGCAAGAGAAACCTTAAGTTTGCTCCCTTGAAAATCTTTCCCTGGATCAAGAGAACAGCACCAATTACTCCCAACTTGCAACTCTTCCATCTTTGAGGGACTGGGCAAGGCTAGACCACTCCTAGCTCCCCGACTCCACCACACCGTCACTCTCAACCACCCCCATGGTAGCATGTGCCCCATCCACAACCTTCTCGAAGATCTTCACCAGTAAGGCCACAAAACATTGTCAAAAGATACGTCAAAACCCCTGCACCCTAGGGAGGGAAGCCAGGGGAAGGCCGAGTGCACTGGCACCCTTGCCCCACAAAGGGTGAGCAGTAGGGACAGGAGTACAGTAGAGAGTGGCCAGGAGATGAGAGCCAGACCTGTCCCTTGACACTTTCAAGTTGACTTTGTCTGCAGGAAAGTTCCAGAATCAATGCCAAGGCCAAATATGGATATATTTAAACTCAAATGTATACCGGATTTTTGTGCGGTGATCTGTACCTTCTGCCCATGCTTAGAGAAGTATTTACAATTTTAGGCAAGATGGATTTGTAATAATGACTCAAAATAAGGGATCTCCTAACCCAGGGCCAGCAATGGGGCCCTCCCATGGCAGAAGGGAGCCAGGCACACTGCTTCCCAACAGCCAGCTGGTGCTCCTCCTCCAGTCTCCCGCTCCTATGGCTCTCAAGTTCCTCCTTTCTGCCACGTGTACCTGTCCCTTGTCCCCAAAACCACTTCGGAGAATGATATTCTAACAGAATTACATACATAAGCAAGCAGGTTGACATGGGCAACATTTGCTACAAGACCCTTCATGTGCCCCAGTGAGCACCCCCTGTTGACTGTGGGGCTCCTACCATCAAACCACTCCACAGCAGCCTTGGCAGTTGGTGGGTCTTCATAGGACACTGTAGCATCACCTTTGGGCTTTCCTGTTTCCTTGTCCAAGTAGATATGGATCATGGGTTGTCCGGTTCTCTTGTTCATCTAGGCACATAAAATAGCACAGTCAGGAAAAAAAAAAAAAAAAAAAATAGCACAGTCAGGCTGTGACCAGAAACACTGCTTTTTGGGGGAAAAGTCCACGTGAAATTCAGAAAAGTCCCCTAAATTGCCAAAAGTAGTAATTTTTCATAGACACATTCAGTAGGACGTTAGTTTATCTCTGAATAGTGGAACTAAGCATGCCTTATTTCCTAAATTGCACAACAAATATATACTTAGGTGATTTTTTCCTCTTAGGTGTAGGTGTCATGAAAACCAAAACAGGCCTAAAGTTCCAAAGTGTGTAAGTGAACAGTACGGTTCCCACTGCTTCCCTAGTTGTCATCTCCTGGTGTCCTTGCACCTGCCCCAACATTTTCTGTGCCCACACTAACAGACTCCCAGTGACAACAGCCGCCTCTTATGAGGCAGTCAGGCTTTGATGCCATCACACAAGCCAGTCTAGCATAAAGTGAAAATCACCCTTACATCAGTAAGTACAGTATACAGGGTTGTGAGTGTGCTAGAAGCATCCTTAAGCCTAACACAGCCAATTTTTCCTCCACAGGTAGAACACACCATAGCTTTTCAGCTGAACACCAGATCCAACTGGCTTGAATTCAGGAGCCACACTATAGAATATGGCTTCGGGGCACCTGGGTGGCTCCGTCGGTTGAGTGTCTGCCTTAGGCTCCGGTCATGATCTCAGGGTCCTGGGACTGAGCCCCGCATCGGGCTCCCTGCTCAGCAGGGAGTCTGCTCCTCCCTCTCCCCCTGCCCCTCCCCTCTACTTGTTCTCTCTCTCAAAATCTTAAAAAAAAAAAAAAAAAAAAAGAAAAAGAAGAATATGGCTTCATTTGTTTTCTGCATTAAAAGTGCATATGATCAAAGTCTAATTTATACATGTTGTTTATATAACACCTAGTGATACCTGAGAGTATTGATTTACAGGGCGTCTTTTTTTTTTTAAAGCTAACATTTATAAGATATACATACTAATACTTATGTTTTTATAAAGGACATATACAGACTGAAAAGAAATATGGCAAAATAGCGGTACGAATGATGGGGCTATGTGTTTTTAAAATTTCATTTTACAAAACTGACAGTATATGCTACTTCCTTTTTTTTTTTTTTTTTTAAAGATTTTATTTATTTATTTGACAGAGGGAGACATAGCGAGAGCAGGAACACAAGCAGGGGGAGTGGGAGAGGGACAAGCAGGCTTCCCGCCGAGCAGGGAGTCCGATGTGGGGCTCGATCCCAGGACCCTGAGATCATGACCTGAGCCGAAGGCAGACGCTTAACGACTGAGCCACCCAGGCGCCCTATATGCTACTTTCTTAACCAGGGGAAAAAACCCACACATACCTGAATAAACAACATACTATATACATCACAAGTAGAGAGAAACCTTCATTATGCATCTCCTATGCTCTACCAAAATCAAATCT
Organism: Mirounga leonina; assembly: GCF_011800145.1. Classification (NCBI taxonomy): domain Eukaryota; kingdom Metazoa; phylum Chordata; class Mammalia; order Carnivora; family Phocidae; genus Mirounga; species Mirounga leonina. Next base: position 22,070,644 of record NW_023270436.1, on the reverse strand, counting down.
ATTTCTATATAGTTGTAACCACCACAAATGTCATTTGAAAAAGACCATTCACAATAACAACTAAAAATCTAAAAAAATAAAACTAATAAAGACTGGGGCTGGGCGGCTCAGGCAGTTAAGCGTCTGCTTTGGCTTGGGTCATGACCTCCAGGTCCTGGGATCGAGCCTCATGTAGCACTCCCTGCTCATTGGGAAGCCTGCTTGCTTGCTTCTCCCTCTCCCTCTGCCCTTCTCCCAGCTCGTGCTCCCCACCAACAAAAAATTTTTTTTTTTTTAAGACTTTGAGAATGAGAGAGTGAGCAAGAGCGCATGAGGGGGGGGACGATCAGAGGGAGAAGCAGACTCATCACTGAGCAGGGAGCCCGATTTGGGACTCAATCATGGGGCTCCAGGATCATGACCTGAGCCGAAGGCAGTCGCTTAACCGACTGAGCCACCCAGGTGCCCCAGATAAAATCTTTAAAAACAAAAAACAAAAACTAATAATAAAGACTTGCAAAACCTTTAAGGAGATGGTCTTTACTAAAGACCTAAGTAAATGCGCATATGATATTCATGGAAAAAACTACTCAGTTTTTTTTTTTTTAATTTTTAATTTTTTTAAGATTTTTTATTTATTTGCGAGAGAGAGAATGAGAGACAGATAGCCTGAGAGGGAGGAGGGTCAGAGGGAGAAGCAGACTCCCTGCTGAGCAGGGAGCCCGATGCGGGACTCGATCCCAGGACTCCAGGATCATGACCTGAGCTGAAGGCAGTCGCTTAACCAACTGAGCCACCCAGGCGTCCTTAAACTACTCAGTGTTATAAAAATGTCAGTTCTCCTCAAACTATCTTATAGATTCCATAAACACCCAGTTGTGGTTTTTAAAGAACTTCGTAAGTAGAATTCTAAAATGTATATAGAAGAACAAGGTGTAAATAGCAAAGCATTCCTGAGGAAAAAGAACAAAACAGAAGAATTTGCTTTATTACAGATATCAAGAATTAGCATAAAAACAGCTGTGCTATTAGTGCAGAATCATACAAAGTAACTCAAGTACACAAGACCATTACAAATAGATCCAACCCCCTGCCCCATCAAATAAATACATAAAATCTTAAAAAGGGGGGGGGCCCCTGGGTGGCTCATTAGGTGGAGCATCTGCCTTCAGTCCAGGTCATGATCCCAGAGTCCTGGGATCAAGCCCCGCACTGGCCTCCCTGTTCAGTGGAGAGCCTGCTTCTCTCTCTACCTCTGCTGCTCCCCCCTGCTTGTTTTGTCAAATAAATAAAATCTTGAAAAAGAAAAAAGAGGGCGCCTGGGTGGCTCAGTTGGTTAAGCGACTGCCTTCGGCTCAGGTCATGATCCCAGGGTCCTGGGATCGAGTCCCGCATCGGGCTCCCTGCTCAGCAGGGAGTCTGCTTCTCCCTCTGACCCTCCCCCCTCTTGTGCTCTGTCTCTAAAATAAATAAGTAAAATCTTTACAAAAAAAAAAAAAAAAGAAGAAAAAGAAAAAGAAAAAAGAAATATATCCAGGTACGGGTGGAATTTTAAGTGATAGATTAAGTATGTATCATCAAGGAAAGGATGGATCCTTCAATAAATGTTGCTGGAACAGAAGGTCTTGTATTACAAATAGACACAAACCAGTAAGGACAAGACCGATAAGTTCAATTACATCAACAGCTTCTTCTACTCGTCAAAAGAAAAGGAGTTAGAAACTGGGAGAATACATGTGCAATATCAGACAAGGATCAGCCTTCAGAGAACATAAAGAACTGTATGTAGGGGCGCCTTGGTGGCTCAGTCAGTTAAGTGTCTGACTCTTGATTTTGGCTCAGGTCATATCTCAGGGTTGTGAGATCAAGCCCCTCATTGGGCTCCTGCTTGGGATTCTCTCCTCCTCCCTCTGCCCCTACTCCCTGCTCTCTCTCAAAAATAAAGTAAAATTAAATTAAAAAAAAAAATTCTTTATAAAGAACTATATGTAAAACAACAAATGATAACCCAATGAAGACTGAGTACAAGACTAACAGGCATTTCATAGAAGACAGCATGTAATTAGAACATTATTAACAGGATGACTGACGGGCATTAAGGAGGACAGGTGGTGTGATGAGCACTGGGTGTTACACACAACTTATAAATTACTGAACTAATGTTACATCTAAAATTAATGATGTACTCTATGTTGGCTAACTGAATTTAAATTAAAAAAAAAAAATTAAAGTGGGGCGCCCTGGGTGGCTCAGTCGTTAGGCGTCTGCCTTCGGCTCGGGTCATGATCCCAGGGTCCTAGGATCGAGCCCCACATCGGGCTCCCTGCTCTGGGAAGCCTGCTTCTCCCTCT